>NC_044202.1:12079010-12448775 GCF_900880675.1 Sparus aurata
TGGCTCTCCGGAAACTCTACATGTTGTTGCAGCAGAAGCGGGTTGCTCACTTACAGCACATACAGTAAGATTTCAGTCAAATTAGATGATTACATGGGTCTCGTTTTGCAGCACATGAAGGTAGAGGAGTAAGGAGACTGATGAGCATGAGGACAGATGAGGAACCAGCGATATCATTATTTAAAAAGCAGGGGTCCAAATGATGTCAAGACAGATTGGGATCACTTGTTATTGTCCATGTCTACACAAGACTACAGAGGCCAGACAGACACGGGAGGAAAAAAAACATACACAATATCAGGAAGATGGGATGTCTAGCTGACACGTGGGAGGAACACAGAACTTCACACTTTGAGACTGCAGTTCTTGTTCTTCACTTTTTCCTCTGGTCCTGAGACCATTAAACCTGGGAGTTTGCATATGTGAAGAAACAGTTTTCTAACTCCGATGAGGTCCAGAAAAGCAGACCTGGATCCATCCAAACCCATTAGAAGTGAAACACAGTTATTGGTCAAGTGTGTCAAATTCTGACCTGTATCGATCGTACTTGGACAGTTAATTTTGCTACTGTGTTCGTATATTACCAGACGTTTTTAGTTGAGTTAAGTTAGAGATTTTGCAGTGTTTTGATGGGTCCTATTATGCTTTGTCGTTTTTCCCTTTCCTTCACTGTGTTCTTGTGCATTTAAAAGGGTCTTGGAAGTAAAAAAGGTCAGAGTCGGCACCAACAGAAGCTCCTCTGTCCCACAGAAAACACTGCTCCTGAAACGCCCCATCAGTAGTCCAGCCTTTAATTCTTTTGGTTCTGTGATACACCATGTCACACATTTGCATGATTGACTGGCAGCTAGTTTTGCAGGTAAGGGTTAGAGTGATTCAGAACAGCTGCTCTGTTGTTGCTAGTGGTGCTGGCTCAGGCATGTGTGAGCTGACCAATCAGAGCAGACTGGGTATTCAGGGGGTGGGCCTGGAGTTAAAACTGAACATGGGGGAAATACAGTGCTGCAGCACTGAATCGAAGCAGCATCCAACTTCAAAAACACAGGATCCTACACTTCCCATAATGCAACTTAGGCCAGAAACATGGTCCGCGCATGCTACGCAAAACAAGTTTCATGCGCCGCTGCGTTCAATGCGTCACCTGAGAATTGTAACAAAACTTGAGCATTGCAGTCTGCGGGCAATAAAGCATGAAACGACAGGAGAAAGCTGACCCCTCATGTTTGGGTTCACTTCCACTCACAGCTACCGCGGCTTACCAGTTTGACAAAGCCCCAGCTGAACAGCCGTGTGCATCAGCATATTCATGCCACTTTGTCACCTCTTCCCTTCTCTCCTTGTCTAGTTCGTCTCCTCTTCCTTCAGCACACATTCCTAAATTAAAACAATGCCTGTTTACTTCTGCAGTCATGGAAACACTCCGATTGGCTCTGCATCGGCTTTTTGAGGACTGACGTTTGTTACCTCTACCTGTGCGTAGGGGCGCACGTCGAGTATGTCCTAGCCTAAATAGCGTCTTTCGTCAGACCCTCCCTTTTCTGATAAATGTCTTTCATTCTCCCCCCCCTTTTTGTAAAGCAGACTTGCTGCGATTTCCTGAGACTTGACAAAGCTCCTCCAGAGCCACAGAGGACTTTATACAATTGTGTTCACAGGTTGACTACTTCCTGCGACAAGTCCAATGACCTTTAAATGGATAGAGCCTTCCAATAATATAGTGTTGTACCTCTGAAACGTATAAATATAAATCATAGGAGATAACTGACCCTTTCCACTGATCAAAGAAACACTCCTGAGTTCAGAGTACTTGAGTTCATTTATTCCAGCCAAATGCGTGAACACCCTAAATAACAAATCGCCACCCCCCCACCTTTTCCGCTTTTTCTTTGTTTTTCCATTACAAAGGGGCGACCCTGAGGTTGTGTGCTTCCTCCATGCCCTCTTTCTTCCCTCTTCCTCTTCCTTTGGACGGCACAAAATAAGACAGGCAGTCCAGACAATGACAAGCTCTGGCCTTCACAGTCGAACAGCACTGCTGGGGCTCATGTATACTGAAGGAAAACAGGACCTTCCAAAGAGAAAGTACACACAAATTGTAAATCTAATTTGCCGTCACGGTAATACCTCACAATACACGCTACTGTGTGCCGAGATTGGAGTGCGTTTGGCGGCTGAACGCCCTTCCTTCCTTTTTCTGCTTTGAGTTTCATTCCAGCAACAACCGACGGCGATAAATTGGATGAGCCGGGGCGCTTTTTACAGACCGACAGTTCATCTGGTTGGACTTTAATCACGATCTCGAGGGAGCCAATTTAATTTAGCCAAACTATGCCAGTCATAAAAGCTGCAAGAGCGGTAATGCGAGGTGACACAGGAGAAATGGAAACAATTAAGTGGCCAAGTGCAGCTCGGAGTCGAGCGCAGATGTGTTTCAGGAGTGGTAATTTAAAGAAAAACCGAGAGGAAGTGCGGTGTGTGTTGTGAGGGTTTTTGTGTTCACTTTCAGGAACACAAAGTGAAATCTTCCCATCTGGCTCTCTTCCTTCTGTTCATTCCTTATTCCATCAGTGAGGTAAGCGTGGCTGGCTTCGTTCGTCCCGGTGTGCAGAGGACCAGTGTGTGAATGCGTCTGTCTTGAGTTTGTGTGGTCAGCAATGCCTTCTCCCGTCGTTGCCTCCCAACACATTTCAACCTCATTAGCTCCGCATGGCTGATCCAAGTGGCCCAGTTAATGGCGCCTCCCCTCCCCTGGGCCACATAAATACGCTCAAAGTTGAATACATTACCAAACAAACGTGACTTCCAAAACAATGTAAAGCAGTGCGTGAATGCCGGAGAAATGCATAAAAAATTTTTACAGGCCACATGCAAGCTGTAAATGCATTTACACACCACCTACGGAGTGAGCCAGACAGCAGAACTTTTAATTTCTCACAGGACTACTACATGATTAGACAAAGCAAAGGATGTCAGAGCGCCGATGCTGCGAGCACTTGATAGATAAATCTGTGTTTTAATTGGGTGATCAGACCAAGTGCTGCCCTGTAACCAGGCAACAAGGAAATACAATAACCATTCTTTTGTCTCTGCCTGTAATCCTATTTGACTAAACTTCTTGTTATCTCACTTGCCAGTGAGTATTGACAGCGGGTCACATTACTAATGTCCTCTTCTGGTCACTGCCAGAAAATGGACAAAAGCCCTTTCTATCCGGGGTTTTTTTGTGTGTGCATGTGCTGAAAGGCCTCTACTGCACGCCGACAAACATAAAATCGAATCTCCGCAAAGGTGAGAGGGTGACGGGACAATATACAGTTCTCAGCTTCACTCACAGAGTCACTTTGAACCTTTCGTGTTAAAAAAGAACAAGGAGTCACTTTCTCATGGAAGGTTTTTGTGTTATCACATGCCCAGGTGTTCCGCGGGACACACCCAGAGTAGCTGCAGCCGGGCCCTACGTGCATGCACACACACAAGGAGCAGAGCACAAATGCGAGCTGAACTTCAGCACACTCGAGAAGGTGACCGAGTGCACACTGCCGACCACGCCTGGCCAACAAACATGGCACACATTCCATCTATTAACCCTACTTTCTCCTCTGCAAGGCCCCGTTACGTAACAACTGAAGAAAACACTTCTTTCTCTCTCTCTCTCTCTCTCCAAACTCCAGGCCGGTAGGATCCTGCTCTTCAAGACATGGTTTGTGCAGTCCTGCCATAGCAACACATCTGTACTCTCTTAGTTTGCTCCATCTTACCTCTTTGATACATCTGAGAGAATTTAATTAATGTTCTGGTATATGAATATGGTGTAAAAGAACATTTCTGAAGCTTCACAGCAAAGCAGTGTTGCTGCATTGTCCTAAACAGCTGAAGAAAAATTGGACCCGTTCTACAAGTGAAAAAAAAAAAACTACCGGAAAAACAACAACAAACATGGCCTCAGGAGGAAATATTGAGTTAAAGTCAAAAGGGCTTGAAGGAATGCAGTTCCATGAACCTGCAATAACTCAACACTGGCATAAGCATGATTCAGATCTTCTTTGAGGACCTTCACTGAGCTATTAAAGCCGGTGGCCAATGCAGGTGGCGGGTGACTCAACTGGGACAGGATGGGGACCATTTGCTCAAGTGCCTTTATCAGAGATGATTCACAGAGGAGAAGTTAATTCATAACAGATGCTGTTTGGCGATGAATAAAAGAGCCTCAATCAAAACTAACATTTTTTTTGAATAGCTCTGTTTGCACATTTCTTCCTCACTTGCGTCAAGCACAAAAGGCCTTTTAATCTGATTTCCATTCAAAACACCTTCAACGCACAACACAAGCACTCGCACAGTGAGCGACGGGAGAAACAGACTTGTCATCGGCTGCCATAACACAGCGCATCACTCCTCGTCGACAATACAATGCATCCTTTATTTTCCAAAAATCAACCAAGAAGTGTGTCTCTCTGTCCGTCCCATCTGGTCCAGAACTCCCGCCACCCTGTCCCCCATTTGACTCTCCCAACATGTTCACTGCTGGCACGGGGCCCTCTCGTCTCAACCACTCAGTCCGCTCGATCAATCTGAGCCCTCAAGCCTCTCTCTCGCTCTGCCATCAGGAACCAAAGTGTGCAGCTGGCTGGTAGGTTGGTGACAGAGATAAATGGCACAAGTCCCACTGTGAGTTGCAGTGACTGGTGTGATCAAATCAATCACAGAAACTGGATTTCGGCGACACGAGAACGCATATAATGTACATGGAGTTAATATCTATACACATGCACTTTATTATTATTTTTTTTAGCCATGTCTGACAAATTTGCTTATCAGGGAGTTGTGAGCAGCACACACAGCAAAGGAATGGGCATTTTCACAGTATTAAACTTAGCACTCTTCACAGGTTCTGCACCACCATCTGTTCAGCTGTGATATGCTCGTCGGCCAACTCATGTGCTGCAGAGTACTGTAAATAGTGGAGTCTGCGGGACGAACCAGCGTCGTTTCTAAACCTGAACTAGGTTGTTCATTCATAGTAAAGCACCAATAATGGTCTACAATTAAGTGAAACAACAGCATCTGCACGGTCAATAATGATAATCCACTTCTTTGAAGGGTAACTCCACCGATCTTTATCTGATCAGTTGGCTCCTTTGATGTCAAGTTGCTTTGTGGGTAATATAGGCACCACGTTTTGAAAAGCGATCCACTGGTCTAGCCTGACACTCCCACAGTTTAAGAAGGTGCATGGTGAGGGAGGCCCCTTTACATGATGCCAAGTGTGCACAGATACATCAATATAGAAATGCATATATAGATGTAGGAATATGTACAAATTTTATCTAAAAACAGATCACTGAAATTATCAATAGAATGTGAAGAGATAATAGTTAGACGTTATAATGATTATGTATTCTGTTGCAAAGATACCTGCTGAAGTTAGCATGCTAACCAGCTAGCCCTAGCTTGTCCCAGCCCAGAGCTCATGTGCTACCGCTGTAAACATCCACCCTTCCCCGGTGCTCAAGCTCCCCATTAGGGCTGCTGAATGTATGGCTAACTGAGCTTACTAGCTATCAGCAGCTATAGCAGTAAGCAGTCACCCTGTTAATATGCTGGCCCTGATTTGATTTTGAGAAAATAAAAAACAAATAATCAGCAATCCATTCGCATTCATCCTCCTTTTCAAAAACCTGGTGCCTACATTACCCACAATGCAACTTAGCCACTTAGTGCCATAGCTGGAGGCAATTCATCAGAGATCATGAAGCTTCCTCTGGAGCTTTTTCTCTGACCTCTTTGTTTACTACTTTATTTTCCACATATGCAGCACAACTCCCCAGGACCTGTAAACACACATGTGTAAAATTGGTGGTCTTACCCTTTAATGGCTTCATGAGTCAAAACCCATTATCAAGTTCAACGAGGGAATTCGTGTTCCGAGAATAACCACAATCAATTTTCACTGAATTCTTTGCTTTTTCTTGGTGCCGCGTCCATTAAAACTTCCCTTCCCATCAAACAAGAGAGGTTGTGCAGGCCGAGAGACAGAAAAATGAGCCTCATTTATAAGCAAACAGAACGGTCCTGCAAAGCTGTTTGAGGACTGCGTTTAATAATGTGCACACAGCCATTTATCGGTGAGATCAGACGCGCTTCACCTGCAAATTAATTGTCCGACTAATTCAAAAGATGCAGGTCTCATGGCTGTATCCTGATGTGGCACAGGTTGCTTCCACACAGCTAGTGCCTGCTCATCGTGAGCACAATGTGATAGCTGCTTATTCACTAAGCAACCAGTCTGTTCAAGAGGCAATTGAAGGGTTCATGCATAATAATGCTACATCAGAAAAACACTAAAAAAGGGCCACACATCTCCCTATTCAAGAGAAAATGTCCCATCTTCACGATGTCCTCCTCTACCCGCTGAAGTAAGCAAACACTTCTGACACGGCAGGTTTGTTTGAGTAAAACCTGTGCAGGTGCCAGCATGTTTAAACTGTAGATCACTGACAAAGCAGGACTAATTCTGTCGACTGCATTGCAAAATTCCAACTAAAAAAAAAGGTTGTGCATAATTAGATTTACCACGTGTCATATCGATTGTCAGTTCAATGCTTCCCCATAAGCCTGGAGGAGTTTGTCCCCACCGCTTTCTGTGTGAAAAGAATTCAAATAGAGAAGGAAAACCACTCCACAGGTGAGAACAGCAACTGACAGTCACCATGAGCCTGTACTCATCTCCCCGGTCATTCTCGGCTTTGGAATGGAATTGCTCAGGAGAGCCGCAGGACAAATCCGAGAAAGTGGGGTATTTTCTGACACAGACCTTAAAAAGTATAGATGAGTCTTAGTATGGCTCGATAAAATTGAGTTTGGGTGGCAAAGCAGCATTATGATTAAGTACTGTGGTGCTGCGGGGATGTCCTTGCCTATGATCTTGTTCTCCAGATGTAAGAGAACATGCTTATTCGTCACAAAATCATCATTTGAAACCTTTTTTTTTCTCTTCAGTGAAAATGGGAACTGGGACAAAAAAAATGATCAGTCCCGCTAATCGTATGGCAATATCTGTCAAAAATAATCGTGATATCATTTTTGGATCGAATCGTGCAGCTGTAGTGGGATAATAATGAAACATTAGTCAGCCACAGCCTATAAGAGACACGTATGTGATATTCTCTAGAGATAAAAAAAGGCATGGACAGCCTGTTCATCACATTTTCTCTCACCCTGATTAAAAATGCACACACTTCATTTAAAACACAGGACATACATCATGAATTATTTATTAAGTGTGCTTCCCCCCAGCTGTGTGTATAGCAGGCATTCAATCTTTTTTTTTTTTTTTTTAATGCAACCCTAATTCTTGATCACTTTTTCCTACAAAGTGAGGACTGCTCAACACCTTCAACTGAGCGTGCACACCTTGTTCGCCATTTTTTCTCCTAAACTTCATCCACTTGACTCCAAAACTGGAGCCAACCAATGCGTGCTCAACACCCTCCAATGTATACATTTTCACCTTCAATTACCTCCGTTTCGAGCTGCACTAGTTCCATCGTGGGCCATGGCTCCGCGATCTGCGCCAGCGGCATTTTCTCGCAGGATTCTCACTTCCCTCCACAGATTTTCTTGGGTCTCCTCGGATGTTGTGTCGGTGTCGCCGCCGCCGCTCCTGTCAAGCGCAGCTCGCCGGGGGTGTAAAAGAAAAAGCTCCTTCGCTCGGGTCCTAAGTCCAGGTAGATTTTTTTTTACGATCGGCGCTTCTTTGCTCGGAGGAGAAGACGCGCACGCATGGGGGGTGGAGGAGGGGGGACGCTGCAAGAGCTTTACAAACAATTGTAATCCCTTGGTTAGACTTCGGCGTCGTACAGTCACTTGTGCGCGTTTGTTTGGAAGTGATAATCCCAGCGGGAGACGCCAAACGCAAACCTCCTCCGTCCTGCTTCCAGGTGTTTACGCGCGCTGGAACACTCAGGATTCGGCTTTGACAAGAGAGCGGTGCCCCCCAAAAGCAGCGCGATCCTTGGACAGGGCAGCGCAGGAGTCTGAATGCCAACCTAAAGGGGGATCAGCCAGAGTCCCCTGCTGTCTTCGCAATCGACGCCGTATCAGATCTTCCTTCCTCCGTCTGTGCCTGCGGGTTTCTCTCTCTCTCCAAGACAAGACTTGGCTGCGTCCGCCTGCTTCCCCCGAACACGGTGTGTGCGATGCGCGCAGAGGACCTCAGTGTGGCTCCTGTAGTACGAGAGAGAGCGAGCGCGCTCCGACTCGAGCTATTATTGGCAGACTCCAACAGGATTTCAATCCAGCCCCCTTTTTTTTTCTTTTCTTTTTTTTTTTTTGGTCCGCCCAGGTCCGATCGCGCCATCATCCGGCGGAGAGAGGCACTGCAAATACGTAATGCAGACTGGGAGGGCAGCTATTCATGAACGGCCCTGCTTTTCTCTCAGTGTTTTGATGCTGGTGGTGCATGCAGCAGGTGCAGCATCCTCCGCGTCCAGTCAGTCAGTTAATAAAAAAAAGGGAATATGTGGTGACTGTAAAATCATCTAACACTGTATCAGGGTGATGCAGAGTCTGATCCACGGTGTCTGTACTGATTTTCACAAAAACTGCTGAAATACAAAAAACCTTGAGCGTTGACATATTTGTGGCGCACGCTCCCTTTAGGGCCACACCGCCACTTCCTCCCGCTCTAGAAACAACACACTCTGTTGCAAGAAAATTACATAACACAGATTACACAATAAACACAATGTAAAGGATAGAAAGGAAATAGAATGTTTGGGGTCGTGACCGGCTGATTTCTTTTAGGACTCTGACGCCCACCGCTCCCTTTTCATTGACAGCGGCTCTTGTAACGGCCCTTGTAATCTTCAGTGATATAATAATACACCCCTTTTCCACTTCCTCAACACTTCTCTGCTTCATTCACTGCCTGAGTGGATCTCGCTCTTGGCTGGCTGTTGGGTGGTTACTATTGGCAACTGGAGTGCATCAAAAAACATGCCTCGCCGCGGACGGATCAGATCAATTTTTTTTTTGACTCGAATTGAGATGAAGGTGGCATTTCATAGGAACAAAAAAAAAAAAAAAATGAGGGATTAATTGCAAAGATAAATGGAGCCCCAGGGATATGGTGGATGTCTTTGTGATGCATGTGTTGTCTACACTGGACATGCAAAAATGTCATTGCCGCTGCTGCTGCTGTTGCATTGATAAGGCCTATTACTGATGCCCCCAACCTGCATTCAACATGCTGAGCTTTGTGACAGGTTACACAAACCGATCTGAAACATTTCTGACTCATGTATCTCGACACATCTTTGTTTCCAAGCGGTTAACTGGCAATCTGAAGACCCTGTTCATGCATTGTTTTTTTTCTTCTTGGTGATGATCTGCCAGCATCTCTGTGCATGGGACATGCTTACATCATTTTTTCAAGCTGTGCAAATGGACACAACAGATGTACATGAATGGCTGCTTGTTGGCACCCCTTTCCCTCACACACCAGGGAAGGAGAGAGGAGAACACTCTCACTTAATTAAGTTTGATGTACATGCTCATTCGTTCCCTGCCAAATCCGCTCCAGCAACCCCAAAGGGTGGTCCGAGGGTTATCCATCACACTCTCATTGTATGTGATATTCAAAGTCAGCGCCTTCCCATAGCTCACATTAACCCATCGATTCGTCTTCATGATGGATAAGCAGTTGCTGTGGGAACGCTAACAGCACCTCATGATGCAGGACTGGTGTTTAATGGAGCCACGCGACGGACCGCCGCTCGATTTTTTTCCCCTCCTTTTCATCTCTTGTCCTCCTTCATCTCATTTTTTCCCCCCTTGTCCTTTATGAACAGGACAACAGCTGCTCTGGTGCTGGAGATTTCTCGCAGTTTAAAGCTCCTCCCGTGTGATGTGATGGATTCTATATGTCCGGTTTGATCCCGTGATGAAAGAAAAGGGGTGATAAAGACAATCTATGGGGAGGATTTGATAGACGATGATCCAGAAGGGATGAAAAAGTCATGTAATGAGGCCTGGATATAGGGGGGAAAGCTCGTTTGAGCAGTGATCCTTTACAAAATTCAATACATTGTAAGATTTACTATCATAATTTCCGTTGATATTGACTGACATGTTGATGCTGCGGCTGCCTGACTGCAGGGGATCTCTTCTATGCATGGTGCTCCAGTGACGTCACAGGTGACAGCGATGACTCAGAGGTGTCTCCCGTCCAGTGACAGGCACTCCAGGGATTCCCTACCCCCACCTTGAGCTAGACGAGAAGCATCATGGGTAATGTGACTCAGTCCCGCTTGTCATGCATGTGCGACGGAGCAAGACCCAGCCCTGACTTGCTGGCGTAGCTGGCACAAGGGTGTAGTGTGTTTGCTGTGGAGCCGAAGACACTGGCTGTGTCAAAGTAGATTAGCTCCCAGAGTGACAGGCAGCGAACGAGATGGCGCTACACAAAGACAACGCCGTCGTCTAACTTTGTTTTCCGTTTGAGTTTGAAAAGCACAGAGGTGAGAGGAGGGAGGAGAGGGAGAGTGATGTCGAGGACGCAGGAGAAGGAGAAACAATGAATCACACAGCATGTAGTTCCCTCCTCTCTAAACACACACGCACACACACACTCGGCGGTAAACTGTGCTGTTAAAATGCAAATACATGCACACTCCAATTGTGAAGAGGTAGCCGGTTCTGAAACAGATACTCAGAATTCATTTGGTGATTTATCACCGCTGCTTTGCCCTGATTTTGTTGTTTCTTTTCCTGCAATTTATTCAGTCACATTTCCATCTGTGTGTATATGTTTAAATCTAATTTCTTTATTTGTCTGTATTTTCTTCTTGCTAGTTGCTGAGTTATAGTAGGAACTCCAATTTTACACATTCAAGTGTGTTTACATGTCTTGGGGAGTGCAACTGCACGTGTGGAAAAGAGCAGCATAAAGCATTTTGTCGCTCCAGAGGAAGCTGCATGTAATCTGATAAATTGCCTACAGTGATGCACTCAGTGGCTTAGTTGCATTTTGGGTAAATTCATAGGGAAGTCTAAGTACACCTTTTAAATAACAAAACAAAACTTTCGGAGGTTCTGTCTAAGTTCACATTTTAAAAAAACTCATCAATTTTCAGACACACTATGCTAAATTTGGACTTTATATGACCTAGACTGAAACTTCAGGATCTCCCGAATCAGATGATGTATGGCACCTTTATTTTCTTTTTCCCATTTTCTAAAGTTCCCTGAGGCAGCACATTTTACCCTTATGTGTGTGTCCGTACATAGAGCAACAAAAGAAATCCTTAACAATACGTGCTGGTATACATCCTGGTTACTCTCCCTTTCCAACCCACTGTTATAAGGATGAGTAAACCTGAACTGCATCTAAAGCAGATTAAAATAGAGTTTATGTGTTAAGCAAAGCGTCCAGTTAATCCAAGGGATTAATTTGTTGTTGCAACACAGGCACCAGGAATTGACTCCACTTAAAGACAAGAGCATCCGAGCATGAAAACAACACACTACTCCATCTTTAGCGCGGATAAACGCAGCATACATTACCTAATGGACGCGTATATTCACTTACATACATGCTATATTCACGATTCCTCATTTGATTTCTAAATTTAACACTGGGTGTGTCAGGTTTCAACAAGAGTACTTGGGGTCCTTTGATGATAATGCCTGTTTAGCTGAGCTCAATGAGCACACTTCTGCAGTCCGATGATCAACGGCGTCTGCAGCATGAAACAAATTAATCAGCAGCTCAGTAGAGGAGCAAGGGTAATTATCCAATCTCCCCGGACTGTCAGCAGCAGGAAGAGATATCATTGCAAGGAATCGAGATCCCCTCTGATGAACAAAAAGTATTTCAAACATCATTGGAGTCGTCATTTGTCACAGAAATGACTGTCGGCATGGTTGCAGATGGACTTGGAGGGGAGTATTGATCGCTAATAGAAAATAAAGAGAGCAAAGGAAGACCAAAGGAGAGTGGCTTTAGCTTCTTTGTTGGTCGTTCAATACGATCTTGTTCCCTTTTGTCGTCAACACTTTGTTTCGCAGCAACAGCTGCATAACACAGTCTGCTGCCTCCATAATCTCATGACTGTCAAGCCAATACAGCATGTTGAGACTTGGACTTTTGTCTCTGGTATTCGGGCAGGGCAATAAGGGCGGGCCGAGCAAGTTGAGCACAAGCATTCTAACTGTAACACATGTCTGCCACGGCGAGTTTCACTGTGAGACGGATCAAGCCATTGCGAAGTAGTGGAAAGTTAAAAGTCAGTAAGCACCTGAGCTGACTGCGTTGTTGTTCCAGCAAGGGGAATAGGGGCACTATGACCTCAACAATTATTGCTGCTATCACTACTGCAGCGCACAAGGTAGTCATGGAGACTCCAAGCAAGAATGGGCAGGAAAATTTGCAATCCACTGGTTTTTCTATTATCCAGGATCAGCTTTGATTTGTCAGACGAGCGGCTTGACATTTAAGCACGGTTATTTTCCTCTTACTCTGAGCAGAGAACATCTTGACTCAACCAAACACCAACAGTGATTCAGCCAGTGTTCGGAATGATCGAGAAATTTTCCACCATAGCGATCTGAAGAAGACCCAAGGCTCACTTAGCTGCCATTCAGACATTTTAATGAAGAAATGCTCTTAAACATAATTTACTATATTGCACACACTGAATACAGATACCACAAACACATTAAACACTCTGAATGAAAACAAATTGCAGATCTGGATGAATAAAAAACATTATGTTTCAGTGCTGCTAGAACATTTAAAAGCTAACACAAACCCAGCTCTACATGCATGCCATGATATTCTCACATCTTACACTGCATTACTTCCTGCTCATAAGCCTGTGAGGCTGTTATCAATGATAAAACCAATGCTAAAATCAACACAAGTAAAACACGAGAGATGGCATCACTTGTAGGCATATAGACAGCTTTATAAGCTTCTGCAATCTAAAACCTATTCACAAATCCCTTCATGGTCATGCTCCTATTATTACTTCATTGATATTGAATTTCTTTATCTACAGAGTGCCCCTGTAAGCAATTATAAACTCGGAGGCTGCCTCACTTGAACCATTTGTACGCAAGGCCGAATCACAGGACTAGATTTTTGCATGCAGCCGGACAGCTTTCCTCTAAATATTTGAAAATATTGGCATAATGCATAAATTCCACGCACAAGTGGGGGACACTGTGCCATTTCGCCTGCTGACATATAAACTATACTTCTCACCCCCTCCACTGTCCCCTTTCACTCGGTTCAAAGAAAATAACAGCAGGGGGTGCCAGATATCACAGGGCAGCTATTTTAAGACCATACACTTTTTACATCAGGCGTTGGCCTTTATTTTTCTCGGGGGAAACATTCAGCAGCAGATTTGATGGGAAATTGTGACACCGACAATGATTCTCCTGCTGGTGAGGCCCACGGATTAATTCCAAGAATCCCTCAAGGTGCTACGCGTGATGGTGTGGCTTCAAAGATGTTGAGAAGCAGCGTTTTGATTGTGTGAAAAGGATGCGTTGTTAGGACTGAATTTGATGGAGGTAATCATTCAACATTAAAAGGAACTTTGAACCCCAAAGCCCGACTGATTCTGCGGTGCTTATGGAGAGTAAATCACAAGAGTTAAGCTGTCCGGGGCTTTAAATTCCATAACAGGATGTACGCCTCACTGCAAATAACACTGTGCTGTACATTAATAGCATCTGTGTGTCCTCATCTTTGGTCAAAAAAGCTGTATCTGTTCTGTGCCGATCGATTATTCATGAAGAAACTCCTCCAGCAGCGTTCTGATGTAATCATTGACGCTGTAAATAATTCAGTGAGCAGACATGCTCTCATTCTGTAGAAACATTGGACATTAATAAAATATTAATAAAGTTATGGTGCCCTTTCCCTTCAAATACCAGCGCTCAGAAGTCATCACGGTTCAAGGGGATAAAATAGGCAACGTTTCCGGAGAATTCCTCCGAGAGCAGCCTGTAACCAGGGGACTTGGAAAAGAGGATTAGGTCTGCTGGTGTGTACAGGGAGAACAAGTTATCCCTCCCTTCAGGTCTTGTGACAATTTATGAAGTCTAAAGGGGCGCTGTGTAAGCTCGGAGAAGAGAATATAAACACTGAATTTCAATATTTACAATTAGAACAAGGCAGCAATACAAGCTCAGGTATATTGAGTTTTTTCCCATGACTGGATAAACAAGCTGTTCTCGGAGGAAAATCAGGTCCCCAGAACACTGTCTGCAGCTAGAGAGGTGGCAGGGTCCGCCACAAATGAACCAAGTTAAACAGACTAAAATTGTGTTGTCCCTTAAGGTCAGCTTGTTTATTCAGTCATAAAATATAACACATTAAAAACATAGAGGGTTTATTTATTTAAAACTTGTGTAGGCATAAGAACACAGCCAATGAAGATCTCTCTCTTCTGATTAAAATGTATCCCCAAAACTACATAATGCACCTTTAAGGCAATTAAATGCAACACTCAGTGTTAACCTGGACCTTTTTCTGTCCACACTGTCACAGAAGCAGCGTTATCGATGCACCGGATTCTACTGTACAGGTGTTTCTGTTATTGTGTCCACCCCTGTCTTCCACATGTTGCTGTGTAATACCAAAAGGCCCTGCGCGTTCTCCGCGCGGATGACGCGACTGCGCACGAGAGGCAAGTTATGAAGCATTACAGCTGCGGCACCTTTCACACACACACACACACACACACACACACACACACTATTCCCTCCAGGTAAGGAGGGGGTGGGGGTAAAGGTGGGGGTGTCGGAGGGAGGGGTCTTCGCTCCCGGCCGAGCCTGACAGCTGCGCGCCATTGGCTGACAGCAGGGGGGACTCTTCTTACCTGTACCTGTGGGAAGGAGTGCCACTCGTCATCGTCCGACTCCAAATCAGGATCAACTTTTCCTTCTTCTTCCAGCAGCCCGGAGAGGTAGAAGTCGGCCAGCACGGCTGGGAAGTGAAGCAGCGACTGCAGCAGGACTCCGAGCATGGAGCCTATCACGTCTTGGAGCGAGGAGAGAGTCGGCGAGTGGCTCCAAGGTGAGGAGGAACATGTTGCGCTTCTTCGCTCTTCTTGTGCCCCTTGATCGCCTCACAGGTACTTTGGCTCGGACGGGACAGGTCAGAAATAGAAGCGCCGCATAAATCCCCCTTGGACGTGAAAAGGTGGAGGTGGAATGAGGAAGTGGCCTGTGGCTGAGCGAGAGGAGCCACAGCAGTCCTGTTCGGATCAGTGTCAGCAGCTGTAAAAATCAAACAGCGCAGTCTAAAACGTCTGCTTTGTGTTTCGAGGACATGTCGCGTTCACTGTCCCGATCGATTTATATAGTCATAATGGAGAAAGTGCATGGATTAATGCACTCCTATGTTGTTTTAAAGGGAAAGTGTAGTACTAAGACCTATTGGCCTACAGCACAGGTGAGCTATTGCAAGTGCTGGAGAGTGACTAAGTGTATTTAGCTGGCAATACTTGTATTTGTTTTATTAGATTACATTTCAGAGTAAAATAATGAACTTCTCATACATTTTTCTACAGCTATAATTATATGCAGGTTCAGATTTTACCTACAAAAAAACAGTGTATAAAATATGAAGCACTATCACAGATTAAAGTATCCAACATGTATGAAATAGTAATAGTCAAGATTAGTTCCACATGGGCCAA
The DNA here is from genome assembly GCF_900880675.1 of Sparus aurata. Lineage (NCBI taxonomy): Eukaryota > Metazoa > Chordata > Actinopteri > Spariformes > Sparidae > Sparus > Sparus aurata. The sequence goes on from NC_044202.1 coordinate 12,094,727, forward strand.
CTACAACACTGAAGCACAACATACTTATTAATGAGTGCTGAGTAATGGTCCAATGATGTATTAATATATAACTGATTTTGATTTTTTTAAATAAGTCAAATGTTTAATCCAGGATTTGTTCTTAACAAGGTGTATTCATATATTGTGGTATTGGTCCTTCTGCTTAAGTAAATTATTTGAATACTGGCCATTCCATGTAATAGATTATTTACGATAGTGTATTAAGCTGATTTGTTCTTTTATTCAGTGTTGTTAACAGTACCCAAAAAACATACTTTGGTAAAAGTAAAGATATTGTGTTAAACTACAGAGAATGAAAAAATAATGCAGGAAAGGGCCCTCTTTGATACACTTATGGAAGATAAAGCATGATAAAATGCCCCCTAGGGTGGACAAAGTGTGAAGGGACCTCTCCTCACTATGAATATTATGACTTTCTGCCTGCTGGTGCCCCACTGCCTACAGCTGGTGCCATTTGACATTTTCTGCCCCATCCCCTCAGATCTCTTAAGTCTGCCACTGGTGTAAAAGATATGACTTGAGTCAAAGTGAAAGTCAACAACACAAATATTGCTTGTGTAAAAGTCTTAAAGTATCTGATATTAAGTGACCTTAAGTAACAAAAGTAATTTTTTGGTATGTAAATTTCCAATGTACAAGTCGTTTCTTCCTTTATTCATCTGATTTGTGCAGTTTGAGCGATTATTTGATTGCATTTTTCAGATTGTTTCAGATTGGAATCTGTTTCATTTTCCTTTTCGTTTTTTTTATAATTGCTGATAAATATTCTGATTTCACAACGCACTACTGACGACTCGTAACTAGTCATTAAATTTTTCAGAGTTAAAGTACTCCAAATTGTAGTGGGGTGGAAGTATATAGGAGCAGAAAGAAATCGTAATACAAACACTTAATTGTATTGTGGGTAAATCATAGAAGTCAGTTGTTTCACAGATACATGTTTACTTTTTCCCACCTCATCTCCCAACATGTACTGTGGCTTTGTTCGTTTTTTTTTTTTTCATGCCTGCAGCCCTGCTGCTCCTCTTTTTCTCAAAGTCCATGCTTCCTCTGCATGTCTCTGCCTGTACATACCTGTGACTTTCTGGCTATGTGGGCTTTCCTTTTTTACTCGTGTGCTGCTTGTGGTTAAATCCTATGTGGTAAGTAAGTGTGCTTTTTTTTGCGTCTTGCTGCCAGGTCTGGATGCCCCCCTGCATCACTACCAGGTGTCAGAGTGGCGTTTATCGGGTCTGGATCTGCTCCAGTTGACCTCGCAGGACCTGGAAAAGTTGGGAGTGCATAAGATCGGACACCAGGAGCTCATACTGGAGGCTGTGGAGAAACTCTGCTCTCTGGTGAGGGAGGAGGCTGGATCACGTGTGTTTGTGTACAGTATGTGTCCATAGCAGTGCTCTGTGTATCCAAGAGGCCGTGTGCTGAGGAGATCTGGATATTTACTGAGCAGTCATCTTCTTCTTGTCTGGCTGTGGCGTTGTTCAATGTTCTGATATCAGAGTAGGGAGTTGCATTTATTCCACCATCGCACTGTTTTTAGAGCCTGCCCTTGTTTGTACAGTGGAACAAGCAGCCGTCGGACAAATCCAGCCAGAATACACAACTGCCCTTATTGCCATACAAGTCCTGTTTCACTCAAGTGCACTCAGAGCCTTCGGCAACATGCAGCAAGTTCGAGTGCATTGCCTCACTTTGCCCTCCACTTTCATATCGAAACCCCCTGTAGTCAAGCATAATGCAGTAAAATAGTGGCTTTACTTCTGTAGCTAACATCAAAGGGGGATAGTCATACTTCAACTGCAACCAAAGCAGATTTAGAATACAAAACCGTGCGCCTGATACTTTACATGCAAATTCTGGGAAAGTTTGTAGTCGGCTTAATAAAACAGACTTCTGCCTCCCCTTTGATGCGTTATCCCTTTTTTCCCCCTCCTGCCTAATTAATTTCCCTTCCAGTCCGATTCTGAGAGGGAGTTTTGGGACACTTAAATAGCCGCGTCGGTGTGTGCGGGGGTGTTTTTGTTTCTCCAGAACGGCCTTTGTTTAATTGGAAGGACTAATTGAGTAGGAAGGTACCAGGCCGGGTTCCAGCTCTCTGGTGGTGCAACAGTCTGTGAACATAAGGCTGAAAGCTCAGCCTGCTTAAACCGCTTGTTGTCTACTTGTCAAAATGAACGTAACACTGATGGAAATAGTCACTGAGGGGTTTAATCCAAGTCCATGCAACTGAGTGTGTGACTAAAGTCTCCCTGTAGTAAAAGCTTCACATAAGAACATTTGTGTGAAATTGTTGAAAGGAAGATGAGATAAGGATCCATACACAGATATACCGTGTTGACTTATACCTTGAATACAGTGTGTGTGTGTGTGTGTGTGTGTTTTGTCTGCCTCTCTCCCCTCTCCGACTTGATGCTCTGTGAAGCGCTAACACTGAGCTCATTCATAAAAAGCAACCATCAGACGCTCACATGGAGTGGACCAAACACGTTCAAGTACACGGTTACATAATTAACAGCTACAGTGTGGACGAGAGCATGAAAAATTCATGGCCACTTGTTGACGGAAATTGTTCCGGCTGGTTGAAGAATAAAAAACAAAGCTTGACAAGACCGGACCTCTTGACCACCGACGAGTGGGCCACGACAATAACCTGTTCCCTCTGCAGTGGTTGTGAGGGGTCACGTCTCATACAGCTAGGCAGGAAGCTGTGACGACAGGCGTATGAGAGAGGAGCTCTGTCTTCATATGGGAGGAATGATTGTCCTCCACGTTTGATGTGGTCGTTTTGGTTGATTTGTATTGTGTCACATTGAGAGGTGTTTCTCTTAATCAGTAAAGATGAATTTGGTGGACAAAATGTTAAAGCCGCCTCTTACTGTAGCACGGCAAAACTGCAGCTGCCAAATTTGGGCTTCAACTAACAATTATTTTCATAATCACTACCCAAAGTAAAGCAACAAATACTTATAATCAAGTAGCTGAAACCTGCTGGAGAAATGACCTAATTGATTAAAAAATTATTAAGTTGAATTTACACATCGCTAAAACAGTCACCACAAAGACTATCAAAGACACAAAGACATTTTCGGGATGATTTCTTGGATTACTATTTTATAGGGTTTATTGCAGGACTGCCGTACGATACGATACCATACCATACCATACCATAATATCATAATACCATAATATGAAATTATACAATATAATATGATACGATATGATACGACACAACAGGATACAAAACTAAATTAATTGATGTAATACAATTCGATACAATATTACTGATTTTGGTCAAGCAACTGGATGCAAATTTTCTAAATCACCTATTTGTGTTAGACTGCATTGGTTTTTAGCAGGCTGTACCTAAGAAAGTGGCACCTAGGTGTAGCTAACAGGAAAATAAATGAGTACTTCATCATTGCCGTTACAGTTTTTTATTATTTCTAAAAAAAAAAAAATAGCTCTGATAAATTACTTTTTCTTACTGTTTTTGTATACTGAGCTAAAAAAAATCTACATTATGATGACATGATAGGGTTTGTGTACAGTTTATAATGTGTTGTATTTGCTGTTTAATGTACATTATGTTTAAGGCAATTCTGATAATGGCAATATTATATTTTTTATATGACTTTACTGCATTGATGAATCAGATATTTGCTGGATTTGTAAAAAAAAAAAAAGCAGGTAACATCACATATTGATATGATGATTACAGTTGTCAGAAGTATCAGTACATTGATACTTGTATTGCTACAATGTATACAACTATGCTGTATCTGCATTTGATAGTACCAAAAGTACCAATAATATGATATCACAGTAAATCAAAATACATCTCAAACACAAGGCCCGTCGTTGTGTGAAGTGTTGAGGAGCCGTAATGAGGAGTCGGGGGAAGTAATGCTTTAAACATCAAAGACTGATTATGTATTAGAGCACAAGAGTTTTTCAGGACTGGAATAGACTTTTAACCGGTGTGTGTGTGTGTGTGTGTGTGTGTGTGTGTGCTCTCCAGACATATGGCATAGGTGGAGAGAACCTACGTGGCCTGACAGAGAAGCTGCGCGCCATTTCCCACACCCTCCAGATGGGCATCCAGGGCCGCTGGCGCCTCAACAGCTACGATGGACGCAGCACCACCAAGCTGCCTGCTGGAGTTCTGCAGGTTGTAGTGGAGCTCATCACCTCTGCCAAAGGACTCTTCTCTTTGCTCAACAGGTCTGTTTAGAGGGAGTTATCTAACCGTTATATATACAGTACTCAAAGTTCTATTTTGTTCTGTGGTTATTTTCTACTCGGAAAATGTTCTCTGCCCTGTCTTATAAAAATAGTTGTGGCTGCAGATTTTGGTACTGCAGGCATTGTGTAAAAAAGGATGGCTGTCATTTAGAGGTTGCTGTTTACATGTTGCCCTTTATTAAGAAAGCTGATCTCTTCTCTGTTTAATCTCTTCTCTTTGTGACTTTCTAAGACACTTCATTTGTCTGTGTTCCTTTTCAATTTACAAGTGCGCAGTTAAATAACTGTGCTGCTTGCTTGCAGTAGGTTGAAGTCTCTATCCAGACTTATTTGAAATATAATCCCTGTCTTTTCCAGGTATCAGTTTTTCCAGCTTAGTGGATTTACCAGCGCCAAGAACATATTTGACTACTGCAGAGAGCTGGGAGACATTGTCCACAAGGTTGGTCTATTTATGGCTTGAAGCAGTTAAAAGCAGGAAACTCTTAAAAATCAGAAAATCGAATTGCTTTTTCTTTTAAAGAGGACCTTTTACGTTTTTTTCTTTTTTTTCCACTTTCCTACAGTGTATTATATAGGTTCTTGTGCATGTAAAAGATCTTAGTTAAAAAGGTCAATTTAAAAAAGGTCAAAGTCCACACCGACAGAAGCTCCTTTCTCCCACAGAAAATTCTGCTCCTGAAAGCCTCGTCAGCAGTCCCGCCTTTAATTCTGTGATTTTGTGACATCACACTACGTCATCATGTCACATATTAGGATTATACCAAAAATTGATTAAGCACCCTCCCACTAAGCTGCTCTGTTGCTGTTAGTGGTGCTGGGTCAGACGTGTTTGAGCTGACCAATCAGAAGAGGGGGCAGGAAGGGGGCCTTAAAGAGACAGGGGCTAAAACAGAGCGTTCAGACAGAGAAAGATGATGTGTGAGATGTGTGGAACACTGAAGTATATAAACACATTCTGGTAATCCCCAAGCAAAATTATGAACCTGAAAATGAGCAATCTGATGGGCCAGTTCAGTCGACTTTAGTGCACGCATGTTCATGAAAACAAGGTGTTTTACCTTAAGAGGAACCACACGTGTATAAAACACGTTTCTAGTGGTGCAGTTCATGCACGCTAAACTTCCAGAGAGGAACTACAACCTGTTGTGTGGCTGGCTTTTTTCCTTTTTTGAAATCAACCTCTAAAATGCAGCAGGGGAAATCAGAGCCCCACGAACACGCACACCCTGTTCCTTGGCTAAGCTTGAGTAATGTATTCTTTATCTTTACATTCCTGGCATATTTGGAGGCGGCTGTACCTTGAAGAAGCTTAGGCTGAAGGCACTGGCAGAAATGTGGTCTGGAATTTGTTGGTGTGCTAGTATTAAACGTCTGAAAGAAACAGGAACAGGAGGAGGAATATTTATAACCGGATGAATGTGAAGCGGGCGAAAAGGTGTTTACAGGTAGTAGAAGGGACAGGCCTGGATATGTCGTAGTGCCTGGGGGAGGGAGGGAGGGAGGGAGGCAGAGGGGGAAGGCAGAGAGAGAGAAGGAGGAGCATGCGAGGAAGGGATTGCACTGCGACTGTTTAATGACTTTTGCTCTGCTGGGGGAGTGCATGGCGCTGAATGAACAGGAAAGAGCAACAGGCCCAGAGAGAGACTATTAACTCTGAAAGGGACGCTGTGGTGACGTTTCAGATAGAAAGCCTGACAGAAGTGAAGAAGAGAGAAGGAAGATAGAGCTGCAGACACAGCGGCAGAGTAAGAGATAATCAGGTAGAGGCAGTCAGTGGAGCAGAGACGCTGTGGGTGAAAGAGGACGCTCAAGTGTTCAGAGGAGTTTATATTTAGCCCTCTATAGCCGGCTCTGGACATCTGCCCAGCACGACAGGTAGAGTCCTCGCCTCTTTGATTGGATAATTCCCCTCTAAAGGTGATTTGCTGCTTTTGCACCTTGCTTGGTTGCTCAACAGGAATCTTATACACATGACTGAAACTGTTTTTTGTTTGTTGGCTTTAATTCAACGTTTAAAAACATCACTCTTCAGAAAATCATTCTTCGTAGATTTTGATTTAGGGTTAGGGTTGAAAATTAGGTCACTTTTAGTCCTATAACAACCGTGGTCCGAACCAGATTTAGCAGTTGTACAACAGTTAGAACAGGACCACAGGGCTTTCAAGCGAGAAATCAGAGTTTCGGTCGCTACGTTGGTGTACAGTGGCAGTATCATTATTCTAATGGACCAGAGGGGAAGGAAGTAAGTGTAGATTTCAGAGTGTTACTGAGCTTGTTGACTCTGAAAAGGATGTTGTCTGCCGCCGCGCAGTGATTCAGATTTAGGCCTGTTGTTTTCATTCATTGTCGGCTCTGCACACACGGAGGCATGACACTGATTAGCAGTTAAAAACCTTTGCTGTTTTTGGTTGCCGGTCCCTCTCAGAGGGTTGATCATCGTTTGGAAATGTCTGGCTATTGTTTGCTCGATTCCTGTTGTTGAACTTTGTGCGCTCTTGTTCGTTTGTGCTCGCAGGTGTTTTCGAGGTAGGAATCATTGTCAGTGAAGAAGTCTTTATGTACCGAGAGCATTTTATCAATTTCAGATTCATGTCAATTAGTTTTTACTTGACAGTTTAAACAGTTTAAAGCGACATTATGCTGAAAAATCCTTTTGACGGTACAATGTCTTGTAACAAGGTGAATGATGTTTCTGTCTCAGCCACTCTGCCCTCCTATCACTTGTATCAGCACTATGTAACTTCAGTGAGCAGGTCGGATCGCAGCGTTACACACATGTTTACGTCAAGAAACAAGTTTTACCACACAACATTGTTATGATGTGGTTACTTTTGTTTTGTAGTCAGCGCCTACATTATGTCAGACAAATTCCCGCAGACCCTGTATTTGTATTTACACCACTGGTGGTGCACTCAGAAACTGTGGGATCGCACAACATGCCAATTTCTACATAATAATGCTTTAGAATAACCACATTGTAAATAACTGCACAGAATGACAGGCCCTTATAAAGTATCTTGAATTCAATGTTATGAATTTCAGGCCTTCAGTAGTCTTTGATTTGAATTTGTGAGGTCTTTAATGCCGCAAACTTTTAATCGAACTTCATTAACCTTTATTATGCCCCACTGCATATTCCTACGTAGAACCTACATGGCACCACTTATTTATTACTAACCCTTTTAAGTACCTGCAATGCTTAAATAGGATAAAGATTCTCTGTTTAAAAAATAATTAAATTTATCCTGAAAAGGTCAGACAAAGCACATATTAAGTGTCTGACAGCTTTTGACAGCTTTGATTGCTTCTGATTCGCATAATATCATAAGAATTGGAGAGATTCATTTTGTATATATGAAACCTGAACAGTACCTGTTTTTGTTGGTGCCTTTGCGGGTGAGCTAAAAGGTCAGTTGTGACCAGCTGAGAAGCCCCCACACCTGTTTAACAGACAGGAGAAAATGAAAAATCTCACAGACGTGGGTTCAGGCTCCATCTGTTACTTAAACTGTCATCATAGCATTATAAACCTACAGACACAGGATTTGAACTCACACACACACGTGTAGCTTGTGCTGTACAACCGACTTCACATTACACCCTCTCATGCGTATATGTCCCTGCACCATTACCAAGATTTGCTCCCAGCCAATCGATGCCTGCGTCATCCCCAGTATAACTCGTCTGACATGCTGTCATGAAGCCGCGGCTTCATCGTGACATGATGTCCTTTTCTGGAGAAGTGTTTTCACAGAAGCGCCACCACATCCCTCATGCCAAAGAAAGGACTCTTATTTCCTGTTTGCCAGAGTACGTTCGAGTGCTTGTGTGTTTCTCCTCGCACCCTGAGGCCGATCAAGGTCAGCAGTCAGCTGGTGTTTGTTGGGATCCCACACTTAATGTTGCCAAGTCTCCGTTTTTGCTCAGTCTGCTTCGAACGAGCCGAGCAGCGAGCCATCCAGGTCCATCAGAAGAGAGAGAGAGGGAAAAAGATGCCTCTGTGAACTGTGAGCTTGGCTATGAGAGGAAAAATTAAATGCTGAGCATTACATTAAGGTATGTCAGTTTAATGGGGATTTCAAAATGAGTGAAGGAGGGCATTTTTGTCGCAATATCTAACTTTTGAAACATTCTTGGCACATGCACCATCGCTTGAAAACACAGTTTCGTAAATTTTAATGATAAATGTAAATATGATAAAATGCTTATTACATTAGCTGCTAATGGGTTATCAAAAATGGTGTTTTACATTGAAATATTGCTAGATTTCCTTCCAGATTTTTACTATTTAATGTCTTATCAGTTGCTGAACAACGAGGAAGCAGAGAAAGTATTATTATTTACGCTGCGTTCATGGATCTGGTCCACAGCAGTTAAATGCTAAATGGTTTTTAATATCAATACCACATGAATATCTGAAGAGCCAGTAGCTCCTGAGACAACTGAATGTTTCTTTGTTTAAAAGGAGGCGTTTTTGGTTTTGTAATGCATTTGTCTGACCGGAAAGATATAATGAGAGAGAACAACATTCTAAAAAAACTGCTCTGTTGTTACTAGATAAAGTCTCTCTGCCTTTGGAGGACTTATTTAAAGCTCAGGATGAGGGAATTAAGAGGCTGGAATGTAATAACCTGTGATTTATGGTGCTGCAAAAGAGAGAGCGAATGAGATCCGATGCAGAGACGAGTTGTAAAAGGCAAAATTTGGATGGAAAGGTGAGGAACAGGTGTAACACAGATCTCACACAGTGATATCTCCCAGCCATTTTATAGCAAGCCAGTGACCTGGTGGCAAATAGAAAATATCAGGTGTAAGTGTGTAAACAGACACGCAGAGACAGACAGAACATGACGGTACCCGACTCAACAAGGCGTTTCAGTCGTAAGTCTTTGATATGTCCTATATAAAGTTGCAGACGACAACGATAAGAAGGGCAAAGGCAAACGTCTATTTAATTGCGTGTAATTAACGCTCTGTGTTTGCCTGCGCAGGTTCATTCATGTGCCCCTGCATATCGGTGTGACAGTTTCAGCCTTTTTTGTATATGTGTGTCCATGCATGCCTGTGTTCATTCTTGCTGTCCAGCGCTTTTCCCCCCCTTCTTCTTCCATGAATGTTGCGCCCGCATAATGGCACGTCTTTGTTTCCAAGACGACTATTGAGAGAACAGCTTTCAGGCACAGAGCTCTGCTGCAAAGTTAGCTCACCACCTGACCCAGCCACACACCATGCTTCACAACACAACACAACACAGCACAACACAACACAGCACAACACAACACAACACAGCACAGCACAAAACATGAATCTTATTCTTGCTGAGTGACGTCGATGTAAGGACATTTACAGGGCAGGAGAAGACAAATTAATTAATTCTTTCCACCATTCATGACAATTCCAAGCGTCTATGCCTCTTTTTTCCCCCTTCGTTTTTCTTTATTCTGCATGGAATGGAGTAGATCTTATTCTTACGGCGGCCATTTTTCTCTGATGTCACGAGGGAGGGAAGCTTGAATGCTGGGATGTGCCCTGATGATTTATTTTGTTTTTCTATGCTTGTTTATTGTCTGACACTACCAAGCAGTAATGTTGGCTAGAAGGTGGTAAAATGATAATTACATTGGCTACTAATGGGTTAGCAAATATGGTATTTTACCATGAAATATTGCCGGATTCCCCTCCAGATTTTTATCATTCAATGTCTTTTCAGTTGCTGAACAATGAGGAAGCAGAGAAATGATTATTATTTAAGCTGCATTTATGGACCTGGACAATAGCAGTTTGACGTTTAAACTTCCCACCATGAATTTTCAGAGGAAAATGGCCGCCATGTGAATAATGTCATATTCTCCACCATTTATTGACAGTCCACAGGACAATTATGGCTAATATGTAACTACTGTAGCAACAAAAAGGTGGAATTTAAGGTCAATCCTGAATGTCAGTTTGGCTTGAACTTTTGTGCTCTTGTTTGGGTACGGAGCTGCCCCGTAAAAGATCCATATAATGAAGTTATTGTTTTTTTCTTGAAGGAATCTGCGTATGTGAGTGGCCTATTTAGTTGCCACACCTATAGTCTTATTTAGGTCACTGAAAGACCGGAGCTGCCCTTAGACCTCTTGTTCTGCTTAGGTTAATAGAGAACTGAAAGTGGTTCAACCCTACAGTAACTGTACTGTCTGATATGATGGTCTATAAATCTTGTGTTGCAGCACTTAAGTGGATATCATATTGAGAGAGGAATCAGTGGAGAGGCATGCCAAGTGGACAGGGTACATGCTGGAGGCTGTTGGGGATTTTTGACTTCTTCTGCGTAATTCATTTAAGCAGTGATTTTGTGTGCATGAATTTCTGGTTGTATATTACACACGGATACAGTGTCTCTTTATGTCTCGAAGTCATCCTCACTGAGGAACCAGCAAGAACTGTGACTCTGTTTTGCCACCGCACCCTCCTGATGTTACATGAGTTTCAAGGCAGAAGTGTAGCCTACCTGTCGCCCCCCCACACACACACATCAATGTCTTGTTTCCTCTTCTTGTAGGGTGAGAAAAAAACAGGCTGCACTGTGGTGGTGAAGTAAGTTGAGGGGCTTGATGGTGTTTCTTATTAATATTACGCAGCGGTGAGATGCACGAAGGGGTGTTACAAATTAAGCCAGGTAGAAGTGATGATATATGACGGAATAAGATTTGAACCCCAGCTTCTACCGCTAGTAAATCACACTTACATGCAACATGGATCCAGCCAATATAAAAGAGTTAATGTCCCGGGTTTAAACCATCGTCTGAGCATTTGTTACACTTACTAATGTTCATCGTGTCTGCATTTAGTTCAACCTTGAAGTCTTGCCCGAGTTTATGGTAGTTATATAACATTCAGATTAACATTTTTGTGTCGGCCACTTCAGCGCATTTTTGGGCCAAGCTGGCCATGGCAGACCTCAGGTGGCAAGGTGGCTGTGGTATGCAAAATTGGAATTTGATTATCACGTACCTATGCAAATCTAGGGTAATGAATTCTATTAAATGGACTTTATTAAAAAATAATATGTGTACATCAAGTTTTTGTCTGTCAGGTAACTCATTTACTTTATTCACTCCATTATGGATAATTCTGACTGATAAAGATAAATATGATATTTATGTAATACCCTATATACTGTTGAACCGTGGTATATTCTGATATGGTTATTGTAACATGAAATAAACTTAAATGTGTCAACAACGATGAGATGAATTGCTTAGAAAAATTGGTACAGCCAAGTACTCTCCCCTCAGGATAGATTGTTAGATTAGATTTAGATTCATTGCTACCTGCATGGGCACAGGACTGGACAGGTACACTGGGATTCCTGTGTGTTTCTCCCAAAGTCAAAAAGGCAACGAAAGGCCAATAAAGGAGCAGTGCAAAATTCACACTGTAAATTACAAAGAGAAATGCACACAGTGAGTAATTGCCAATTCATTATTTAGCTATTAATTATTCCCCAAAACAATGGACGGGGAAGGGACTCTGTGTGATGCAGATGGATAATCCTGGACCCGGACAGTGGGGGGTGGGGGGGCTTGTAATAACTTTGGTCACATTTTTAGTTTGGACAATAAGCTACTTTTGTTTATAACCACAATGCCTCAACTGTGCATTGCATTAGTTGCTATTTGGCAAATGTTAGCATGCAACATTATATCTGCTGAACATCAGAGCGCTGGCACTGTCACTGTGAACGTTTAGCTCCATCATCACTGTGACTCATCGGCCTCACAGACGGCTTTAGACTCTTGTTTTCTTATTATTGCCTTAAGTTTCCTGTGGTATTATCATGTGGCTCAGACTCCTCTCCGTGGCTAAAAGTAACCCTAAATCTATTTTCAGATGCATTCACCTACGTCTGTTTGCACTAATAATATGTTGTTGGTAACTTTAGCAGCTGGCTCTTCTGGCTGGAAGGTTACAGCGTCGGCCCTTCTGGAACTATTTTTGAGTTGCTTGTTTAACTTCTGGTTTAAATAGCTGTCCTTAATTCAACGTGTGTTTTTTTTCTTTACACTGATACTGTGGTGACTGAAGCCTTAACTACTTCACATTAATCCCTGTAGCATTCAAGTGCCATGACAAGGCTACTTTGCTGGAGTAGGGATCAAGATAAAGATCTGAGCATCTTTGGGTGTTTATACACAACCTTTAGTGGTTTGTTATGGTCGCAGATCCTGCCGCAACTCAATAATCCGCACTCAAAACGCTTGAGGTGAATGGTGACACATGGGTACCGCGCACAGCATACAAACGCAGAGCATACAGGTTGATCTGACCAGTGATCGCGACCGAAACCGCTCCTAGTCGTACCCCTCCCCCCCGGGGCCTTGTGTCACAGCCTTTAATTAGCACAGAAATCCAGCCGCGTTCACCGTTGAGCCCTTGTTACATTTCACAGGGATTAGCTTCCCTTTACAATCGTTAACCATCAGCGCACTGTAAGACATGGAGAATTAGCTCAGGCAGCAATGGTACAGTATGTGGCATACGTCTTTTCAGTGGATATGGCGTAAAGACGTCTTACCCTCTTTTCTTTTAACCTCCTTCATTCAAAGCCTCCCCCTCATACTAACGCCTGTATAGGATCATTATCAATCCCAACCTAAGATTAAGTAGTTAAGTCCCACTGATTCTGGAACAGTAACTGTGACCACTTCCTGTGCCTGTACATTACATAATACGCATGTGTCCCTACAGGGATTAGTGTAAAGCAATGGATTAGGTAGACATCACGCACCGCTAATGGGATTTCCCACTTCCTTGACTGCAAATTTGATGTAATATGCGTTATATGTTGTCTTTTTTTTTTTTTTTGTTCTATTCATACGAAAGCACTGCTATGATAAAAGCCAGCCAGCTAACCCTGGAGTGATGTCTGTCTCGCCTCTAGATACAACTGGCCTTTTCACTTCCTGACTCACGCTGTGAAGAGGAAATGGGACACGAGTTTTGAGTCAGAATGTCCCATTTTCACAAATCAATATGATCATTATAGGCTGCCTCGGTGTCATTTTGGCACTCTTGCTTTGTTTGGATGTAACTCATGTCATGTCGTTGCACTCATCCAACAGGATATCACTGTCTATGACAAGGAGAAGGACATCATCTCTGTGGTGAGTGTTTCGAGATTTATACCCACTTTGCTGGCAGTTGTTTCCTCTCTTATTCTGTTAAGGATTGTATGAGATGTTATTGACGGTACATGGCGTTTTGTTTCACCCCTCCAGTGCCGTCAGCTCGTGGCAGTGTGCGATGAGATCCTGAGCTCCAGCTCCGAGTCACTTCTTACCCACACCGCTCAGCTCGAGAGCGTGGACCTGGTGCCCGTCGCGCCCGGGGATCAGCTGGTAAAGCCTAATTTTGAAATATAGGTGCCTTCATCATCTGAGGAAAAATGCTTTTACTGCATAGCATATACAGTAAATTTGCCAAATACACAACATTTGCATGAAAAATGTACTCTTAAGTCCATCAGCTCTGTTTATTCATCTCGTTCAATCTCTTTTTCAATAGTCCTCTTGTTATGATCCGTTCATAACTTTAAAACATCCTCTCCCCATTTTATCGCTTCACCAGTTTCTTAACGCTCTTATCCTGCATCTTACTCTTTCTCTCTCTCTCTCTGTCATTTTCAGTATTCATTTCCTGCCTTCAATCTCGCCTGGAGTTTTGCCATCATTTGGTTCTGCTCGTCTCCTCTTTCAGCCGACTCAAGGTTCTTTTCAGGACTACTCCTTTTTAACTCCCTCCTAAACCCCCTGTCTCGTCTGGTTGTTCGTAAACATTTTTTTTTGTCCTCTCCTCTTAAAGCCTTAGCCTTCAGTCTGTACATTGGGTAACAACAATTACAGCTCTCCTCTGCGCCTTTTATGTGCATCATCTAGTGTCCTTTTATTTCTATGAAGCAATTTTGAGCAATATGTTTTTGTTTTTTTTGTTTTTTTTAAATTTCCTTCCCCTTTGTGTACTCAGACCATTAGGTAAAAATCTCTCATGTTAGATGATAATGGCAGACCCATTGCCTTGTGCTCGCTCACTCGCTCTACTCGCCCTTCTAATGATCTCCAAGTTTAGCATCTTAAAAGCAAATATGCTCTTTTTTCTGGCTTCCCTTCATCACCTCAGACGCCGTAGACTTGCTTTTTGGTTTATATTTGTGTCCGTGGATGCAAAACTGTTTCTGGGTGGCTTAAAGGGAAGCGGGCTCTATCTGAACTGATGTGGGTAATTCTTCGCAGTGGTTCTGAAGTGTGGACAGGATCTTTTTTCTTTTACTTTTCATACAAACGTGCTCGATATCTAGCAAGCAAAACTAGAAAAACGCTTGGAGCGCGTCGGCGGTAACGAGGTCTGCCTTTCTGAGTGATCACAAGTAATGGGAACTAGAAGCAGAAAGAAAGGGAAGTGAGAGGCAGGATGGATTGTGATGCCCACACACACAGTGAACGTACAAAAACGTGACGCACACCTGCTCAGTTTATAAAATAACTGAATGTCAAAATAAAGCTAGCTTTTTTCCCTGTTTCATTTCCCCTCAAATTTAAATGAATTCCAGACACGTAGGAGAAGTGAGAAATCGTTTTTTGAGCCTTGTGCATTGTGATTTGCACTGCCGGTGTCTGTCTTTGTTTAATGCACAGGAAGTGATGGTTTTTCATGTTTTCGTGGCGGCGTGAAAGCTTTTAAGAGTCTGTGGCTGCAGAATCACGACGACGGCCCCGCGGGTTTTCTGAAGATTTTTTTAAAAGAGAGGAGTTGCTGCTTTTAAAAGTCAGAACTTACACATCTCCGCCCCCTCGAGCATGTGCGTGACAGTCACGTGTGGGTTTTTGATGATTCCCCTCAAATGCATTTAAACTAAACTAATGAGCCCGTTTAAAAAAATGTAAGGAGTCGCAAACAAGGTATTTGTGGCAAAGTGTGGGAAGTGAAATAAAAAATTTGTCTCAGTTACCTAAAAAAAATCTGTTCTAGTATTTTCACTTTCACCTCCGTCCAACTTCATGATTCAGGGAATGATAATTATATTCTCTATTTATGAGCAAGTTCTTTTAGCCTTTTAGTCTTTTGCTCTCTTCAGTTCAAAGTTTAAACTCATTCACGTTTCTGTCGTCATGTGGCACGCATTGATTTCTGTAGTGTGATTAGTTGGCCCTCCCCCATGTCCACTATGACTTAAAAGAATCAATCAAGGCGAGCTGATGGGTAATTACAGGCCGAGCCATCAATACACTTGGAGACAGACGTCAATATCTCGGTGATGACAGTAGGAAGATAGAGCAATGTTTATGAGCCCATCATGATGAATCATTCTGAAGTAGCGCGTTGCAAAGTTGAATGCTCATCAGCCTGAAATGTAACATCTCTCTGTTCCCCTCCGCCCTCTTAGGGGATCGAGATATCGTCCACCGGCTCCAGTAACCACTACGTGACCGGAACTGCAGCTGAGGTCAGACTCATTTATTTTCTTGCTTTCACTGTTGACTCAGCCACACAGAGTTAACCACAGCTGCCATCTCAGCGCTCTTAACCAATCCTCTGTGGAGCGGCGTGACTCACGCCTCTGCTCCTCTCCAACTCCAGAGCGAAAGGTTAACTTCAGTTACAGTTTGTCTTTCTGCTGGAGCCTCATGAAGAGACACCCAAAGTGCCCCGTGTCAGAGTGGAACAGGTAACAAGCTGTGACTCTGTGGCCCGGGTCTGTCGCGTATTGCAGGAGATAACACCCGTTTACACGTCTCCTATTAGAAGATTTGATCTGCTAAACACAGATGTTGCACAGATGTTCCCTAAAGTAGTGGGAGTATTTATTTGGTTGTGAGGCACCAAAATAAAACATTTTTTCTACTTGTGACAAAAACAAATCATTTGGCGGATGTTTTTGGTGGCAGGAGAAGACAATGATGCCCTTTTTCTACTATGAATTCAGCTCTGTGCAGTTGAAGTATAGCATTTTAATTTGGACTAATTTATTATGGAAGCATGAGCTCCGGACCAGGCAGAAATCCCCTTGGAAGTACTTTTGTGTGACACTTTATTTTTAGTTGCTGGCTTGAAATTGAAACCAATCTGATCCCTCGAAGTGCAAATACTTTGTACTTATTAATATCTCCCCGAGGCTGCAGACCACAAACCATACGTACTGTTTATCAGTATATGACACAGCTTATTTTATATTTGTCTGTAAATTGGAGGTAAACACTGCATTGGTAGACTTTTTTTCCCCTTTTCTTATAGATCATAACAGACTAGTTATGTCTGAATAATCTGATAATAGCTGATTATTGGAACGTGTGGAACCACAGGGAAATTTCCCACACTGGATTCATGAAAGTAAAAGTGGTGAATTGCCCGCGTATATCTTAATTTGTTTTCATTTAATTATTTCGGCCTCTCAGTGAATGTGAAAATCATCCCTAGGCAGAGAAAAGATCTGAGAAAAGTTGAAAAGATCAGTTCAAGGGGCCTGTGAACTAAACTCAGGAGTAATGGAGGCAAGGATGGACGGGGGAGTGTTTATCGAGCTCTGTGAGGAGGGATTGTGAAATGAGTGCGAGGGTAGCTCTCCTGTGGGACAGAAAGATGGAGTTGTTATTTTTCCATGATGTCAACAACAAAACACCCTCGACTCCCCTGCTACTGCCGCTACATCCCTGCTAATAAGAGACGTGACCACTGGCCAGGAACACACACACACACACACACACATACACACACACACACAGTGTACAGCCAATATACGTGATCCATGGACTGAGAAAGCACCCTTACAATTCTAAAATCAGCTTTGGTTATTACTGTGATGTGTCATTTGTCCGTGAAACGTAAAGAAAACCACCAAAAGTTACGCTGAACAATTTCTCGCAGGGTTTTATTAATTATTAGTTCTTATTTGCTTTGTTTTTTCTTTTTTTTATCTCTCCTTTTGCAGCCTTCGTCTGATGTCTATGTGAAGATCTTGGCTGGCGATGAAGTGATTCAAGTCAACGACCAGATAGTGGTGAGTGTTAACAACATGTACAGCACGTGTACGCCTGTTGTCCTCTCAGTCTGAGGCTTCATATCAGCTGTGAATTATCGAAGCTCCACAGTAACTGAGGAAGGCCTCTGTACATTTGCTGTTCCTGTGAAGTGAGACAGTCACCTCCGACCCGAAATAATCCTCTGTTGTGCTGCATAAGGTGGGCTGGAGCAGAGCGAACCTCGTGAAGAAGCTGCGGGAGAATCCCAGCGGAGTGACTCTGGTCCTGAAGAAGATTCCTGCGTCGGTGCGACGCAGACACCCGCTCCAGCTCTCCTCCACACAGGTCAGGAGATCATTCGCGTCTTCCTCCACTTACCTCATCACTCGAATCAACTCAGTCAGCTTCTCAATGTAGCAGAATGAAATGTTGGAATGTACTGTTTGCTTATTTCTTGCCAGAGACACATTCTAGCCTCCTTCTTTCAGCAAAACCCTACTGCTCATGCTCAAACCCCGCTGGCTCACAGAATGTCATAACAAACCATAGACTGTATCAAACCTGCCCCATATCAGATAAAAGGTTTTGATTAACCACCCAGTCCAGGAAAGAGGGAAATCTGTCTGAGCGGGAATGGGCCAAACATATCTGCCAGTGCAAATAAAAGCCTCGCACATTCATCCGCTTCCCAGTCAAGTGATCAGTTGTACTACCCAGGGATTTGGGTTGGATCCACTTATGGTTCCCGGAGGATGGCGATTATAATGATTGTCATTCGTTTCCCTCTGGCTAACACTTGATGAGATGTCATTAAAAACAAAAGGGCTAGATTTCCAATAAAATAGAAGCATATATAAAAAAAGAAGATGAACAGTCACTTCCCATTTTGGACACTCAACAAGCTTACGTCCTGAGAAAAATATTTATTCCAAACAGCATTTTTTAAAACACATGATAGTTTTGACTTTAACAGCCACGTGTAAGTCGAAAGAAGAGCCGAAAACCACTGTGAGGCCCGTCTCAAAGATTGATGATGTCTTGATATTTAATGAACAGTAGACATTGTTTGCGTTCTCATCCATGTGTCACACACAGTATCTCCTCAAACCACCCCAGTTTGACAGAACATTGGAAAAAGTGTGCATGTCATCACATACCAGTGAATTACTCACAATGGGCCCCGCACAGGGACAGTTCTCAGGAATTACACTCTTCTTGTTGCCTTTTTCTCCCATAATTTCCCTCGGAAGCTTGTGGGCTCGAAAAAAAAAAAAAACTTAATTCATCAGTTGTCTTTGTGAAGTCATTAAGGGGAACACTGAGCCCACACTGTTACAGTTGCACGCATGTAATTTTAATTTTCAACCGGTTAATTTTAGTTTAGGATAATCACAGCGTGTTCTGTTAACACGGTTTATGTCAGGGGAACCGTAACCTTCCCTCTTCATGGGAATCCCCTCTTCGATTTCCGTTTCCCATCACTCGGGATCCGTTTCCATAAACACTAACACTCTGTCAGTAGTCACTATGCCAACTGTTGTTTGTCTTTGAGCTGCACACCTAATTACACACTGCAGTGCATTTCACATTCCCCCTTGTGACCATTACCATCTCAGATCCCATCGCCGCCATAGGGTGAGACAAAATACAGAAGGAGATGTGAATCAGCTGTTGCTTCATTGCTTTCACCGGATGCCCCATTTTTAGAAAGAGTTTCATAGACTGTGTTACTGTGTGTGTGTGTGTGTGTGTGTGTGTGTGTGTTTTCCTACTTCTAAAGCCACAGAGGAGACCTGAGGAAACCAAGCTGCCAGTTCCATCCACATGACATCCGCCTCTTTAGCCCTCCGCTAACCCCTAAGCACACACATACACACACACACACACACACACACACACACACACACACACACACACACACACACACACACACAGTTTAGCGTGCACACTCAAACGCTTGCGTTTCTGCTGTCTCAGAAGGAGGAAGAGAAGAAAGAAGAGAGGTCAGAGGAGGAAGAGGAAGAGGAAGAGGAGGAGAATCCGAGGCACTCCATATTTGAGAGGGTAGCAGCTTCCGTCAGGTCCCTGTCCTTCAGGTGAGAGCATGAATCAGCCCTATCTGAGGTGTATTAGATTATTGTGTGTATTAGTGGATCTTAACATGGTTTTTGCATCAATATGATGATTTTTTCCTGTTTTTTAAATTTTTTTTTATTGGTAATCATGTCTCTAATCTCAAGTATATTCCATCTTGAACATGACAAGTAAATGTTTTAATTTCCCGTATCACCCAATGAAAAAAGTGTCTGATTCGTGGGAACTTCACTACATAACTCCCCTCAGAGCAGGTTGCAACGTACATTTGCTTCACTAAGCAAACGAGGATTTACTCAATAGTCTGAACCTCCCACGAACCCCTTTGACCTTGTTAATCTGCCCGGACCTGGTAGGTTTTTTTCGATGAGGTCACTCAAGCTAAATGCCATAAATTCTCAGTATGCGCACCCACAACCCACGGCTGACTGGAAATGAGAGAACAGGAGGGATGAGACGGATTGATGATCGAGTTTGAGAGGGATGAAGAAAGACACAAAGAACAAGGCGAGGGGGGGAAAAAATGGGAGAAGAGTGATGGAGAGGCAAGAGAATAAAGTGAGAGCTGATGGAAGGCAGGCATTCTCAGACAAATGGAAGGGAGTGGGCGGGGATGGTGCATTAAGGTTGTAAATAATCCTGTCACATCCTGATTCACTACACCTCCAGTCTTAAGAGGGAAAAAAACAAGTAGAAACTTTAGACGCCTGCCATTTAGAGTCATGTTTCACCTCTTTAAAAGGCAATAGAGGTTTTTTACGGTGTTGAACTTTATAGCAGTTCATCTTTTATTCAAAGAAGACGTCACATAGTGTTGTGGTCTCGGCCGGGAACTCTTTTCGCCAGCTACATTTTGTTTGCAGCTAAATCTTTCCAGAGCACCTGATTGCAGCATAAATGTGTTTGGTTTTTTTTCGTTCTAGGAGAGCTGTTCACGGGCCAGAGGTACAGCAGCAGCCTATGGGACAGGAGGAATCGGAGTTGCCCTCTGACAAGGACCCGGAGGGGAGTCTGACGCTCACGTCATACCAGAACCAACAGGGGGGGCTGTCACCGCTGTCAGCCTCAGGTAAGAAAAACACAAAGGGAAAACTGGGCCTTTGGTGTGATGTTTTCTTCCCTCAGAACTGTATGCTGCAATTTCTTTTTTTAGAGAGAATTTTGTTTCAGTTGTTAAAAAGCAGAGAGGGTTTTGCAGACAGGTGGTCTTTGTTAAAGAGATATAAAACAATAACTACCAATACAGCCCTTTGAATATATCAAGAGGAAAATATGTTAAAATGCTAAATAATGTAAGAGATCTTTTGTTTTGAGTGAGTCCGCATGAATCATCTTGTTGTAAAATTAACTTTCAGCGTTGGAGCCTCAGATTATGTGCGTGATCTTCTTCTTTAATCACTTATTAAAATAGACCTATTATGCTTTTTTCCTGACGTTTAGTGTTTTATATACAAGCTCTTGAAAGTCAGAAAAGGTCGAGGTACACACCAACAAAAGCTCCTCTCTCCCACACTGCTCTTGAAACGCCTCATCAGTAATCTTTGTGACGTCACACTATGTCACCATGTCGCACATTTTTGCATTATTTATGCCTGCCGTGAAAGTTATCTAGCACACCTCCTTTGATGTTGTTAGCGGTGCCGGCTCAGGCGTGTGTGAGCTGACCAATCAGAGCAGACTGGGAATTCAGAAGGCAGGGCCTTAAAGAAACAGGGGTGAAAACAGAGCATTTCAGACAGAGGGGGAAGACAGAGCTGCAGCACTGGGCAGTATGAGAAAATGTGTTTTATGAGCATTAAAGAAAATAAACCTATTCTAGTAGTAACCCAAAATAAAATAATTATCCGGAAAATAAGCATATACCAGAATGCACACCAATGAGATATGTCGCCTGGACATAGTAATTTATTGCCTAAGGTTTATTAAACGTTGATCTTTGACTGCTGACTCAAATTCATGAATCTGTGGATAGTTTTCGAAGGATGATCACATACATGTGTTCCTCAGGGGATTTTGCGAGTTTTGAGAGTTCGAGGCTCTCGCCTGGACTGAGACAAGAACGGTCGCCGTCGCCCAGAAGTCCGTCTCCCTTAATATTCGAGTCATTCAGAAGTTCTTCACCTCAGGGAGTCAACCAGGAAACAGCTAGCATAAGTTCCTGCCCTGAAATGGTGGGTCACATGGTGAGAGCACGAAAGAAATACACGCAAGAAAACATTTTCTTACAGTCATGGTGGACACTTTGAAACCAGCATTTTAAACACTGACTATGTCATTTTTCTTCTCTCCTCAGGGGAATAAAGACAGAGAGAAGAGCTCGACAAAAGGTAAAAGCTTATGCTGTAATACCGTGTGAATGTAAAGAAAATACTCCACTGTAAAGCTGTTGTTGAGGTCACCTTAGACCTCAACAACAGCTAGTCCATAGAGGTTTAGACTAATTTAAGACAAAGGCAAATTAAGCACTAATTAAGCAAATATCAAAAAGTAGAGGAAATTGCACAAGCCTTTATCCACTGAAGATGTTTAGATGGGCAGGAATAAGTAAGAAAAATGTCCAAAGGTCCAAAAGAATCTCCCTATGCCAGTGTTTGTTGAAAACCCAGACCTTTGTGTCGCCCAGGAATGACGACGGCTCTAAGTCGGCGTCGTGTGTCCTGCCGTGAGCTGGTTCGCCCCGATTGTGACGGCTGGCTGTGGAAGAAGAGGAAGGAGAGCAGCGTCTTCCTCACCCAGAAGTGGCAGCGCTTCTGGTTCGTCCTCAAGGGGCCTGCTCTTTATTGGTACACCAGCCAACAGGTAAAACTGTGGGGATGTTAAGCCTCATTTCACATGCATCTTATGTAATATAGTCTCAAAGATGATTTAAAAACTTTTTATTTTTTATTTTGCTGTATTATAACTTTAGTTTGAGTCAGAGTCAGTAATATTCCTATATTAGTTTGCTCTTGAACCAGACTTATCTCCAATGAATCTTGTGTTTTGTATTTTTTTTCCCTGCAGGATGAGAAGGCAGAGGGTTTCATCAATATCGCCAGCTACAACATAGAGAGCGCTGGAGAGCACAAGAGAAAATAGTAAGAACGAGCTCCTTGATCGATCATATGAACAGGCTTTTTTAACATTTTGGTCGAGGAATATGTGAGCTTTGGTAATATGCGGATACTAACAAAGAGATAGAAAAAAAAGTATTTTGGTCTTACATGAGACAGAAGGTTTATTGTCTGTGTCAGTAGATGATCCGTCAGATGATCTGGTGTTATGCGATATCGCCGTACGTGATGCAGGAAACTGTGAAAACAAGCTGTTTTACTGTCTATTTTTTTCAGAATAACTGTTAATGAGAAAGCAGTTGCTGTGTCTTGCGAATTCGCGGAAACTCATCTCGACTGACAAAGGAGTTATTTTGCATGTGTGCATGATTTATGAGTTTTAATTTCTCTGTAATTAGTTTCTGGTGGCCCGAGAGTGATGTTTTTGTCTCCCCCCCCCCCCCTCTCTCTCCCCACAAGCGTGTTTCAAATGCGTCACCAACGGTTTCAGAACTTCTTCTTCGCTGCTGACAATGTCAGTGACATGAGCAAGTGAGTCGGATTGATTGCAGACTAAAGCCTTGGTCGGGCTGCCTATCTTCTCTTTTCTTTCTTTGTTTTCTCCAGAACCTGAACTGACAAGCTAATGTGGTTTAATAAAGCTGGTAGACAAAAGTGCATCAGTACAAAATATAATGTATTCATTCATTCATGTTTTTTGGAGCACACAAGAGGTGTTACACAAATGAGACTCTTACAGCTGTTGATCTGCGCTGCCCCCTACAGTCGGCTTTTTTCAGATTCCAGAAATCATATTATTCGCCTTATTCATGTTGACATACAGCAACGTGTCATATTTTTCCCTCCAGGTGGATAAACTGTCTGATCCCAGCCATACATAGGCATAAGAAGTTCCAGCAAGGCCCAGATAATGAAGAAGGTGAGGAGACTTTACATTTTTGCCTTAAATATGTACTAAAAAAGAATGCAGTTGAATGTGTGTTTAGTTGTCTCAATCACTCACAATGTCTTGCATCATCATTGGTGCTTATATCCTTATTTCTTGTATCTATTTTACGGACTTGCAATTTTGGGTTTCATACTAATGACAATAAGAAGAAGATGATGAAGAAGAAGAAGAAACTTTACCTTGAGCTCATCCCAACCCTTCACCATAAATAGGTTCTTTTTTTGACTTGATTATCATCAGGGAATTACAACATGAATTTCATAAGACAGTCTCGTGTTGCATCATGACGATTAAATTGAATCCAAAATCTTCAGTTTATATGGCATGTTCCTTATATAAAGTAGAATAGTAACATAGAATGATACAGAAACAGATAATCGAAACACTGTAACGATCTTAAGATAAAAGCAAGACATCAGTAGAAATAAATGAAAATAGTGATGTTAAAAAGGATCATAAAATGGGTCTTGAGTTGTTGCTTATCTAATTTGCGGTAGGAGTATGTTACAAACCTTCTCCCCACTTCTTAAGTAATATTCCCTTTAATTGACAGTTCAGAGATGATATTTTATCAGCTAAATAACCAATAATGAATGATGAGGTGTCACACAAAAATGGACAGGATTATAGGGTCTCCTCCCACAAGAGTCATCCATTTACTGGACTAAGTTTACTGGCGACAGGAGATTTTGATTAAGTCATGTTGGTCAGTTAAAAATGATCATGTCGTGGTAACCACTTTTACCACTTGTGTTTGCTGGTGAACAGAATGTTACAGCGAGACCGAATCTGAAAGCGAGAGATCGCCTTCGCCCCGCAGACGACACAAGGTCAGCACGGTTGGAAGTTTATAAATTTATTAACATGGACACATGTGCCTTTTGGAGCACCATTCAGATTACTGTGTGTGTGTGTGTTGTGTCGTTCTGTGCCTCAGAAAGTGCAGTCCCACACTCTACCTCGCCCAAAGGGGAAGACGTCCAGGGCGGCGTTATCGAGTCCTTCAACAGGGGGCAGCAAAGGAACAGGTATGTATGTCCTGAGTAACTCTGGCTCAACTCTCTGTTCTCGTTTCCCACGCTGAGTTCCTGTTTTCTCTCTCAGTGAATAATATCTTTAATTTGGAGTCGGTCTGATAGATGTTTTAATAATGTGCGAGAGGAAAAGCCATCTCCGTCATGTCATGTTGTTTCCTTCGCCCTCAACCCTGTGAATGTGTTGCCCAATCAGCTGTCACCAGCCTCATGTGTTTTGATGCTGTCAGTCAAACCCCACTGCTCTTTCTGTCTGTGCCACCGTCCCCATCATCACGAGGAGGCCCGGAAGACGAGATGAGCACGATGCTGAACAGCATAAAGGAAGGAGGGGTTTCTCTGATAGGCCACGAGCAGCCGTTTACGCACGACCACTTCAGGAAGTCGTTCATCCGACGCAACAAGAACCCCGTCATCAACGAGAAGATACACACGCTGCGGGCCCTGCAGAGCACTCTGAAGGTGAGCAGGGGGGGTCCTCCAGCACGCGGATCGGTCCAAACACAAGCCATGTGATGATGGAACAGATCAAACATGTTCAGTCTAGTTTTTGGGATTAATAGACATATACAGATGATTTAGTAGGCCTATTGGCCACAAACAAAATCTGTCCAGAAGAAGTTGAATCAAAAGGACAGTGAAAATCTCTGATCTGCACACTGAGAGGTGAAACATTTTGAGCTCACCGTCCTGTAAATCTACACAATGTTATGTAGATTGATTCATGTGTTTGGTGCACGAAAGCAAAAAGGCAGATTTTCCGAGGGTTGGAACAAACCTACATAGAGCACAAGGAAGTTGTTCGATTTGTTCCGGTGGTTCGATCCAGCACGAGTGTTGTAAAGGGTGTTGAATTTCCAATTAGAGGGTTCATAGATATCAAGGTGCCTCCGTTCTGTTCATTGTAACTTATAATGGTTCAGTGGACGTCACTGTGTTTAAGGAGAAAAACACATACTCCTACAGTAATGTTGCATCAATGCGCAGCCTACATATCCAGTTTGATGACATATAAATTATAGAGCTAAGAGAAAATGCTCTTCATGGTGCTGAGCCAAAGGGGTTGTTGTTCTCAGGCAGTCAGATTCATATTTGAGAGCATCTTCATGGTTACTGAAAGGCTTTTTTCCTCTCCAGGCCAAAGAGGCGGAGCTGCTGCAGATCAACAAGATCTTGGAGGACTCTGATCTGACGGCCTCAAAGTACCGTCAGTGGAAGGAGCACCACGAGGAGCTGGTTCAAGAGATCGACAGAGCGGCCGCGCTCAAGGCTACCAAAGAAGGACTGGACGAAGCATCAGCGCAGAACACGCCCGCAGAGGAGGTTGCCAGGGAAACTGTCGCTAAGGAAACAGCCACCGCAGAGGCGGAGGGCGCATACAGACTGAGCCTCAGCGACGGGGAGCAGTTAGTGGACGCGGAACCGTCTGATGTTCTCCTGGAGATCCCGCAGGGTTCTCAGAGCGCCGAGTCGAGTCCGGTGTTAGAACTGTCCCTGGGCTCCCTGCAGGAGTCGATAAACAAGCAGCTGAGTGAAATGGTGGAGAGCGGAGAAGTTTCTGAGGGCTACTTCTACATTTGAGGCCACGTCCCGGAAGAGTCACGTCACGTGGCAACAGTGCGAGAGACATTCATTTGAAAGGATTAGCTAAAATTGCCATTAAATCAGCACTTTAATCGAGTGAAAGACCTGACTTGCAAATTCAAGCCCCAGCGACATAATAATAACATGACGAGTTTACAACAGAGACAAGAACAATTTGCCAAGTGTCAGCCTGAGTTCAGTGTGTATTTATGAGGATTCTGAGGCCGTCTCGTTCTTCTGATGATCAAAAGTAGAACTTTTCTTAGAATTCAGTGTAATATAAGTCATGCCTCTTCTAATGTGATATGTAAATACAGTTTCACTATAAATACTGTATGTATTTGATAATGGACGTTACCTTAATAAAGGTATACATGTGAGACATTTTGCACATAATTTGCGTCAGAAACACTTGTTGATTTTTTTTTTTTTTTTTTTTTTTTTTTTATCCTTCTGGCCCCCTGTGGAGAACACGGACTTGTTAGTGCAGTAGAGCTGTGTGACAGGGTTCTGGTTCAGTGTTCCTTTATTGCCCAAGTCTGGCACGGACGCAGCGAGACAAGAGATGACGCCCTCAAAGCGCTGTGATGTCGGCCCTACTCCTTTTTTCACTGTATTATTAATCGGTTTTAATAAAAAGGGAGCGTGATGATCGCTGAAACGTGTTGTGACGTTCCTGTCGAGATAAAGGTCGGAGTGACTGAGTGAGTGATGACTGACTAAACTTGAAGAAGGCTGATATTTTATCCAGCATGTTTGTTAGCCTACTTATTTGTGTGTTTGTTTATGCAGTATAGCCGCCGATTCCCAAAAGAATGCGGCGTGAAACTTTCAGACAAAAATATAATGTTCAAACTAAACATTTGTGGTTATTTGTAAAGGTAAACTTATTATGATATGATCTGAGAGGAGCCACAGTGTCCCAACTTCTTTTTAAATTTCAGGTTAACTGGCAAACGAGTCAAAACATTTTTCCAGACTTTCCTTTCCTCAGCAGTGGCTCACTAGTGACTCAGACTTGTGCCAGGTTCACTGCACTGAGCACCTGCTCTCTTCTCTGGACGTCACTTACTGTTGATGACAGCCGTTAAACGCTAATTGAAAGAACTGAATTGCCCGTTCACTCATCAGATCGTGATCTGTTCACGTAACCGCTCTCTCCCCGCCGGTTCGCTCAGTTTCTCTGCAGTGACCTTGTCTGCTGTGCGTTGGCTGAGATGATCCCTCGCCCTCACGGCTTTGTGCGGAGACAATGAATTTGAATTACCGTAGCAACATTTGAACGAGCTCTTTAAATAGTCACAATGCAGGATGAATCATAAAGAAGCCTTTTCATTCGTGTCTGTGCACAAGGTGCAATAGTGTTGCTTAAGTTGACATGTAGCCTATACCTTCATTTAAAACAGCAGAACGAGGACGCGGAAGACTGTGAATAGATTGATGACATGTTTTATTCAATGCAGAATGCACCACAATATACGAACACACCATAACAAGTCAACGCCAGGAAATAATTTACAAGGAACAAAGAACAAACAACACCCTGTTGCACATCCTCCTTCTCAAACAGCGGTTTCCTCCTCACTGTTCCTGTTCTCAGGTCACGATTATCACATTCATTAGATGAAGGCTCTCAGGTGAAGGCGAGACACACAGATTTACCCTGACGAGCTCAGAAACTGTCACATTATTTGTGTTAAAAGTAAACTGACCTCTTCCATTTTTCACTGCTTACAGTGACTGAAACACGATATTTAAATCAGATTGGAAATATTGTAGAGGGAATTAATCGGCATTGTTTTCTCCATTCCAAAAAACAACCTTTGCTAGGAAAAAAACAAGAATTTGTATTACTTTCTCTTGTTTGCGTGAAAGTAGAATTAGAAAATACCGCTGAAATCCAGATTTTACACCATTTAAAACAAGCTCGACCGACCACATTTAAACCCCTAATTTTTATCACAAATATAATACATTTCACAGTTTTGTTCGGACTTACACACGAAAAAGACATTTCTTGCTAACAGTACAAAGGCATGGCTACGATGTGAAAGGCGGCACAGACGGAGTCATGTTTCACTACATGTTGCAGTTAAAGGCAGCGGGAACTTGAGCTCTTTTCAACCACGACGATCTGAATGCATCTCTAACAACCTATTAGCTCTGATGATTCATCAACGTGTGTTCTACAACCCTGGCATTAACGCTTCGGTTGGCGTCAAGTGG
Organism: Sparus aurata; assembly: GCF_900880675.1. Lineage (NCBI taxonomy): Eukaryota > Metazoa > Chordata > Actinopteri > Spariformes > Sparidae > Sparus > Sparus aurata. The sequence continues at coordinate 12,122,928 of NC_044202.1, forward strand.
AAATCACATCCATCAGGCTCAAACCTGACATTAAAGTCCATTAATCAGGTTGTGGCAGTGTCCCGTGGTTCACATTCATTTATGATTTGACTCATTTCACTGGTTGGCAGATTGATTAGCCGATGAGCTGGAGGTGACTTTTAAGAAGTGCATGTCTGACTTCACAGGAACAGTTCAGCTCTGTAGCCCACAAAACATTTCTTGAGCTTCCCAGCAATACAGCTCTGCAGCATTCTCCTAAACAACTGAAGAAGATGGGGACTTTTTTAAACATTTTGTTAAAATGTAAGAACTGATCATCTGTTAAATTCATACCCATAACAGGGAGGGAGCAGCATATCACCAGTATAACCGCTAACCGTAGCTGCCGCAAGCTCAGTTAGCCGTGCAGCTAGCGGTTCGGACTGGGAGCAGCTAGTGTTTACACCACAAACACAGGAGCTTTGGACCTGTTTGGCATGCCTCAGTAGCTATATCTGCAACACAATACACAGAAATCATAATGTCAAAACTGCTTTTTGTTCAGATTCATCATTTAAGTAAATTTTTGGAAGATTTTCAAATCAATTTTGACATATCGTCCCTATAAAAAGCAAAAAAAACAACATAAAGACATATGAAATGACTCCTTACAGTCTCCAGAAGCCTTCAGATCCCAAACTGATTAGAAGAGATGATTTTTACACCCTTTTTTAAGGCAGAAATGTAGCTGCTGAGCTGAAAAAACATTAGCCCACACACTGTCTGAAGTGAGTGCGTGACCTTGGCCAAGTGTTAAGGGTATAAATAAAATCTTTTTCAAATCAATTTGGGATCTCTTGGCTTCCATGGACTCGTCTTTTGCCGGAACTAGCTGTATCAATACATTTTACCTTTTCCTTTTTGAAGTTTTTGAAGTTTTTATAACAAGTCTCCATCTTACTCAGTTGTTCAGGAAAATGTTTCAACGCTGTTTTGCTGCGAAGCTCCAAATATGTTTTGTGCACCAAGAGACTTCACCCAACTCCCCATCGGCATTGGGGTGGGCAGATAATGACAACAATTCATTTTTAGGTGAGCTGTTCCTTTAAGTCTTGTACGTTTCACATTCTAACAGCTGACTTCATAAACGCCCGTCTCTGGCTTGTTGGTTATCTCTGGACATGAACTACACGCGGGGCAGGCTGGGAGATCTGGGCAGGTGGGGCAGGTGGGGCACCTTGGTCGTTTGAAGCTAAAGAGTAGAGCGCCGCCCCCCAGCACCTGTAAACACGAACCCAACCATCCGAAGTAGAGGGAGCCGGCCGGATGGAGGCTGAGGTGGGGGAACCTGCTGTTGTTGGTCCCTTGACTTGGGTCAGCCATCCCCAGTCTTCCAAGGTTGTGGGTGTACACGCTAAGTGCAGTCAAGCTTAGCAGCCCAGATATCACCACCAGGAGTCCACCTGTAGCTGTCACACCTCTCAGAGGTATATCTGTCCAACAGCGGACCCCGATACACGCCAGAACAATGCCGGTGCCGCACAGGAACAAAGAGGTCAGAATCAAACCTTGTGCCAGACGAACCCTCGGGTCTCTCTGGTACGGACCTGCCACGGGCCAGCACTGCTTCAGCTCTGAGTGCTCCACCTGCAGGCAGCTTTCCCAGAGTCCGTCCGAGCGCAGCAGGAGCAGAGCCTCCACCGACCCCTGACCTCTGGCTCCAGACCGAAGAAGTGACCCCGGCCCTGACATGCCCAGGTGGGCACGTCCCTCTCTCCACTGAGGGGTGATGGCGGCAGTGAAGACCAGGACCAATCCCAAGGGCGCAAAGACGATCCCCATCACCATGGTTGCTGGAGTGTGCATCGTAAGTGGTGCAAGAACCTGATTCTTTCTCAGCTCTCAAGACATGCAAGGATCTAGTTTTCTGCAAAAATAAAACATACCAGCTTCACGGTACCTGTCCACAATGAGAGTCTTTTCCAAAAGAAAGACAACGGTGGCTGCTGCTGCTGCTCCTCCAGGTGGGGATGCTGCTTGTTTTTTATCATATGTCGGTGTAGTGGGACCCCTCAGAGCAGAGCGGATCTATTCTGAAACAATCCGGACGTATAATTCAGTTGTCAGCAAAGGGTAAAGAAAGTCAGTGCAATGATCCGAACAATCAAAGTTCAACGGCTCAATAAACACAAGATATTGCATTACCTCTTCGCCGTAACTCTTCTCTCTTCTACCTGCAGACACTTCATGACTGTCTGAGTGGAGGAGACAGCTTCAGTTAGAGAGCAGCAGCTTTGATGCACGTCAGGTGGAGGTGATGGAGAGAGAGAGAGAGAGAGAGAGAGATGGAGGTAAAGATATGAGAGACAACAGAGGTGTGAAGGGGAGACAAGAGCTCCAGCAGCTGGAGAGAGCAGAAGGAGGGTCTGGCTTCACTGCTCCAGCGCTGGACAGGCGAAGACTGAACGGTCGATGCCTCTCTCTGTTGCTAGGATACAATAACTTGGCCAGTCTCAGTGTGTCAGGGTGTGCGCTTGGGTTTGTGTGTGTGTGTGTGTGTGTGTGTGTGTGTGTGTGTGGCTTTATTTATCACAAGACTTAGTTAGACTCCCCTTTATATTATAAGTCCTGATTACCTTGGCACACCCGAGTTCATCTGCGTCCTTTTGTTTGTTTGTGTGTGTGTGTGTTTGTGTGTATATGTGTGTGTGTGTGCATGTGCATGTGTGTGTGCTTGTTTTGGCTGTTGTTTTCGGCCGACGATTGATGGCCGGCTACGACCTTGGAAGAATTCAGTCGAGTTAGTAATTATGTCAGGCCGGCAGCGTCTGAATGCAGAGCGAGTCCATCTACAGCGTCTCAGCACCCGCAGAGGAGGGGAGAAAGAGTGCCCTCTGGGACGGAGACAAGACAACTTGAAGACGTGTGTGTGACTCATGCACACAAACACAGCCAGCCGCAGTCAGTGTTGGCTACATCTCTGTTAAACAAACACACATGGGGCTGGTGATGATGTGATGACTTCCTTAATGTGGAAAATCCACCGTGCTCCATTTTCTCACAGATGTTATGACTTCAATCGTGTACACACTTCTCAGTACAATTTCTTTCTTCTAACCTCAACTTTTATTTTGAAAATGAAATGGCTGAGTACTTATGTCATTTCTCTATGACCAAAAATGTGACCATCGAGAAATGGCTTCACCTTCTTCTTCCTCTTGGATTTTTGTATAATGGCACCCATTAATGTGCCCTGTTCTTATCAAATAAACCAAAACATTCTAAACATGTTGAACACTGGACTGTGCTGTATTTGGTCACTGAGATCTGAATACAAGACTTAATCTGACACAAACATATTGGTCACATATTGGAAAGACACACAATTAACAAATATATTTTGGCAACAGAAGCAGCTCAATCCACAAGATTATTTTAGGAAAATCTCCTACTTAGTTTTTCTCATAGCAAAACAGTCTCAGGTGACATAAAATTGCCTCAGTTTGAAGTACCATCTGTCTGATCATTGGCTCGTTCTATCTCTTTTTATTATTATTGTTTCTTGTCATATTGAACTGTCCTTTGGGTGCTGTGACGCACAAATGTCCCCGTTTGCAGGACTAATAGAGGAATTTCGGATTCTGATTCTGATACCATGGTCCTTGGTCCTGTAATGATCTGCAGGCCAAGCTTAAAATTGAGAACCCTGTATCTTTAAATCTATTTAAATGCATGATAAAGAAGTGGTCACTGCCTGCTGCAGTTGCTTCACACACGCCTAAATATTGATGCATTGTCTATTATAAAATTTATGTTTGCAGTAATTGTACTTAATTAAATGTAAGATATTTCACCTCTGGAAATGTCAACGGAGGGTTGGTGACATTTACTTTGAGAGGACGGAGCAATTGCCTCTATGAGGGTAGTTGGAAATATAATTTTGAAAGGATCAAATACAATCAATCAGCAGCTGTCAGTCGAAGAATGGCCAGAGGGATTTACTGGAAAATACTGGAATGAATATGAATGAAATACACCAGACTAGGCTACAGTTTCAAGGATTAAATGTACTAGAAATTGGAGATCCAAGTAATTGGTGTGCGTTTTCATAAATGCATACCTGTCGTCAAGTGTCACCGGTGACTTAAATTATCTGCCAGCATTGTCATCAGCAATACGACAGTGTTTCCTGCTGCAACCAGAATGTTTTGACTTTGTTGACATGCAAAGAGAAAGAAAGCTGCAGGACTGAAGGCGCTTCGGTAGCCTATGTAGTGGAACACGGGTATTACTGGTTCCTGTTGGGCAATCATCATAGCCAAACATGCACCTGTCACGTCCTTTTATCACTGTCTGCTACCTCGGTGATTGAAATGCAGTGATCTCCAGATGCTTGTTTTGTTTTGATGTGGGGATGCCAAGAAGAGGCACATCTGCAGAGAGGCACAACGGTTGAAGAGGCTGATCGTGAATTGAAAAAATGATGAACATACTGTAGGTTATTAATATTGATAAAAACACTCCTTCACACACACACAGAGTCACTTACCATTCAGGAGGGGTGGTGGGTATCTCACTGCGGATCGCTGGCTGCCTCCCAGCTCTCATCTGAATGGCGACAACATGTTTCACTCTCTGGCAGCAGATGGTGCAACCACCCGTTCATTCTTCCTCCTCACTTATCCCTCTCGCCTGTCCTCGCTGCAGCAGCAGCAGCTCCCCACCTGTCTCTGCCTCTTAATTTTTTCCACGTCTTCACGTCTCAGTCTGTCCTTGTGTCTGTCCCCTTCTCTTTTGTCTGGCTGCCTCGGTGCCTCCCCTCTGTGTGTGTGCCTCTCTTTGACTTGCTGAAGGATGTCTGTGTTATATCGAGGACGGAGTGCCCCCCTGCTTTTCTCTGTCAGTGTCACCAAATAGGGGAAGGCAGTGAGCTTTTCTGTATATGTCAAACAAGTGTGTGCTTTCTATTTAAGAGCACAAGGAGGAAAAACAGTGTGATTTGTTTTTGTCCTTTAACCGGTGATGGACTGTAACTGAGTACATTTACTCTAGGGCTGCACTTAAGAAGGTATTTGAGGTACTTGTACTACTTCTCAGGAAAAAAAAATATTGTACTGTTTTACCACACTGCATTTTTCCGACAGCTGAGGTTAGCAAAATTTCCGATTTAAAATTTGAATTCCCTTTCTGTCCAGTCCACTGTGTTGATTGTGATATTTCTCTCTGATAAAGTAAACCTGATCAAGTTTTCCTTCATGTGTTGAAAACATTATCCCACTTCTTCAAGCGACATTGTGTAGAAATTGCTATTTTGTGTGATTTGGTGCCCCCCACAGTTCTTGAGTGCAACACCACTGCTTGAAACATAAATCCCAGGTTTGTAACAATCTGTCAGATGTAATGTCGTAGCTAGCTACAAACAAAACTAAAAAAAGCTACATAATGTAGCACATAAAGTCGACCTTTTAGAGATATGTGGCTCTCGCAGGACAGTGATGCTACCAACATATGATGATCTTGTACAATATGATTCACTGCTGTAGATTAAACCAGTCAGCAGTATATAAACTAGTAAAAACAAGCATCTGCGCAATATAAATTAAATTTAACATGAGCGCAGTGGTGAAATAATCCATAAACATCAGATGTAACAGCTAAGTTTGACACTTTAAGTACATTTTGCACATGATTCGTGCCTTTACTTATGACCTATTATGCTTTTTTATTATCAAATTAAAGATTTGTCCATCTTCACCTTTAACACACACACGTACATTGTTCCATAAGCACCAGAACTACAAACAATTAGTCCAAAGCTCTCTCATGCAGATGTGATTCATACTTTTGTTCGAGCTGCACACAGAGAAGATTGTTTTCCCCCCCCCAATAAGCACTTCATGTCAAAGGACTAATTGCGATCACGCACACACAAATGAAGGATGCTCATCTTTTGTTTGTCCCAGTGATAATTGATACTGGCAGAGCTGTGAATGGCCCTCTTTTCAATCTGTAGGTGCGGGAAAAAAACCCCAAATAAACAAAGAGACAGAACATATTATGCATTTTCTTTATTTTTTTTCTATACAAAAGAGGCAAGATATGCTAATACAAACCAACCAGAATTGCCATGGTATAATAATGAAATATTACAGGGATACATGTTTGCTTTGAAATGATGCGTACTGATATAAGAGAAAAGAATCCTACAACTTTTCAAAAACACACAAACACATACACATGCATACTATGGCTTTAGGGGGTTAAATACAGTCAGGAAATGTCCACAGCTTTGGGCTAAATGACGGCCAATACTAACTCTTGTGTGGTTTTACGGGTGGAAATGTCTGACTTTTTTTTTTTTTTTTCGGTTGTGAACTGAACCCAGCGTTGGGCCATTTTAGTCATGAAACTAAAAAGGCACCTAAAAGAAGATACTTATGGCAATGAAAATGAGTAGGTTGTGGGTGAATGAACGCAACATTGAGTCTTATGGAAGAAATGATGAGTACATTTGAAAGCAGCGAGAATAGCAACCTCTGAAAATGCTGAAAAATAAACTGCACACACATCATGCACAGAGCTCTGTAAAAAAAAACTATTGAAATACACAGCAATTCGTGAAAAAAATGGGTCGCGACATGCACGTGGTTAGTTTATAAAACACTGTCATATTAAAATCTATTTACATTATATATATTTACACGCAGGCTGTTCATAATTGCCCTTAATATTAAATTCAAATAACAAAAATCATAACAGGGGGGAGTGATATTTACAAAAAAAAACATAGAGAAACGGTTTGACTTTTCCGAAGGTCTCTTCAGTCCGGTTCTCTTACTGGTGTCAGCAGTCCACAGCTTATATTATCAGGGATTGGGCAGTGCTTCGAGAGATGGTTAAAACCGGCAGCTGTAACTTCTTATTACATCCTTCAAGTGGAAGCCGGCCCTCATACTTCAACGAGAGTGACCTGGAACTGACCGCCGGCGACCTCGGACATCTCGATGAGGAAGGCCGACTGGTTGGTGTAGTGTTCGATGATGTTGTCGTCCATGTTGACGAAAATCCTGCAGAAACACACGGGCGAAAAACGTATGGTTAACCCCAGTGATCAGAACTGAATTTGGGCCAAATAATATTTTGGAATAAAAGTAACTGATTAATCTTCAAAACTAGGATGCACTAATCGGCTCTTAAAGGTGTTCTGCTTTTTCACTCATGTGTGACATAAGCGGTTCAAACGCAAAGTGTATCTCTCGCATCAGGAGGGGTAGTAAATCAGGTCACCCTCCTCCTCTTCCTCCGCGACACCGACACTAACCTTTAAGTCTTTAAGGCTTTTTAATGACTGAACTAACCACCACGCTCATGCATTCTGCCTGCAGGGACAGGGCTGATTGAAGACAAGCGCAAAAGAGGCGGGAGGGAACTGCGGAGAGAATGCAACCCAACCTGTTAGCTTAGCTGCTCCCCCTGAGGTGACGGCTGCAGGCAAGCAGCAGAAAACCCCAAAGGTGATCGTGAGTCTCTGTAAAGAGGTCTTAATAACGCCTGCTGTCATATCTCCTCTGAAAGCTACTCAGATTATAAGGAGTTTGACTGTGTAAGATACAGTCGATGCAAAATGTGATGTTTCTGTATCATCAAGAAAGGACTCTTCAACTCGCGTACAACCTTTTTTTCTCTCATGTCTTTGAGGAAATGAAACACTGATTCTTCTCTAAAAAAAGGCAGGGTACTTCCTACGAACTCAGCTGACCTGACCAATGTTTTGCCGATAGAAACGTAACCTCGGATGGCTCAAACAAAGATGCCAAACCTGCTGGACAACCTTCGACCCTTTAGCCTTTATCAAACCAGGTATCTTTTCCACTACGGAAAAAAAACTTCCCGGTGTTCCGATGCGATGTGGTTATGAAACATCGAGCGCACAACAATGCGGCGCATGACGCATCGGCAAGGACTTTCGAAATCTTTTCATCCTCGCTCAGTCACCTGTCTTTCTTTTGGAGGAGCTGCAATTAACACATTCCAGCAGACAGAGCCAACTAACCTACCTACCCAGTCCGTCAACATGAGTTTCCTTAAAGATTAAAAAAAAAAAACACAAGCTAAGCCCTGAATTTATGCGTGTGTTGTGCGTCAAATGAACTCTTTCAATCCAACCAAGTTGTTTTTTATAGTAGCAGTGCATTAGGCATACCAGAGGGACAAAAGATACTTACCCTCTCTTGCATTTTTTGTAGATTTTCCCGATGGTGTCTTTTTGCATGCCATACTTTTCTGAAACCTGAGGGAGGAGAGGCGTATGACACGACGGTTAGCGCGGCGAAAGAAAGGCGATATGCTTGAGAGATAAGGCACAGTGAAGTTAACGCTATGCGAGCCGAGGTCAGATAGCCGAGTGTGTTACTTACAGCTTCTCGTAGGCCTGACACCGTCGGCGTGCTGAGCATGAGTGCATCAAACACCTCTTCAGCGGCAGTCCTCACATAAAGCAGAACTATTAGAAGGTGAGAAAAGAATAAAAACGTCAGGCATGAAAGTTAGAGGAGCTCATTGGATCAGAGGGATCACAGGGTTAGAGTTGGGTTGTACCTCTTTGCGGGTCTTCTTTGCGGGCTTGCTTGCTGGGCGGAGAGCTGCTCTGGTCTCTGTCTTGAAAGGATCTCTTCATACAACTCCTAAGAAAGCAAAAAAACACAAATTCACATTAGAATAAAGCAACCTCTATGTGATTATTCAGAAAAAAACCAAATTGTGACGGCTTTAAATGTTGTGTTTATTATCTACGCTTACCTGTCACTGTCGTCCATGGGAGTGACCTGGAGAGAGAAACAGAGAAATCTGATTAGACACAACTCCGTTGCTCGTTGTCCCCCCTTCCCATCATCGCCTGTCTGCGCAATACCTCCAAGAATGAATGTTATCATCACTTTGAGACTGCGTTTCCCATAACCTCTAACAAGAGCCAAGTCAGCGTGGACGCTGATGGCCAGACGCTGATAGGCTTTATCGTGCCGGGCCAATCGCAGATGTTTTTCTGAGCAGACCGTGAGGCGTTGCGTCATTAAGTCATTCTGCAATATAGAAGTCGTGGAAGTTGTGGAGAAGCTTTTCCTCTCAAACATGTCTACCTAGACTCGGCGGTGTGGGAAAGCCTGCCTGTCTGAACAGCACTCTCGCTCGCACTGTTTTTTGCAAGTGTGTGCGAGCAAAGGAGAAGATGAGGGTGGCACATCTGTTGCACCAGGTGTGTATGTGTATGTGTGAGTGTGTTTTTTCTCGTGATCCCCCATAGCTTAATCCGCAGCAGCTTGTACCTGTGCCTGGTTTCGACTCAAAATTAGCTCATCTGATCTTTCGCCTCAATTTTCGCTGACACCATATCCCCCGCCCCCCCATCCCACTACATACTTTCCCACAGTCTTTTTTTTTTCCTTCCCCTGCCCGTCTCGTGCCTGCGGGGACTCAGGGGTCGGGAAGATGATTCACTCGACCAGAGGTGAGGAACAAAATATAATTAAAAGAGGGGCTTACAATGCGCTGCAAGCTGGAGAGGTGCGTTTCTGGGATGAAGAGAACTGGCTGGGTGATGTGGTCGTCCAGGGTTTGGAAGAAGGTGGAGTCGCTGCCCATGGAGCTGCTCACCAGGGACTTGTTGGCTGGAAACAAAAAGCAGGAATGTCAGAACACACACTTTGGAGACGGTGATGCCGAGCAGAGGATGAAAATCTTCAAGGCGACACTCACCTCCAGCATCGTTCTTTCCCCTCCTTTTGCTTCTCTTCCTCTCCTCATCGCGCATCTTCCTCTCTGCACCCTGGGGACACAAGTTTGCAGGGTTACGGTCACGACTCGAAACTCCACAAACATCAGATTTTTTATTGTTTCTGTGTGGGAATGAGGTGAGACATACCTTATCGCAGAAAATCTTGACCTGGCACGCAGCTCTGTGTATGAGCTGGTTGGTTCCCGAGCTGAAGTCGTAAGTGTCGATCTGGATGTTAAGAGGAAGGCCTTTCACTCCCTTCTGAGAGGAGAAGTCTGTGCTCAGGGAGTTGATGCCAATGTACACCTGTAGAGGAACAGGAGCAGGGATTTTAAAATCAATCCTGCGGGCATCATGTTTTTGTACATGTGATATTATGAGGTCTGAGAATCAGAAGGAGAAGTTGGAGGCATTCACGCCGTGATCGCATGTTTAACCCTTAAAAGTTGTGAAAAAGAGAGTCTGTGTTTCTTTCTGTTTTAACCTCTCTGTCCTCACATTTTCCGATCACAATCTCCCTTCTTCCTGCTTCACTCCACCTGCAGCAGGTTTGGCGGCCCTACCTCGGCGCCTCCGGGCCACAGAGCGCCTCGAATAAGCCGCCGCGGATCTCTCGCCCGCTCTGGTGACAGGAGCCTCAGGGCCAAACACATTTCTGGGATTCCTCCCCTCCCTCCTCAGCCACTCCTTCTCCCTCTTCACCCACACATCTCTACCTCTCCTCTCTTTTCTTCTAAATCTTCCACCTGTTCTCCTCCTTCCCTCTTCGGAGAGCGGGCCTTACAGAGACACGTTACATAAAAATATGATTTTCGTTTCATAAGAACGCGTGTTTACCTTGGCCTCTTCGCTGGGGTTCCACACAAAAGAGAGCGCGTTGAAGGCCACTTCCTCGATGTCACTTATCCCGCTGAACACTTCTTTGTAGTCAGCTGTGAAAGGAAGGAAAGAAACATTTTTAAGCTTCTTGCTGAATGAAATAAAATCCTTCTCCACCATTCCTTTGTTGTGGGGGTGCAGGTGCACACGAACCACGCATGTGTATTTTTCATTTGTGAAGAACGTACCGATGTCAATGACCCTCTGCTTGATGGTTGGCTGGCGTGCGTGCCAGTGATTCCAGAAGCGAAGCTGCATTTCTGGGCTCTTGTCATTCTCAAACACGGCCATCACCACGGTCTGGAGCGGAGCAGAAGGCCAAGAGAAAGAAAAGCAGAGATTTAGGGACGTTTCTCAAGCTGAATGCTGCTAAGAGCCATCGGGTTTCATTAATCACTCCAAATCCACCTTGTCACCAGTTATTTGCCATGAGCGGGTGTGTGTTTGTCAAGTAAATCAGGGGAAGAAAACACACAAAGAGAAGGGTTGTCATATACATTTTAAAACCACACCACACACCCTCCTGATCCTTTCCTCTTTTTTCTTTCTTACCCTCCCCCCCCACCCTTCGCGTGTATGATGAGACAAACGAAGCTGAGCTGCACTCTGGCCTCATTAAACCACCATAGGAATAAGTTATGCAGGGCAGGACACTGTCATTTTAATGGCAGCGGCCCAGTGTGCAGGGTGTCAGTGGGGAATTAGTCACCAAGGAGCTGGCTCCAAGGGAGGGACAGATATTTGGGAAGGGTTGGCTTGGTGGCACGAAGGGAATTTATGTATTCATGACGCTGTGATGCATGAAGGGAAGGATGGGAAGGATGGCGTTTGGAACAATAGTCATAATTTTTTACTATCCCACACACACACACACAAACAAAAACAAAACAAGAGCTATCATGATAATGTCTATCATGACTCACCTTGACTTTGGTGGCACTTATGCATGCGTTGCTGTCCACTCCATGGAGAGTGATGGGGTAAAACTGTCCCTTGTTCAGGTAGACCATGGGAAGCTCATTGGACTTGTAAGGAGAAGCCAGGGGAGCTCCCAGGGAGAACTGGAACTCGTTCCTGAGTCTCTCTGGCGGGGAGCTGGCGTAGGAGCCGGAGTAGACCGGGCTGGAGTGGTCCTCGGGGAAGTGATCGCTGTAGGAGAGAGTCTGAAAGGAAAAACACAAATGGACATTTGTCAATAAAGGAAGATGTATAGGACGGACATGTAAAATATATGAGGAGCCGCGGCTCAGCTTTCAGGTACACCAACCTCAGTGTTGGGATCGGGGAAAGTGCCGGGCTCTGGCCACTTCTGCAGCAGGGAGTCAAAGATGATGTTGAGCTCCTGCTTGTCGTAAGTGTCGGCTACGACGCTGGTAAGGGTGGCGTAGGTGTCGGAGGTGGTGGGGACAGAGATTGGCAGGGAGGTGTTGTGCTTGGATCCCAAAACGTCTTGGGGATGGTTCAAGGGAACACTCTCAGAGAGGATCTTCATGACGTTGGCGGACGTCTCCAGCGACGCAAAGTCACTGGTGCCAGTTGGATTCCTTGAGGAGAAGGGAGGAAGTAGCTGATTAATTACAACAGGAAAGCTACTTCTTTCAGGTCAGCATGACTCGGTACAAAGAGATCCAGGAAACAAACAAGCTTTAAGTGACTAACTGTATTGTGTCCTACAGAAGCCTGCAGGCAGCCTGTGCAAACACCGAGCAAAAGCACTTCTCGTGTCTAAGCACACACAGCTACCGCAAGGTGAACCCGCAGAAAGACACGGTTTGAGTGTGGGCGGGAACTATTTGTCTCTTAATCCAGCTTTTTTTCTTCTCTGTGTTTGAGTTTCTCTGTTGAAAATGTTTGAGGGGACAAACTGCGCCCCAACAATGGCCATTTCTCACCTCCAGCGAGGACAGAGGGTGAGGTCTCTGCCTGTTGGGAAACTTTTTAAGCAAGGCAGAGATGATGACGGAGAGAGGATAGATAGATGGAAGGTCTGGAGGAGTAGACAATAAATCCCTCCGACTATGTTTGACTTGAGGATTACCCACTCACCTGTTTATGACCCCTGCCTTTCTCTTTTTGTGTTCACACTCTCTCTGTCACAGTATTTAGTGTCTTAATCATGCAACCCCTCAAAATTGTTAATACAAACGGGAATTCATTTCGACACTTTCGAGGAGACTGCTTACCTCTCTGTTTTGCACATGATTCCCGCGCGGCTGCATGCAGAAATCTTCTGCTCTTTCTGATTCTGCAAAAAAAAAAAAAAAAAAAAAAAATTCAAACAAACTGTAAAAATCGTTGTCAGATTGAGAAAGTTAGAATTAATCCTGGAGTTCGTGTCTTGTTTATCGCCGGTTATCTACCTTGCACTGCTCATAAAGCATGGTTATGGCTGCCAGGTCGTCTCCTGGGTGGAGTCTGGCTTTGGAGTGGTTCTGCTCGGGTACGCTGCTCTCCAGGTAGGACCAAGAGTCCATGATGTGGTTAGTGTAACGGTTATAGTTGAAGTTCTCGCTCTGAAAGACCAGTCCCAGAGTCCTACAGGAGGGAGCAAAGAGTTGACAGTGACTGATTAGATTAGATGAAAACGTACACTAAAAAGGAAAAAATGTGCCGTGGACCAAAAGTGAACTAAAATGTAAACTCGCTTTTTTGACGCACCGGGTTCAACAAGAGTGAGATTAACAGCTGTACCTGAGCCTTGGGACACTGCACATACTTGCCCCAGAGCATGAAGGGTTTCGATTGCAAAACCACAGAGCTGACTAATAACCCTCAGAAGCAGCAGTGTCAAAAAGGTTTAAAAAGCCAAGGGCCACCCACTAATACACCCCCCAACACACACACACACACACAAACACAACTTCCCTGGCATCTTCAATGCTGTATAAACTCTTATTTGTACAGATCTCCGAAGAGATTACAAGAAAAACCCGCAACCATCTGTCAACAGTGTCCGTATCACTTGTGAAAAAAAGAAATAAAGCTGGGGATTCTGAGGATTGGATCTGTTTGGAGAGACTCGCAGTGACTGTAAATATCCCGCCTACCAGGATAAGCCCCCTTTGGAGTTTGTCCGTGAAAGGCTAATGAACAAATAGCGGCAGTTTACTGTGGTTAAACAGCTAATTGAATGTGCTGACAGGAGGAGAAAGATCACATGTGTTCACAACCACAGCAGAACCAAAGCTTACGGCCAAATGAAGTGATTTCTCGCAGGGATTAATGAGAGAACATTGCATTCCCACACAGCGCCTGGAAAGCCATAATATGCTGTTTTTGAGCATGGAGTTCTGTAAGTTTTAACTTTTATTTTGACGCAAGATTACAGCCTGTTTACTTGACATTTAGCTAACTTAAATAAACTCAAACCAAACTTATACACCTGCTCAGAGATGCACCTGTCTCTGCCTGTCATACGCAGCAGCCTCAGCAAACACCACCCATTAGTTACTCTCCAACTCCCCCCTAAAACCAGCCGGGTGCAGACGTTTTTTTTTTTACACAAACACAAAGGGGGGGCTCGTGTCTAGGGTTTCCCCATCATGTAATTCAATACATTACATGCCGTCTTTGCCCTCTGTCCCTGTCCAACACCTCAAGAGGAGATTCTCATTTCCCAGTCTCCTTTTGTGCTCGGTGGCCCCCTAGGTTAGTGACAACACAAGCCGAAACAGACCCACAGACCCAAAATGAGTGTGTGTGTAAAAACTATCCATATCAATTTCCTCTGCAAAACACCCCTTTCTTAAAACAGGGAGATTTCACATGGGGGTCTCATTGCAAGTAGGAAGAAGGGAGGTTTCTGTCCCCAAGACTGGAATCTAACATCAACTTTTTACCGAATCACACAAAGTTTAAACCAAAATGTGTGTGTCTTGTGGACAAAAGCACACTTTGGAGGGGAAAAAAATCCACATATGCAAAGCCCAAATTGAAAAAAACAAAGTTCCCAAACTTACTCAGTCTCTTTGGTCATGTCTCTAATCCAAGTCAGCAGGAATAGTTCCTTTAATGTTAACTTCTTCTCCTGTTTGTATGTGTTTCCTTCTGTGTGTGTGTGTCAGTCGAGCAGGGGAGAGCAGTGACACACAGATGAGTCAAGTGTTGTGATTCTCTCTTGAACGGGGCCCAGATTTATTTCATTGCAGCCAAGATTCCCTCTCTTCTCTGATTGGCTGAGAGGACTGAGACAGGTGTCTGATAGGACAGGTGTAGAATTGTTAACCCTTCCCAGGCTGGAGAGAAACTGGCTCGCATGTGTATGAGTGTGCGCACACTTTGCAAGACAATCCCATGCAGGAGGGTTTCGAATCTCATTATGGTGCCGGATAAAAGGGTGAGATCGGAGGGCCAGAGGTGTGAAAGGTTTGGTAATGACCTGGAACTGGGCTTTAAGATGTTAATAGTTCTTCAGTATCATTTTCCACCTCTGCCTCCAATGTCATACACAGGTTTTGGTTTCTTTATTTTCTGGGGAATTACACATGGAAGCATGGGGGCTTTAGTGTTGTGGTCAAAACTCCTGAGGGGAGGTGGGCTTAAAGGAATCTCATGTACAAATTAAGGTTTTAAATTAAAGTGGAAAAGTTAGGAGATTTTAAACATGTGTATATTTAGGATAGAAACAGGAAAACAAGAAACAATATGAAGGTATGCCTTCGATTAAGAACAAAATTCAAATGTCTGGTAAAGTTTTGCTTTTTAGTGAATACTTTAGAATTCACACAAAAATGCAGCAGAACTCTGAACATACACACACAGACTTTAATCTCTTATTCCAATATAAATGTTTTAATACCACTGATGGAATGTAACTAAGTACATTTACTGAAGTACAATTTAAAAAATGTGTACTTTAGGTGATTGTTTCCATTTTTTGATACTTTATACTTCCACTCAGCTACTATTAAATACTATTTTGGAGGCAATTATTGTACTTTTCACTTCACTATATTTATTTTATAACTTTTGTTACTAGTTACTCTGCAGGATGCATGCTGCACTGGAGCCATAGAGCATTTTTTTAATTAATACATTTGATCACAATCAGATGTAAAAGGCTGATAACCGGTTGATTCAAAGCATACACATTTAAATATATGTATCATTGACTTTTATTTGTACTTTTGATACTTAAGGATGTTTGATGTAAGATGCTTTATGACTTTGAGTCCAGTATTATTTGTATGGTTGACTTTCACTTTTACCAAAGTGATATTTTAACACAGTATCAGTGCTTTTACTCAAGTATGACTTTAAGGTACTTTTTACAACACTGATTAATACACAAAACAGAAAAGAGCACAAACAAATATATTTTAAATAAATAATGTAATAATTGAAACATGTTATATTTTAGTGCAAATTATTACTCAGCCTTATTTAACCAGTCAAACTGTGTAAATTGAATTCACTTTACTTAATATAATGTTGCATATGTTGATCCACAACAAAAAATCAGATTTTATAGAACTGATGTTTGGTCTGAAAAGATAGCTGTAGATAAAAATAGCAGTTAAACAAAACAATAATAGATTTATCCAAATACATTCCATGAGAGTTTGTACTTAACTTACTTTCACCATTGCAATTTCCTAATAATGACATGACAATAAAATAAATTTGCTCGTCCCATGGCAAACTAAATTATGTACCTGTTTCTGCCAAGACATTTGAACTGTTTTTTTTTTTTTTTTTCTTGGATCTGATTGACGGGTAATTCAGTGATGCATTTATGAGTTTTCATGTAGAGGTGGAACACAAACCCTGGGAAGGTGGAGCGCAGACTGTTTTTAGTGTAGACTACACTATAGGATGAAATGTTCACTTTCACATTGACTTCACGGTAAAACACACACACGCACACACACACACACTTCCTGACAAATAAAGCTAAACTCACAACTCGTGCTACCAGGAACCGAAAAGCAGTGAGGCTCGTAAAGTCTTCGTGTCAGTCAGGGATATCATCTTCCACCCACACAGAGGTGTACCCTTACACAAACACACACACACACACAAACACACACACACACACACACACACACACACAGATGTGCTTGAGTATAATTACATATGGTTGTGTATCTCTTCATACGTGTGTGTGTGTGCGTGTGCGTGTGTGAGCACCTCTTGCAGCTGACACCTGAGGGAATCTGGCGTGGTAACACACAAGGGTGCGTGCTGTGCAGCTTGCCCACACACTCATACACACCCTTGTACAATAACACACACACACACAAACACACACATATACACAGAGGCCCAAGGGTGAGTTGGCACAGAGTCAGGAGAGAAAGAGAAATAAGGAAGACTTTTCTGTGTACGACACACCTTCAATATGCGTTGCACGTTAATTAAAATTAATTAAAGAAGTTCCAGTAGACGCTCCATCCTAGTTTAATTTCACCCTCTACTACAAATGTGGCTAGACTGAAAACTTACAATAGTTTGTACTTTTGTGTTAAACCAAACATCTGATTCAGACACAAACCCCTAGAATCAATAGTTGTAAAAGAGGCAAAAGTGAATGAAGGATGGAAGGATCACTTTCGTCAGCTCGTTCAGGGTGTGAACACTCTCTCTCTCATGTCTGGGGTTTCTTTCTCTCTCTCACACTAGTTCTTTCTTGTATTTTCTCTATCTGTCCCTCATTAGTGCTGCGAAAACAACACATCAAAGTGTCAAAACTCTTTTATTCCCACTCCCTGTTTCTCTCTCCTTGCACTTCAAGTACAGGAGAATCCCATAAGGCCCGGGCGCACACATCCAAACAAGAGCAGCCTCTGAAACGGATCAATGCTTCAACGAGGGAAACTTTCATAAATCAAAAAATAAACTCCTACAGAATTGATCCGATTAGATAAGATGGACATTATTTATTCCACAATGGGGAAATTCGCAACAAGTATAGGAAAAAAAAAGTCAAACAAATATGCATAAGGTTAAATAGAAAATAAATTGAAAAAAAAAAGAGATTTACAAAAAACAGAGTGAGTGGAAGTGAATGCTCAAGTACTGCTAGAGTTAAACAGTCTGATGGCCATGGAGATGAACGATCCGCGATTTACAAAATGTGCACGTATAATACGATATAAAAATATATCCTTTTTTTTTTCAGGATCATGTTTTTTTTTTAACATGGTTGTACCATCAGTGCTTTCATTTAACTGTAGAGAAATCTTGGACTCACATCCTGTGCACATATAGCTGCCTCCACAGTGGTGACAATAGCAAAATAACATAAAACAAAGCAGCACACACTGTAAATAAAACTCATAATACAACTACATGTATTGCACATTGCACTATAAGCAATTTGGTATTTTACTGTTAATACTAGCAGCAAGTTCTAAATATATGTCGAGTTATGCAATAACCCTAAGAAGTTATGATAGATAAGAAACAGAAATGTAATCATGCCTGAGATATTCTATGACCTAGTGGGCATTTGAAACATTAGAAATTAGGGTATAATTACTGAAAAGTTTCCTTTGAATTTAAAAAATCATTTCTGTAATTTGGTTCTGATTTAAGGGAAATCAGACATAGCATTCAATCAGTCCATTTTCAATAACTATTTTAACATAGATAACATGCAAAACATCAAACAAACAAAAAAAGTGATTTATCATTCAATTAATTAAATGAGTATTAAATTAGAATTTATTTGGGTTTTTATGAAGAAGGTATGGTTTTCCTTATAACTGGTACCAAGATACTTGCTTGTTTACAGGAAACTTGTGAGTAAATGATCCGAAGACTTTAGACTTTATTCTTTAAAGTTATGAACTTATAACAATACAGCTTGCAAAACACACAAACCCGCATCTACAATAAAAAATGAGAATGTATAAAAAATGTTAGTGTGTTTGTACTAATCCAAGATAAAAAAAATTTTTTTAAATGTAAACCTTAAATGTCACCCTGAGAAACACAACTTAACACTTGCCTGCCTAAAGTTCTGTCAAACTTATCTAAACACCGTTTTATGTTTTGAATTTTCATGTTGTGTAAAAGTCTTAACGGCCCCCATGGAGACCTGTGGCTCAATCCTTCAGGGTGGGAATGACTGGGCAAACGGAAGACGGATAGATGTCACAAGATGTTCAAACGACTTCCTTTCATGCCTTGAAACTCACCCACGGAGTAAGATACCAAGACCTGAAGTGTCCTGGTGCTTTGGTCTGTTGAATGTGTGCCTGTTTTGTGTGTGTGTGTTCGTGTGAGCATGCAGCCATGCATGGTGGCACACAAATAGATATCAGTTCAGGCTCTCCGCAAGACTGCCGCCGAGAAAGGGGCTCTCTCATCACCCTTCTCCTTCCACCATATCCCTCTTTTTCACTTTTTCCTGTCTTCCACTTGCTCCTCCTTTCACCTTCTTTGCCCTCCTGCTGCTCTCCCTTACAATTGAACCACCAAACCCTGCTCTTACTACTTAAGAGCAATTTCATCACCCTTGAACGTAAAGGCCGTGCAGGTTCTCGAGCTGTGGTAATTAAGTCATGCGAGGTGAGGAAACGAAATGGAAAAGGAAGGCAGTTCTTCTGTTCTGCGTCTGATCTTTCTCATCAACTCCTACACATCTTACAAATCTTTCTCTGCCTGTATCTCTTCATCTTCTCTTAAGCCCGGTTTGTCATGGAGGAATGTGTGCAGAGGGTTGACAGAGATATAAGGAGCCCGGGGCGTGTTGCTCTCTATCTGCTCCTCACATTGGAAAAGCCAGCAAGTATTGCACCTGTTACCGGAAGGCTACGGCACATTTCCCCCCTTTTTCCTCTAACTCCACTTCTTCTCTAACTGCTTTAATGTCCCACCCTTACCCACCATTTTCTGCTCAATATTCAATTACATATGTACGTAATGCATGTAGTTTTATCATGTCACGGTTTTCAGGACACAGCGCGCGATTAGTTCATCAGTGTGTGTGTTTGCGCGATTCGTTGACCTCTGCCAGGTGCTCTGACCTCCTCGAGGCTGTGATACTTCGGTGAATGGTGAGACCTCTTTAGCAGAATCCCGCTGTCACTTTGTTTGGCCTGGACTTGGAGAGGCTCCAAGAGTCTGGAAAGACTCCATAACACCCCCACCACCACCTCAGCCTCACTCCTTTTTTAATACCCCCCCACCCCCACCCCAACCAGGCAGCAGCAGCCACTCCCAGAAACTCCACATTGCCCCGAGTTAGGGATCAGGGCCAGGGGGGAGGAGAGAAGGGAGGATTTGGGTGTTTAGAACATGGGGAGAAAAGGTGAAATTGAGGGGTGAGGAGGTGGCGGGAAGGATATGTAAAAGCAGAAGACTGACAGTAATGTTTGCAGAGATTGAGAGGAGAAAATTAGGGATCTGACAGGAGCTCTTCAAGTTTCAGCACTTTGAATTATTTTAGAATTAGGACAGCACGTTGCCTGGGGCAAGGACAAGCTGCAGAGGAGAAAATGATGGTTGCATTGCTCAATGCATACATTTCTTGGAGGTCTGCTCCGGGGCATACGTGTTGACAGAGCAGCTCCAAGGGGATTTTTACAGGCAACGCAAAAAGGAACCGACTTCCTGCTATTGGGTCATAAAACATCATAAAACACAAATGCGCGCCTTGTTTGACCTGAAAAGGATTGCATAAATGGAAAAACAATTACTGTATGAGTCCGAGACAGAAATGAAGTAGTGTTTAAGGTGTTAGGGATAAAACTATCGGTTATCTGCCTGTAACTAGATGAATATAAAAAAACATTCCTCATCCTAAAATTTGGATGGATTTTGAATGACCGCAACTTAATTAAAATGGCGTTCACTTCTCCAAAATAAACTTGGCTTCACCTTTTTCCTACGATGAGCAAAAGCATTCAGTTTGCATTACCCTTGATCTTCAGCCTGAAAAATGCTTGCAATTTTAGTTTCGAAAAAGTAGCTTCTGAGAAAATATTTGACTTCAAGTTCAACAGAGTGACTCACGTGGGGTGTTTTCATTAATCCTTTCATGGTGTTTATTCTATTGTAAGTTTGGTCCAGGCATACTGAGAAGAGCCTCGTGTTTAAGTCTGTTGGTGTTCAGCCTCGTGTGTGTTTGTTGAGAGTCACACCTCTTTCATTTCTCTCCTCAGACTCTGCTTTTGTTTTTGGAGGATTGGTATGAACACAAGTGAAAGAGCTGGTAACGACAACACCTGTGGAATGACAGATGAATGCTGTAGGCATACGCACACACAAACACACACACGTACATCTTCAATTATGCTCTCTTATACATAAACATGAAGTGGTAGATTTAGACGGGTGATAATGTCGTCTGTCAGACGAGCCACATCTCTGCATCATCTGTCATATCTACTGCCAGACAAACTAATGAAGCAACGGCAAGAAACCCAAGGAGTGTTGAAAAGTGAAGAAACATTACCTGTTATAGAATAACGATTTAGTAATCGCAACCGGGTAAATGGAAATCTTAGAGCTGTGTGAGTGTGTTCACATGTTTAATGAAGACCGCTGCAGGTTGACGTGAGAGATCCGACAGCCATTGTCAGGGTTTGGAGTGAAAAACTCACACACACTGCACAAATATGAACGGACCTACAAACTGGAAAGAAAAAAGCGAAGTTTAGGATGTCGTAAAGTTAAATTATTAAAGAGGAAAAGGTGACACACACACACGCACACACCAACACAAACAGAGATACTTTTATGGTGTTAGGCCACTGAGTGTGGCCCCACCCACGTGGAGAGCAGGTATTGGGCCTATCTACATATTAGGTTTCATTCTGGACCCCTCGGGCTGAAGGTGGGCGCATCTTCACTTCATATAGCGAGGAGGAGGACTCTCCTATCTGCAGCAAGTAACAATTAGAGAGAATTGTAGCTAATTGCCCTCTGACATTCCCAGAATGCTTTACGGGGAAACACGTATAGTCTCACCTGCTGTCTCTCTAGTAGTGTTGTTTAGGGCAGCTCATTGGTCTTTTAATAAAAAAGGCTATACAGAGGTTTTGAAAGTCATAGTCCGTTAAAAGATTTAACAGTTTTCAATTTTCGAAAAATTTGCTTAACCACATTGTTGTCGTGAGTTGGATGAGAACACGGATGCCCCTCGCCCCCCATGTCTGTAGTCTAAATATGAGGCCAACTGGCTGCAGCTTAGCGTCAAGTCTGGAAACAATGGGAAACAGTTGGCTGGCTCTGCAAAGTGTCTGAACAGTGTATACAGTGTATAGCTAAAACACCTGGATTAGCAAGAGAGATAGCAAATCTAAAGTTGAGCTTTTTGAGGTGCTGATTGCCTTTATGCATAACCAAGCTAGCTATTTCCCATTGTTTCTTTGTGTCTTAATGCTCAGCTAAGCTAACTGGCTGGTGGCCGTAGCCGCAGATTTAATGTTGCTGAGCTTGTCTAACTCTCTCTGTATTTCCAGTGTCAAAACATTCCTAACTAGAGAAAAATCTCATGAATCACATCTGGTCAACTTAAGCCGCGTTGCCCGCCAACACGTTGACATTCCAACCGATGACCGTGCAATTGTCATTAATGAAGCAACGCCTGCGAGCTAGTTATGGCAGTCAGCTCGAGCTGCACTGCCACATACACACGTGACATGCTTCACTCTCCAGACCATCTCACAAACGCACCCTCTCTATTGAGCGGGCTATTTAAACTGCATGAATTTCCCTTCTCTTCCTCTGGCTCGTCAATGCTGCTGTTGCCCCGCACAAGCATCATCGCCTGCTCTTTCAGCCCACCACCACCCCAGCATCCACCTGCAGGCTCCGTCTAGGGGGGAATATATTTAATCATCACTCCCCAATATCTTATGTTGGTACTGAGGGGAGTGATGAGGTCAGAGCCTAGACGCCAAACTCTAACTACGTTCCGCTTGCAATAAACATTTCAAACGTGAGTTGTCTGACTGAACTAGTTTATTACATGAGACTCAGTCATTTTAGTTTGGACCACACCTATCTTGGAACTCTGTGTTCGTTTTGATCTCAACAACATACCTATGAAAGTTTGTGAGAGCATCTTGCGAGGCTGTGATGCTATTGTGCTGACACAAATCTGACAGACTGCAATGTAAACACCTCTAGAGGCCGCACAACACGTGAGATCTGGGTACTGTCAAATCCGGGATGTCAGGCTTTTTTGGCCTCACAACACCACTGAGCAGTTTCATACCAATGAACGGGGATCCTCCTCCAACACTTTGTCCAAATGTAATATTACGAGATTGAAGTCTTTACAAGACAGGACAGGCCGGGATAACATGCTAACTTTGACATAATGTTATCAATGTTTGTTCATTCTTAATGCCTTTAAACAAAAAATGTCACCTAATGCATCTTTAAGGGCAAAAACAAAATATAGGTCTGTATCCCTGCCAGCCCGTGCCACACTAAAGTGTGACTGAAAATTGAATTTGGCAGCCGAGAAAGAGTCGAGCACCAAACATCGCGCCGTTTGCATTTTCTGTGAATCTCTGCCAGGTGAGCTCACTCTGTCCCCGTAGCCTCGGGCCCTCAAACACCCTGGAGAAAAGCTGAGACTGATATTTTGGTCAAAATGTCCTGCAGGTGGTAACACTACGCGCAGGCGGCGTGGGTTCACAGGAGATACAGTGCAGCTCATATTCTCTGCAGAGAGAGACAACAATGCAACAGTCTGCGCTTTCTCTTCAGCAGAACGGGACGGCGTGGCAATTAAAAGACACAATGTTCTCCCGGCGTTTTAGTAGTTTGTATGAGTCAAATGTGGGTGCGGATTTATTTCTATTTTTTTGGGTGTGTGTGTGTGTGTGTGTGTTTGTGTTACACTGCAGTATCAGTGTGTATACAGGCATGGATGTTCACTTGCGGGTCAGAGTCAAGTGGAAACTGAAGAAGATGAGGGCAGCGGTGGGAATATGTCTGTGGGAACCGTTCGATCACTCCTCTACACATCCTCTCCCATTTCTAACGATAAACATCTCTCTCACTCTCTCTCTCTTCACATCTTCTCCACCTCCTCCTCCTCCTCCTCCCTTCTTTTTTCTTCATCCACCCATCATCCCTCTCTGTCCCTCTTTTTCTATGGATGAGTGGTGATATTCCCGTGGGATAGTGGAGGAGGAGAGCTTTCCAGGGAGTGTTGCTTCATCGTCCCAAATAAAAGCAGGGAACATGTTCAGACCACCTCACCTCGGGTTCAGTGATGAAACCCTCAGACAGAAACTGCTTCTTCTTTTTTTTTTTTTTTTTTTTTTTTGCAGGTATGCCGTCCCAGTAAACACAGTCCCTCTTTTTCTGGCATCATTCTCCACTTCCATCCTGCATCTGCGTCTTTTTATGTTTTGATTTTGGTTTATCCCCCTTTCACCATCTGATACTGCATTAGATTTACAGCCCAAACTAAATATATGGGTCTAAATATCAACATTGCTTGAATAGTTTTTCCTCTATATGATTTTTTTAAATCTCAAAATAGAAAAAAAAATCTAAATAAACTTGAGAAAACGTTTATAGACTTCCAACCTGCCAACTCTGATTAGAGGGTAGAAAAAAAATTTCCATGTTCACCTGCGATACCTCCCCATAATCTATTTCTCTCTCTCTCCCTCCCTTTTCCTTTCTTCCCCTCGCGCCCAGTTTCAGTCTACATGTCTCGGCTCGTCGGAAGTTTAGAGGAACCACGCACTCCTTTTCTCCTCAATCGCCTGGAACAATCACAACGTGCCATGCTCAAGGGCCGCAGCAGGGCGCGTCCCATCACGGGCCCAGGAACAAGGAAGGCTGACGTACTTATCGATGCACAATCACTGTGACCTCTAGGCTTGGCCCACAAGTCTGTCACCATAGAGACAAGTTACTCAGTTTTTCACCGCAATAAACTATCTCCTTGTCTGATATTTAATCCTGCGAGGATTTGCTACAGAAATCTTCTATGAAGGGCAAAAGTTCACATCCTTTGAGTCAGAATTTGTTTTTTCTTCTGCTAGTCTTTTTAAATAATCCTTCTGAATGTTTTTTTGTTTGTTTTTAGATTTAGTTTATGTAGTGAAATTGTTTCACAATAAGGAAGATGCAGAGATTTATCAAAGAAAATTCCTTTTCATGTCATAATGATTGAGTCTTAAATTGTTTCTTTTGACTCTTTTCAATGTATTCCTCTAAATGTACTTATTTCATTTCTAAATGTCTAACTCAAATAGCTGCAGCCGCAAAAGATTTAAGGAGAGGAGTTTAGATTTATTTTGCATCATTGAGTCGTTGCACACAAAAAAATCAGCACGCTATATAGCACCGGCACATTAGCCAGTACCAATGGGTTGTTTTGACCCCAGTGATGGTATTATCTTTTGTGGTACTGTTAAAATATGGTTCATTTGATTCAGTGTCAGAAGCAATAAGCTCAAGCTTTTGCCTTAGGACTGTCCCAGATGTGTTGTTAGTGTTACAAAAGGATGTGCATAAGAGATAAAAAAAAAAAAAAACTGCAAAAATTAAACATAACAAATAGTATTTGAGTTTTAAAAAGTTGTTCTAAACAAACCATAATTTAGTTTGACCCAATAAAACATGAGATAGAAAATGACACTAACACCAGGTCAAGCCATTGTCATGGGTTTATTTCTGCCTTTAGGTAGTGGGGTAAAGTAAAACCAGTATTGTTTTTAGAGCTATCACAGCTAATTGATTATAATATATGAATCACCAAATATTTTTATAATCAAACAATCTGTTTTAGTAAAAAAAAAAAGAAAAAAAAGTTTTAAAAACTTGAAAATTTGGATTTTCAACTTCTTAGATGCGAATGTTTTCTGGTTTATTTCCTCCTATATGACAGTAAACTGAATCAATACTGTTCAGATTTAACATTTGACATTTTACGAAACCAAACAAATAATCAAATAACGTTGCCTCTTCAACGGCCCCCCATCTGTTTGACTTCAACATTTATGTTATTCATCTGCTGAAATTGTTGTGCAATTAATTCCGCAAACCAGGTCAACTACTTCCTGATAGGTGTCATGTTTTCAAAGAAGGAAATGACCGTTATAATAGAATAGAATAGAGAATAATCTTTATTGTCATTGTACAGGAGAGTACAATGAAACTGAGGACAATTTGGGTCAAATACTACAGAAACGATGAATGAACAAAGGCGAAATAATCCCCAAAATTAGGATCTGCCCAAAAACATTTTTTGCAGCAGCAACTGACATATTTTACATTAACTAATTGCGTTTTTCGAACATTTGAGGCAATATTTGCATATGAAGTTGCCACATAAATAAAATTTTTCTGGATAGCTTGAATCCAGTTGAAAATCCAATAAGGCCTTGGAAAGATTATCTAAAATAAAGTTTAGATGCAGAAAGAAAAGTTGTGTGAGCGTCCCATATTATCTGAATACAGAATTAAAACTCTAACAGCCTCACATTACTGAATGTTTCGGCGTGCATTCATCAAAGACACAAGTAAAAGGGAACATTGTGTGCAGGAATAAGGATCTTAAATGTGATACAGTTTTAATCAGACTATTTAATCAATAGTTTTATCAGTCCATCTAACAGACTTTTTGAGTCACATCCGGCACACGTGCACCTGCTATTTTGTGACTTTAGTCTCCCCTGAAAAGAAATTCACCTGCCAGGGCGACGGGGGGTGGGAGGAGGAGAGAGAGAAAAGGGGAACGACAGAAAGAATAGAGGAGGCAGGGAGAGACAGTCATGCCTTCAAGACAAATGTTACTTGTCACCCGTTTAAAAGAGAACGCAAATCAAGGCAGAAGTGTGAATGGAAGCCTGGAGAAGATGTGAGGAAAGGGAGGGAGGGAGGGAGGGAGGGAGGGAGGGAGTTGTCGTCTCTTGCAACAAGTTTAACCTGAATCCAAAGCTAACAAGATGCTGTGATTGCAGGGTGCTGAAAATATGAAGGAACCACCAAAGACAACAGAGGAAAAAAAAAGAAAATTAAACACAGGCTTTTGTTCGCTATGCTCTCTGCTCTCTCTCCTCAGGTTTCAGACAAGAGCTGTCTCTCTCTCTCTCTGTGACACACACACACACGCACACACATAAACTGGGAAGAGATGTGGCAGACGAGATAGTAGTTGTGCATAATGTCTCAGGCCACACCGCAGTACCAAGAAGCATGCAGACAGCATCTGTAAGGTCATACTTATTAAGCAATCCTACACACATCCTTAAAAGTCACATTAAATCCTGCAAACTGCACATCCTTAGTCCAACTCTGAACACTCCTCATGCATTTGCACAGTACTCACTCATTAGTCAAGACACAAAGATAGTTACAGAACCTGTGAGACACAGTGCACAACTCGCTTACTGGCAGAAGAGTTATTTAGATCCTTTACAAGGAACTTTTAACTGGTTATTAATACTGAGGCCTCAATGTAGCCTACATAAGGAAACTACTATTGCTTTATTCATATGTGTATTCCGTTTGCTTGTCACCCAGTCATATTCTGACTTAAACAGGTTGGATAAGTCATAAAATCAAGAATATTATTCACTGCCCAGTGTTGAGGATGAATTGACAGGTGTCACAGCCTGAGGAAAGGAGCTGCTTCTTAGTCTGGTTGTAAAGTACGGCACCAAAACCAAAGTTTACTTTGTTTCACCTTTGTCATCTTTTTCCACAGAGCACACCAGAATCAACACAAAAAGGGGAGTTCCTTGTTGTAGCTGAGAAACAATCAAAATAAAATAATTGTCAGTGGCCGCCCTAATTGTGTTGATGGTGTAGTGACCTGAATGGGGTTTATTTTTGTTTTAGGTAAAAAAACATTAAAAAACATTCTGATTTCAGTGAAAAACCTTTTCAGATCGCTATATTATCATATAACAAGATAATTATGGCTGAGCATTATATGAAGTAGCATTTTAATGTTGTTCCACTATTTTCATCTATCTAATAAAGCAAAACAGGCTACACAAACAGATAAGAACAGTCTCACCAAAGTCGGGTCTGTGGGCCAAAGTTGGCTCTCCACAAAGCTTTATTAGAGGTCACTTGCAAAAAATGTCAAGAAAATGTTATTAATCCAATAATAATCACAGTTTATCTTTTAAATTGACCTTTACAGGATCCCTTTTTATGTGAAAAGTGAAAACGCAAACAGATTATCCCAACAAAACAGCGTATCACCTGTTCTTACATCAGAAACACGGGAGATTTAGATTATCAATTTAGATTAGACGAAGAAAACTGATCACCAGATTACTTTTCCTATTCGCCTCCATGAGCTTCCATATCATTTCACACTGTACAGTTGAGAACCAACAAGGAAATAAAGGGAAATCACCACCCCATCTTATACACACCGAACTAACTGCGACACCCCTGAAATGTGTAACGTATACAGTGTGTCGGGGTCAATAGTTGAGACAAAGTGTTACCTTACTCCTCTCATAACTGCGGGTGAGAAAAAGTACAGGCCACAAACCCTGGGAAGTGTTGAATGTGGGCTCTCACAACATCTCAGTCTTCATGTCGCTGTAACAGAGTTTGGCATCCAGGGTTTTGATCACTTGTGTGAAAAATTAACACCGAAACCCCGTGAATTAAAAACAGTAGTCGTGTAACATTTTTTTTCATTGTGTCACATGGAACAGTTTGTGCTGAACCCAAATCTAGAATCTAGGGTAAAATGTCAGTTGAAATGTTGCTCAATCGTTTGTCATTGTGTCCTGAAACACGATGACTCTGGTGTGAGACTGTCAGTACCATGACATGTACTGAGGCCCTGAGTCATAATCAAGTATCATTACATAAGTACGTTGTAAATCCTTGCTTTGTCAGAAATACTTAAATAATGTTGGATGAAGGAAGTGCATATCACTTCATACAACCTGAGAGTTTTGTAGTGTCAGATGATTTGTGATTTATGATGTGATAGATGATGTGACTATTAAGCTTGTCAGTCAATTGTATGCCTCTATTTTCATCCCATAACGACAAATAGAGTTTTGCAGAGTAATGAGGACAACAACGGAGAGAAAATGATGAAATTGAAATCATACTTAAATACTTAAAGCAGCGACAATACTGTTATAATTGAAATAATACAAACCAAATCTCAAATGGTACCTAAATTAATCAGTAATGACATTTTCCTCATTTACCATGATTTTAATGACACCATAAAGCCTCATGACCCTCTGACATGCCCACCTGTCTAAAGTCTTCAATGGACTTGAGGCCGAAATGTCACTTACAGCCTTTAAAAGCCTCTCATCTGCGTTCACGCATAAGAAATCCATAATTACAGAGATTAGCGGACTGTAATTCTCCTCTCACACATAATGGCCAGGTATGGCACACAGAACAACAAAGCTCTGAATGAGCCCGGTATGTACAAGGCCACCTGGAGGTAAGATGGACACAGTTGTGTTGTTTTGATTATTATCTCGATAGGAATGCATCTGTACTTTTGAAAGAGGTTGGGCTAATTCTCTAATGACTGCTGTGGATTTGAACAAAGATGGGAATTGATTGCTCTCTTGTAAAAGGCAGTTGGATGGTACAGAAGAGGATTATTAAATGAAACTCATATGGAACAAGCAAATATTCACGTTTAATAAAAAAATATAATAATTAAACCAGGTTTGTGAGGGTTATTATAAAAAAGGATTCTGACACAGTTACTACACCTGACACCTGTTAACTTGTATGTGTAACTTGAGTAATCTGTTTTACTTATGACTTACCTAAATACTAAGCAAATCCAGATAAAAACGAGAGGAAATAACTTAATAAGATGACTTTAATTACATTTTAATAACATACATTCTATTTACTGGAATACAGTTACCTCTTTTTGTATCCTGATTATGTAATCCCGTTACATATACTCTAGTCTGAATGTAATATATTAAAAATAAATTTTAATAAAGGATAGGTAATAATAATAATGGAAGGAGTCCACTTGACAATATATTGTCATTTTGTTTCTGGAATATACGGCAAAACACAGGGAATATATATTTGATAGGGCATTGATAATACATGTAAAAACTGGTGATAAATGCAATATATACATATATATATATATATATATATATATATATATATATTGCATTTATCACCAGTTTTTGTAGTAAATGGATTATTCTTAACAAGTTGTTGGAAACAGCCATTATTGGTATATTTGTCAATATGTAAAGAATATATCAGTACATTATTAAATATTTATTGAGACATATGGTATTGGCACTAACTCCAAATATATGCTAATGTCATAACAGTTATAATATGAAATTATAAAAGGCAACATTTAATGATAAAAACCATTAACAAATGGTAAATTTACAGTTAATTCAACTTCAGTTAAAAGTTATTTGATTGCTTCATAAACCATTTTTTGAGCAAATGTGTATCGCAAAGTTGCAACTGATAATTTGACTGTTTATGATACTTTGTAAATGGTAGATAAACTGGTACAGTCATCTAAAGTCATTATCTGGGTGGCCATTATAAAGCTGCAACTCATTTTTATAAACCTTTACAATTACATAACAAATGGTTCCTGAAGCATTTCATCAATTGTTAACAGTACAATGACTATTGATTAAAGTTCAATTAACTGCAAAGTGTTTCCATTAGAACTACACACGGGAATTATAAGTATAGAGATATTACATTGTTGCATATACATATATAGTATTTAATGAGGTATATGTAGCATAAGGGGAAATTAAAGCACTCTGAATTTTACATTTGTGTTGGAGATGCTCATCAAAGGTTTCACTGACATAAGTAATATCTCAGACATAAAAGATCTGAGTCCTCTGGTAAAATTAAAAGAATAAATAAAAGGTATTTCCTTTCCAGCCCAGACACTCACGGCATCAAACAGGAATAGGAATTAACACAAATAAATGAAAGGCATTAATATGACTAAAGCGGACTCTGAGTGTGTTTTTTGTCACAGTTATTTCTTCATCCTGTTCGGCTGATGAAAAAGCGCATGCAGAGTCACCGAAACCAGCGATCTGGAGGGATGCCCAAGAAGAACAATGGTAAGATGATTTCTTATTAACACCCACAGTCACAAGCTGTGCTCAATATATTCACCTCAGCATTTATTTCTAGTGTTGTCATTGTCACTTGGGACTCATTGCTAGAAGTGTTCCCGGCAAGCCTGGACTTGCTGTGGATTTAGGAAAAGCCTGCTCTTCCACCACAGCTTCGTAACGTGTTAACATTCCTGCACAAGATGGAGTATCACCTCATGGCTGCAATGACTTCCTGTTGCATGGTGCCATATGCCAATGAATACGTCCCCTTCATTCCCTGCTCCGATCTAACGTACGAGCATTCCTCAGTCATTACAAATGGATGCTGGTCTGTTTGGTTTTTTAAAACAGGCCTGGCAGTTATTAAATACACACTGCCACGGTTGATGCCAACGTTTGCGCATTCCTCTAGAGATGGCGGATGGCGCCCACGCATCACAAGTAACTGACAGAAGAAGAGAGAACCAGACGTACTGTGTTGATAGTTAACAGATAGTAATTAGAAAACGTATCAGGGTGTGGAAAAGGTGGCTTTTGTGGGTCAACCAAAGGAGTTTAAAGTGGCAGGATATAAAAACTGGATGCATTGTCAGAGAAAGGCCCTTGTCTCTCGTGAATTAGTGGGTAGCACAGGCCCTTCAACTTGGCACCAGAGGTTTAGAAGTTCAGTGCAATCAAAACATCAATTTATCAATTCACGCTCTGTGACCACCTGCCAGCTGACACTGGGCGAGTGGCAGGGCACACCTTGGACAGGTCGTCAGATCAAGTCTTTGACCTCTGTCCTCGGAGCTTGGATGATTGAATGGTTAGTCTATATACAGAAAACTTAATGCACATGAATTGAAAACACATACAAATGTCATTGGTGAGGCTCGAACATTTCTTTGTTCAGTAACTTAGTTGACAAAAAGGAATCAGCTGTTATTCTGACAGAAGTGTTGCATAAAAGTCATACTCGAGTAAAATAACATATTGTGTCAAAATATGATTTTGCTAAAATAGTACTTGAGTAAAAGTCTCAAAGTATCTGGTATTAAACATACTTAAGTATCAAAAGTAATATGTACTGTTTATACTGCATACTCTGGGTCCCTAGGTGATTACCAGATGAGATATTAGCTTTATATATCATTATATATATATATATATATAAACATATATATATATATATTATATATAGCATTTTTCAGATTATTATAATCAGTGTTTTTTTTTTTGGTTTTTTTTATCCAATTGTCAATATAAAATTTTTTAAAAAATTCAAAATGTGCTCTAATGCAGACTGAAATCTGCAAAGTAACTAGTAGCTTATATTTTCAGATAAATGTAGGGAAGTAAAAAGTCCAATACCTACCTCCAAAATGCAGTGGAGTAGAAGTATAAATTAGGAAAAAAAAATTTAATAGAGTACTGAAAATTGTACTTTATTATAACATTTGAATAAATGTACTTAGTTACATTCCAGCGCTGTCTGACAGCCAATTTATTGTTCAAGCAATTTTCCATAAAAAAAGGCCAAAGGATTTACACGTTCCAGCTTTACAACTATGAGGATTTGCTGCTTTTCTTTGTCATTTATTGTACGATTATACCAGACTCAAGATGTTGGCTGGGCTCTGAGATATTATAAAAGGCATATTTCACTATGAATCAAAGTAACACATGTATTTGAATTAGCAGATTAATTGATAAGACATACACACACACACACACACACCCACACATGCACACACAGATAGCACTGAACAGGTCTGTCCACTATGACCGGATGTCCTCAGGAAAGGCCACACCTTAACTTACTTAACCACCAGGATCTCAAGACGATGATAACTCCTGAAACTTAAAAATATATAAATATTCAACTAATGCTATCACAGGCCGCAACGAAGAAGCCATAATTGTGTTATGGAAACAGTGTGGGGCTATGATAATTACTCAGAATAGATGCTTTCTTGAGCATTTGCATATTCAATGACGATAAAATCATATTAAATGTAATTTCGTGAGGTTTTTATGAAGATGTTTGTCTGTCAATTGTATTAAAAAGACGTGAAAGAGGTTTTTGATGTGTATAAGCATAAATCATTGCATGCATTAGATTAAATCCATCATAAGCTGTTTTTTTATTGATAATTAACATTAAAAATGATACTGAAGAGACATTATCAGTCTGTGCTGATGGTGCTTGATGTGTTGTATAGGAAGGAACTGCATCAATTCACTGGGAATTGTTTTGTCATTTCTTAAATTTAATTTATCATCACAATCACAATCTAATCTGTGTAGTAGTTCCACTAAACTGCACAGAAATTGACTAAATCACAAGTAAAGTGATCAAAATGAATTCAATTCAACCTAAACTGCATAAGACGTCCAAGACGATGACTTTACAGAAAAACGTAAACACTACACATTTACAGCAAAGCCTTGTGCAAAATGTGTCAATGTTGTAATTTATTTGTTTGCTGTATTCTTGACAATTTGATAATGACAGTATTTGCTAGGTGTGTTCAAGTTGGATAATGGTTCATACTGCATGAGGCCATGCATTGGAAAAAAGACATTCATCTGCATACCTCCACATACCCTGAGGAAGAAGCACCTGTTCTATTTATCCTGCCCCCGAACCAAAAGCCACTGAGCTGTAAATCAACGTCTTAGTGACAGATACCTACGAGCCATAATGCCGTGTCTCTAATAAGTAGTGAAGGACATCAGACTATGACAGGCTGGGAAGGAGCAAGCTTTTGAGGTTTGGAGGGAGGTGGTTTAATGACACACCAGGTCCCTGACTGTCAAACCACAGGCATCTAGTGCATTTTGTATTGCCTTGTTAGTGAAAGATGCTGTATACACTTGACATGCCTTCATCTTCAGATACGCCGCTATTGGATTAAACCAGCCCCTGCAATGCATTTACAAATGATTTTATACCATTTATAGTGCATGCATGCAATCCACTTACAGTCCCTTACCCCAGCGGGGTAATGATGAGACGTACAGTAGGCTTACAGCTATGAACCGCTGGCTGGCGCGTCACTGTAGGGAGCAGGGATACAGGTTCGTGGATAACTGGCCCTCTTTCTGGGGTCGCCCCCACCTGCTGAGAGCAGACGGCCTTCATCCTACTGGAGTCGGCGCTGCTGTTTTGTCTAGCAATATAGACAGGTGTTTGAAGCAGGTTTGACACAAGGGATGTAACACTCAGCAGGTCGCAGGTCTCTAGAGAGCCTGCTAGTGCTATTGTTAGTGCTGGTATGGAGTCCACTAGCCTAGTTAACATGGTTGGTCAGGGACATAGCACAGAGTACCAGACTGATAGCTTAGTTCATAACATTGAGACTGTCACCTTCCCTCGCCACTTTTCCATTGAATCATCCTTTAAATGTGTAAATCATAATAATCTAATCTTGATCTCCACCTCTGACAGTGGGGAAATGTCTCAGCAAGCACCTTACACAGTCTTACATAATAAAATACCAAAGCTAATCACTACTGCTTCCCGTCATCCCTTCCTGCACAGGCAGCCAAAACCTACTACTACTAAAAGGTACCTTGTTCCAATTCCTAAATTATCTACCATAAGCTCCACCAAACGGCCGGTCACTGGAAACTGCTCCAGTGAGCTTAAAACCCTCAAATTTGGTTTTATTAATATTAGATCACTGTCAACCAAAGCCTTACTGATTAATAATTTGATCACTGAGCATAAGCTGGACATGATTGGTTTATGTGAAACATGGCTGAAACCTAATACCTTTCTGCCATTAAATGAAGCCTCTCCTCTTGACTATAACTACGCCCATGTTGCTCGGGCCTCTAAACAGGGGGGAGGTGTAGCTCTAATCTACAAATCTATTCTCAACCTAAGCTCCAACCAAGATATTAAATTTACTTCATTTGAGGCTCTGGTTTTAAAACCATCCTCATCAAATAGTAACAGCCTTGTCCAGGGAACAGGCTTTCACCTGGTTGTACTGTACAGACCTCCAGGGCCTTACACCCAGTTCCTAGAAGAATTTGGTGAATTTATTGCAGATCTTGTGACTCGTTCAGATAAAATCCTAATCATTGGGGATTTCAATATTCACTTAAATAAGCCCTCTGACCCTCTAGGGAAAGCTTTTTTGAGACTTCTTGATATTTCCAACTTTATTCAGCTTGTCCATGAACCCACTCATTCCAGTGGAAACACTCTGGATTTGATAATTTCCCATGGAATAGATGTGTCAGCCCTGAACGTCGCTTCTGTCTCCTCTGCTGTGTCGGACCACTTTCTCATTACATTTGAAGCGTCATTAGCCTGTCCCTATGTCCATGACACAAATGTTGTTACTTCTCGTCGTATCAACCCGGCAATCACAGCAACGCTCAGTGATAAAGTGCCCGGGGTCCTGGCTCCCTTTGCGACTGTGACAAAACCTGTGGAAAGCCTCACGAATGAAGTGAATTCCATACTTGTTTCGCTCCTCGATTCTGTGGCACCGGTCTCTACCAGGACAAGACGACCAAAGAAATCTACTCCCTGGTTTACTGACGAAACCCGAGATCTCAAGCAGGCCTGCAGAAAAATGGAACGAGCGTGGCGTAAATCCAAACTGGAGGTTTTTCATCTTGCCTGGCATGATAGTGTACTAAACTATAAGCGTGCTCTAAATACTGCTAGAACTGCATATTTCTCCAGCCTAATAAACAATAATAAACACAATCCTAGATTTCTCTTTAACCCTTGTATTATGTTCGTTTCTCCCCCCTTACTTTGGTGTTCCCGGTCAAATTTGACCGGTCAGGTTTAACTGCTCTTAAATTACCACAAAAAACATAATAAGAACATAATCATTTACCAAATGTTATTTAACACCCTTTAATGCTGTAAACAATGTTTCCAACTAGTTGTGAACATGCATAACTGAAGTAAATATACAAAGAATAGACACTGAAAATTATAATAATCAAAACGGAGACCAAATTCTCAGGACATCAGAAAGTCAACATGAGTAGTCATCTGTGTGTGTGTGTGTGTGTGTGTGTGTCTGTGTGTGCACCTCTGTCTCAACCCAAAATTTATGCTTCTGGGTGCATTTTGATAACATTTCCGTATTCTTTTGTAAATCCATCAATAGCTGTTTTTCTCAGTGTGAAATACCCCTACCCATTGTCTAGCCCTCGAAATTGAAAACATAAACTGGAGGAACGCTCACCAGCCTTGGAATAGGACACAGGAGTGGCATTCTACAATCAGGTTGGAGTATGCCTTGCAAACATAGGCATCACATTTGTAGCTAACTTGTTTTATTTATACTCTCTTGGAGGTCTACCTGGTCCAACTCTCTCCATGTGTCCCCAAACACACACTTCCCCCCAAGGTTTGTCATGTCCAGTACAATTCCCTCCATGGACTCTGGTAAAAAGAGTTGGAAGCTGGACTTGATGTCATCCACACAAGATATAACGTATCGTGTTGGCCATGACGTCATCCTTACAATGTTTTCCACTCTTGCTCTGCCTCCTCTGTCCTGGGAGGAAGAATACCAGAGCAAGTTGCCACCCTTGGACTGGAATGTCACCTCAGGTGCCTCTTCTTCTCGTGCCTCTTCTCCATGTGCCTCTTCCTCTGGAGCCTCTTCATCTGTTGACTGGTCAGTCTCATAAAGGTCTGGATCAAAATCAGGATGGATGTTGTCTTCCATTACTGACACAACTTTTTCTATCTCCAGTTAAACTTCCATCTCGTCTTCATCTGATTCAAAAAATCGGTCCAGAGCCTCTATTACAGTAAATTTCCTACTCATAGTGGTCACAGAGTCAAATGACAGAAAGGCACAAATAAAGTTTTATATAGGTTGTATATGAGAAGATAGTCTATTCTGCAAAGTGTGGTTCACGTGTAGGGATGGGCACATAAGCATGGGAAAGAGATCGTTTCCAATAACAAACACCTAATTGTTGAGTTTGAAATGTGTAAATCGGTATATATTGGGCCTTTGAACAGGTATGATACATTGTTAGGTCTGGAGAGTGTGTGTGGCTCCCAGGTGGGCATATAAGCGCGAGAAAGAGACAGTTTCCCATAAATGACATCTAATTCTTCAGTCTGGAATGTGTGGTACATGTGGGGGAATATATACTGTATATGTGTGTGTGTGTGTGTGTGTGTGTGTGAGGGTGGGACGATGTTTGTGGTTGTGGATGTAGATGTGTGGGTATACATAACACTGTGGCTAAACTTACTCAAAAACCACAGTCGGTGAGCTGTGCACCCTTTAATGCAAATGATTTCTTAGATTTCTTTTGCAATAAAATTGATGAGATCAGAATTAAAATTAACTCATCATCTCTGGCTTCCTCGTCAAACCTTGTCAAAAATTGTCCTGCTGCCGATTCTGAGTTAGTCTCAGCTCTAAACACTTTTGAAAATATCTCCCTTCAGATACTGTCTAAAATTGTCTCATCCTCTAAACCTACTACCTGCGTCCTGGACCCCTTTCCGGCAAAACTGTTTAAAGAACTATGGCCAGCACTGGGACCTACAATGTTAAATATTGTTAACTCATCTCTCATGACTGGTGTTGTCCCTTCTAGTTTTAAGTCTGCTGTGGTTAAGCCTCTACTTAAGAAACCACACCTCGACCCAGGATCACTAAACAACTATCGACCAGTGTCCAACCTTCCCTTCTTCTCGAAAGTCTTAGAAAGAGTCGTGTCCCAACAACTTTCAGGCTACCTACTCAATAATAATCTCCTGGAACCTTTTCAGTCAGCATTCAGAGCCTGTCACTCCACTGAAACCGCCCTTACTAAAGTGGTAAATGACATTCTACTTACCTTAGACTCTAACTCGACCTCAGTGCTCATGTTACTGGATCTCAGCGCTGCATTTGATACTATAGATCATGGCATACTGTCAGACAGACTTCAAAGTCAATTTGGCATCTCTGGCCTGGCCCTAGCCTGGCTAAAATCGTACCTGTCTGAAAGAACACAATGTGTTTCCTACAATGGTACGTCATCAATTTTTACTGCTGTGAAGTATGGAGTTCCTCAGGGCTCTGTCTTGGGCCCTTTGCTCTTCTCTTTATATATTTCACCTCTCGGCCAAATTATTCGGAGCTATGGAATACATTTCCACTGCTATGCGGACGACACTCAGCTGTATGTGCCCTTAAAAGCTGATGACAAATCGCAAATCATGAAGCTAGAGGCCTGCCTATATGCAGTGAAGAAGTGGATGTCAGAAAACTTCCTGCTCCTAAATTCGGAAAAAACTGAGATGCTGGTCATCGCCCCCGCCAAACAGAGACACCATGTTGACCAGGTGACCGTAACTCTCGACAACTGTGTTATTTCTCAAAGCTCAACCGTCAAGAATCTAGGTGTTACTTTTGACTCTACACTCTCCTTTGATCAACACATCAAAGAAATTACCAAGATCGCCTTCAACCACCTGCGCAATATAGCTAAAATTAGGTCCTTCCTGTCCACCGCGGATGCAGAAATCCTGATTCATGCCTTTGTTTCGTCTAGGCTTGATTACTGCAATGCCTTATTTTCAGGTCTTCCACGCGAGAGCACCAAAAGTCTTCAAATGGTTCAGAATGCTGCAGCCAGAGTCTTAACACGTACATGAAAATTTGATCATATTACACCAATCTTAGCATCTCTGCACTGGCTCCCAGTGCATCTAAGATCAGACTTTAAGGTGCTGCTGATGACATACAAAACTGTACACGGCCTTGCCCCGTTGTACATGTCAGATCTCATTAAACCATATATTCCAAGTCGGGCACTACGCTCTCAAAATTCAGGGCTCCTGACGGTTCCCAGGATCAAAAAGAAGTCAGCTGGCTGCAGGGCTTTTTCCTATCGGGCTCCTTTCCTCTGGAATAACCTCCCAGCTGACATCAGACAATCTGGCTCTGTTGACGCCTTTAAATCTAAACTCAAAACTCACTTCTTCGATTTAGCCTTTAATTAGCCCTGATATCAACTGTAAGCTTCTTCAGTGGGTCGGTGTCAGTCTCAATGAGTTCCTATACTACTAGAGTTACACTGTGCTGCCGACGAGAAAACAATCTGTTTATTCTGATAAATACTGCATTTCTCTAACCTTTGTTTTTGTTTTCTGTTCCCACAAGCTGCAAGCTGTGTCACTCTCTATAGCTTTCTCCTCCCCTCCTCTTCTCTCTCCTACTTCTCTTCCTCCTCCTCCCCTCTTTCTTTCAGGCTCCCTTCTGATGGACCACGGGCCCCTGGGACCATCCACCATTTCCGGGCTCCTGCTGCCTTGAAATACTGACTGATCTGGATCGTCACACCCCGGGCTCTCCTGGATCATTGCTCTCCTCTGCTTCACTATCTCCTCATATCTTTATTTCTGTAAATCTTGATGCCTCTCTCTGTCTATTACTAATTATCTTGTTTGGCCTGCCCTCTTCCAGGTCAACATGGTGGACAGGAGGTCGTCTGGCTCGGGCTCCACTTGGTGATGCCTCGTCCTGCTCGGTCGTCTCCTGGTTCCACTAACATTGCATAACTTGTATCAGATCTTCTGTCGATGTACCTGTAAACTGTGAATTGTTGCTCTTTTCTGTACACACAACATCTATTGCATGTCTGTCCGTCCTGGAAGAGGGATCCCTCCTCTGTGGCTCTTCCTGAGGTTTCTTCCATTGTTTTTTTTACCCTGTTAAAAGGTTTTTTTTTCCATCAACATGTGAAGTTTTTCCTCACTCGAATCGAGGGTCTAAGGACAGAGGATGTTGTTCACTTTACAGATTGTAAAGCCCACTGAGGCAATGTGATTGTGATTTTGGGCTATATAAATAAAATTGATTTGATTTGATTTACAGAACATGCACATGATTTTTCTGATAGCTCTTTTAAATGTCAGGAAGACTGTTTTCACTGGATGTCATGAGAATCTGACAGGCTTTCTGGACTCTGGGGAAGAGGGTGGAAACATCCATTCCCAATCAAAAAGTATTACAATAAAAAATTCAGTCTGAGCATTCGTAGCAGAAATCATCACTTCAGAGTTCTTGCAATATGCAAGGCAGAGAAAAGGCACAGTGCCAAAAACAAACCCTTTCTTATATTACTTTCATATGAAGCATGCATTCAGGTATTTACAGCATCATATCACTGCAGGCAAACAGTGGAATTAATACCAATGAAGCATCAAATGGCAGCAGGAACTTTGAATGTCTCTACTTTGATAAGAGCAAAATGGGACAAGCTGACGGTGTCCTCCCAGCTGTGGTGTTTCACTCCCTCTACTGGTTGGCAAACGAAATGTGAAGAGTGAACTCAGATCGGGAGTTCATCTTGACATTTGAGACTGGAGTAGAGTAAACTTTAGTTTAAGATCAGTGTTTCCTATTTGGTAAATTTATAGTTGATTAAACCTTAGTTCAAAAGTATTTCACCATTAACAAACCATGAAATGCTTTTAAAAAAACCCATCTATTTAGCAATCATTTATGGAAAAGTTTTGAAGTACTTTTAAGTTGCAATTGATGTTTACAATACAGTACCATTTAAAATGTTTATACATATGGTGTAGTTCATATATAAACATTATTTGGATGGCCATAAAGTTACAACAGATGTTTATCAACCTTAACAATTAACCTTAAAGACCGTGAAATAACAATTAGCTAGAAAAGTACCATTTATTTTTGATGGTTAATAGAAGAAGTATTTAAATCTTACATTAAACCACGGGTCAGTGGTGTGACCACATCTAGTTCCACATGTGGAATCAATGACTCATCAGTGGCTCATATGATTTTTTACCCGTGATGGAAATATTAAAAAAAAAAAAACACACACACACACACAAACAAACTCTGCTGCCTTTTCGAACAGCAAGCTCACACCCGTCACTAACCTGCCTTGTTTTGTTCTGCAGCTCCGGTTATAGAAACACTGTTACTGACGCACCTGTACTGAGTCCCTCCTTTCACTGCTGCAGTGACACAAAGAGAAGAGAAAACATACCATTAGTGTTAGTCAGGATGACAATGTGATGCCATGTCAGATAGTCATTATCACTAATTTCTTTTAGATCATGGGGCAGCTCACATTCAGATTAATGTATTACATAAAGAAAATAGCCTAAATGTGTCACCTATTGTTTTCATGTAGTCTGTGATGGGTATGAATTAGTTGAATAATAATAACTGGGCTTTGACATGTCCTAGATATCTGACCAGTGACACCAGGGCAATACTAATAATAAAAATTCTAAATTTGATGAGTCATAATGAAATGAAATGATGAGATAAAAGGTCAACATTCATCTCTTAATGTTGCCCTTTTAACTCACTTTTTAAAATATCTCATAATAATGATTAACAATAAGATTTATTGTTTAAATCAAGGCCCAAGATCTCTTTTTTCTCCAACTGACGAAAATGGACTTCCATTTATTTAATTTAATTTTTTAATAAAACTGATCGATATCTGTGTCGTCAGTGGTCGGCTAAATGCTTTTGTTTGATTCCCAGCTCAATAGCACAGCCTAGTGTTAGCAAGTGGCATTACAGGAACAAATCCAGCAAATAATACATTTTAAAAATCACATTACATTTTGAGAGTCTGATTGTTACTTCGCGGATTCAGTAATATTGAATAATAACATTATAAACATGTTTGCCAATTTGTTATGTTATTTTTAATATCAACTGTGTATCTTCCTGTCCGCGGTCACGTGACTGATTATGACGTCGTGCGTCAAGTCGCCGCATCGAAGCAGGTGGAGGAACTCGGAAGTGAGACGCCGCTCGTCGCAAAGATGGTGTCTTCCTCGACGTAGTGTCAGATAAACAGACGAAATATGAGTGTTTAACATATAATCTAAAGGCGACAAGATGAAATATGTATCATGTGAACGTGTGACTAGTCCTGAGAATTAACAAGCTGCCTCTGAAGGCGGACAGTATGTTTCCCAGCAGAGCCGACGGAGGCTCCTACACGGTGAGACACTTGACTTTACTTTTTAATCGTCTGCTAATACTTTTACTTTTTTTTACTTTTTCTATTCTCAGAGTAGGCATTAAACACTCGTTGTGGTGTTTTATGTGTCGCCATTATCTGTTTTTTTCACGTCTATGAGTTCATATTAGAGTATGAGTGCTGACAGTGCTGTCAGATAAATGCCGATAGTAAACAAAGAAAACCAAATGTCCGACTGTTTCACTGTGCTGCTAGGAGGAACAGAGAACTGAGCTCCTCCTCTTCACTCAGCAGAAAGCTACAGATAATCTTTAGATATGTTGTATCGTTTTATTTATCATAACTGAATCCAATAAATATGTCTGTCTGTCCTCTTTAGGATAATCTCATTGGGACTTTACTTGCTATATTTGGAAATGTGCTCGTCAGCATCTCCTTAAGTGTTCAGGTACAGTATCCAGCTTTGACACCCACAAACCCTCATAATGATGCATTAGTGAAGAATTAAAGTTATTTTGTTGTCTATATGAAATAGTGTGTTTTTTTTCCCCTCCAATCTCTATTGTGTCTTCTCATGTCAGTGCCCTAACATCAGGGTCAGAACAACCCTTTACATTTACCCAGCTGATACTCAATATCAGTATTTTTCAGGGTATTGTATCAAAGTTAGAGGTTCCTGTATCGTGACAAATCTGTGGTGGAGTCAGAACAGTAGTCTTGATTTTGTCGTGAGCTAGGCTGAGCTGTCATCATCAGTGTATTATTATCAGCCTTCAGTAGAAACCTACATGGATGAAATAATTAATAGTTATCACATCATCATGATACAACATTGTCTTTGTTTTTTGTCCCTGCCCATCCTGTTTGCACTTGTAATTTCCAATATCATCACTGGAAACCATTTTGGTTTGTTTGTTTGGCTTAAACCCACTTTCTAAATTTGCTTTGCCTGAGCTGAGTATACTTCAGCAGACTCTGTGTTTACCCAAGTCATTTACCTGCACGCCTCTCACTCGCAGAAATTCAGCCACGTTACGTTAGCAGGCACCAAGGACCCCCGGGCCTTCTACCGCACTAAGACCTGGTGGTGTGGTTTCGTCCTAACCTGCCTCGGCGAGGGCGCCAACTTTGTCTCTTATGCCTTCGCCCCCCTCTCTCTCGTAGCACCTCTGAATGCTGTGTCTGTGCTTGGTGAGTATTGTTCTACGTTCACTCATACTTCAGCAGTAGGCGTTCAGAGATAAATATTCTACATTATGAAAACAACTGCCAATGAACAAAGCAGTCTTAATGCATTACTCAAAAGAAAAAAAGGGCAAAGTTTTATTAACTTCTGGTGTTGTGCTTCTGTGTTTTTTCCAGCAAGCTCAATTTTGGGCCTTATTTTTCTGCGTGAGAAATCGAAGCCAAAGGACTTTGCAAGTAAGTTCTGCCTACGTGTCGAACTGAAGATGGCACTCAAATGCAAATAACATGGCATTTGCTGCATTGAATGCAAATGTTTAATCGGCCTCAAGGCACTTGGCAAACTGCATACCTCCGGCTCAGCTGCTGCAGTATAATGACTTGGAAAAATGTGTCTATGTAGTCTAACACATTTCTGATTTCACTGGAACTGACTTTATGTAATTTTTATGATATAATGTTGTTATTTCAGAGCGATATGGGCTGTCGTTCCTGGGCTGTATCCTAACCATAGGAGGAACATACCTCTTTGTATCATTCGGGCCAAACTCTCATGAAAAACTCAAAGCGGAGAACATTGTGACGCACATGGTGGGATGGCCTGTTCTCTTGTATCTGGTAAGATGTTTTCATTCACCCGAGAAGTTCACAAGCACGAGACTCAAACCAACGCTGATTCAATTCAATTTTTTATCTACTGGAGCTTGATTTTCACACCACACTCTCTAAACAGATTTAAATAAATGGAATCAGGTGTGGCAGCTAAACATCAGTGTATGACATAGCTTATTAAATACAGAAAATGTGTATATCCTGAACAATTTCTACACGCCCATGCACTCATAATTAACCCCTACAGCAGCGCTGCAGGACAGGTTTGGTGACTCTCATGTTTATGCTTTTGCTGTCTGAGAGTGTTTGATGTATTTAAACTACTCAGTTGTCATTTTTGTGGCTGCAGCTCAAAGTGTCTGTAAGAAAATATGCGGTCATTCAGTCAGTGTCGATGAAGGTCTATTTCCTCTTTTCGAGTCCGCCCTTCCTGCGTTTCTCACATGTGGCTTTTTTCGCCTTGCGTAAGCGCAGGTTGTAATTGACACAACAGACATTCAGGCAGTGGCCACTCACCAATGAAAACCATGATGAATGAATGTGGACAATTAGTCATAGTAGGTGGAATAGCAATTATTTGAATGTGTCATCTTTGATTGTCTTCCGGGAATCATCATATTTATAACATTTAAAGACAGAGGTTAAAAAGTCACACCCTGATTTGCTGATGCATCAGTCACGAACACTGCATCATTATGTAATGTGGTAGGAGGTAAAAGTATCTAAAACCTCAGTAACAGTAAACAGTAAATGCGCAAAGATTGGACAAATAGGCAAGGTTGTTACAAGAGAACCCTTGTCAACACAGACTGAAACTCTCGTGGCATATTTTCTTCATAACACTAGAAGCTGCAGCTGGAAAAAAAGACACAAAAAACAAAACAAAACAAAAATAAAATCCCTCATTTTCAATCAATGGCATATATAGAGATGGACAACACATCACCACACCCCTCCACCATACAAAAACAAGGCCAAAATATCCTAAGGATTTGAGCAGAAATCTGCACGTTGATGCTTTAGGGCTAGCAGGGCTCAGTCGCCTCGTGGTTTCATGAGGTCAGTCCAGCTTTTTGCAGCGTCAAATTACTAATTAAAACCAAACTTATCAATAGGAGGGGGTGGGATTTATTTTTAGATACTGCAGCCAGCCACCAGGGGGCGACCATCTACAGTCAGTGGTCTCATCCATGATCGAACATCATGAGCTTTACTAAATTAGTGTCTACTCCAGTGCTGTAGTATATCTCATGCCTTTGTTGTTGTTTACATTTTTTGGGCATCCCCTCTTAGTTACTCACAGCGTC
This sequence comes from Sparus aurata, assembly GCF_900880675.1. Taxonomy (NCBI): domain Eukaryota; kingdom Metazoa; phylum Chordata; class Actinopteri; order Spariformes; family Sparidae; genus Sparus; species Sparus aurata. The sequence continues at coordinate 12,167,612 of NC_044202.1, forward strand.
CATAAAACTTGAATTAAACACAGCAAATTACCCTGCCTTTCTTGACCTGGGCTGTTAATCAAGATAACTGTGCCTCTGTTCATGATTATTGTCCTATGATTGAATCTGGCGACGACTGTAGTGCTTTCTGATTTGATGCTAATTTGGTGTTTGTTGTTGCTGTTACCTAAATCGACAGCTCCTGGAGATCATCACGTTCTGCCTGCTTCTGTACTTCTACAAACAGCGTCGCGCTAACTACCTCGTTATCATTCTGCTGCTGGTCGCTCTGCTGGGTGAGTGTCCAGCATTAAAGCCAGTCAATTTCAAGCTGTCTATAAAGTTGAGCTATTAGCACACTTTATTAGAATATGTTGTTTGGGAATGTCCAGAAGGCACCTGAGTTGTTTGTACTGTATCTAACTGTGCTTTTAAATGTTGGTGCACAGGCTCTGTCACAGTCATAACAGTCAAGGCAGTGTCAGGCATGTTGGTTCTCACCATCGAGGGCACCATGCAGCTCAACTACCCGATCTTCAGCGTCATGTTCGTGTGCATGGTGGCTTCAGCGGTCTTCCAGGCCAGGTGAGTGACAGGAACATAAAAGATGACTTACTGAAAACAGAGAGGAGTGTGGTAAGCATGGTGGCTGTGGTTGGCTATTAGTGATGTCAAAGATACATTCATTTGCTTGCCATATATGTTTTTTTCTTTACAGATGAACAAAGTTAAGTTCTTGTGTGTGTTATTGTTGTCTCAGATTTCTCTCCCAAGCTTGTAAGCTGTACGACTGCTCTCTGATTGCCAGCGTCAACTACATCCTCTCCACTGTCTTTGCCATAGTAGCTGGTGAGTTATAAGATTTTTGTGGCAGGTAGTCTTGAATCTGACCAGCATTTAATGGTGCAGTGGAAAGAGTGTAAGTCTGGAGCCTGAAGTTTTCTTCTTTTCTGTTTTTTTTTTGTAGGAGCTGTGTTTTACTTAGAGTTTAAGAATGAAGACGTCCTTCACATCTGCATGTTTTTGTTGGGGTGAGTGATCAACCATTATATTCCTCTCTCACATCTAACATGTCAAAATACTATTCAGCTTTTAGGAGCGTGCACACAACCTTTTTATAGTTTACAGTCATGTCTGTGCATTGTCTAACCAACAGAAAAGATCAAATTTCTTGTTAGAACCTTTTAAACATTATAAAAGACTTGGATATCATCAGGTCTTTGGATATGTGATTTGCAACGATGATCTTTTCAAGAAGTAAGTTGAACGAGTGAGAGAGGGATGCTGTGTTTGCACAGCTGCATGTAAATGGTAATATCAGCCATCATTTATGTTCTGATTAACACCTGTACCCTTTCCAACCACAATGTCTGCTGTGATGCTTAAAACTTTATATGTGCTGCTATAGCCAAAAACTACTAAACATATAATGAGATATTTGAAATGTTGTAAACAGCAGTTGAACTTTATTTATACTGAATAAAGGCAGATTGTTTTTTTGTTTTTTACAGATCTGCATTCTGTTTCCTGGGGGTTTTCCTCATCACCAAAAACAGGAAAAGGACCAAGACCTTTGAGCCGTGTGTCACCATGGATATGACCAATGGTTTGTATAAACTATAAACTTTATTGAAAAAAAGTGAAACAATTATATCCATCGTGATTTACAGCTACACAGAGCGATATTTCCAAGACTCATACTTTTCAGCATCTCTGGAATAATGTCAGACAACACTAATCATCTTCAGAGTTTTGAGCAAGGTTAGATTTTGTTCCAAATTTGAAATTGTTTAACTGGCTGAGAAGGGCCTGAGGTTAAAATGTTAAAATCTGCAGGAAGAGCGCTAGTTAGCTGATTTTGGCCAACAATAGGCAGCAGAGTCCTGTGGTGTGTTTGGCTAAGAGAATTAGCAGCAAGTGGAGCTTACGGCTAACATAGCTAATAGCTAATAAAACAGTTTGCATTGTCATTGTAACTCTTAAACCTTGCTATATCTCGCCTGTCCTTTCCATCATCAGGTGTCCCAACTATTCATGACAAAGGCTTGGTAGACTTCAATGGCTCTTTCTCTTATGGAGCTCTGGTCAACAACGATGGAGTGGCTCCTGCTAATGTACCAGTCGACCTGGAACAACCACCAGTCAGCTCAAGAGCCCCCAAAGCATCTGACCTCAAGAAAGACTAAAAGCGAGCATTTCTTAAAGACATTTAAAGGCCAACATGGGTACATTCCGTTTTTTTTTTCACATATTCACGAGACCAAACTCCAGCCCAGTAGGGGTGTTGTACTGTAGATGTTCTTTCACTCTGCCTTACACTCCTCCTCACATGCTTTCCTTTATGAAATATCTAAACCAAAACATTGAAAAGCATGTCCATTTTTTTTTTTTTTTTAGAGAAGTTGTCAGCTGTATTCATTCCGATAATGAAGGGAAGAAACCTGAAGCTGCTGCTGCTGCACGTTGTTGTGGATTCACAGCGTCAGAAATATGGCAGCAGAGAAAGTGTTGTGCCTTGAAGCTTACTGCCCGTACTCTTTGTTTGCTTTGAGATGTAAGGACTGACTTCCATGACTCTCATTTGGGAACACACAGTGATCTGTTACTCGTTAAATCCAGGTTTCTAACCAACAATGTTGTATTATGTAGCAGCAGACCTTTTCAGAGGCCTTGCCAACGAACATTTTAACTGTAAAACATCTGTCTTATATGCACAGATTTGACTCCATTTTCTGCCTCTTATTCTTGGAAATTCATCGTATTACTGCTTTTCCTGACGTGACCAAACAATGGGTGCAATTTTTCTAATTTATTGTATTTATTAATTTTCAACTGTGCTTTTAGTGTGCCTTATAAAGTAGCTGTACACTGGATAACTAACTTTAAGGTGGCACAAAACCAACTGGAATAAAAAAATCGGAAACTATTAAAAAAGAATGTGATACCACGTTGACTCAAATACAAGAAGAGTGAATCACGTTCCAATATTTAAATTACTGATAAGCTGTAAAACTAGGTGAATCTGTACTGTAATTATAGATGGGTACTCTATCGTAGAAAGTCTACACTTTGTTTTTAGATTAAGATCATTTTGATTGCCTCTTTAAAATCATGCCTTGATGTTTCTGATGTCAAACAAACCAAGAGATGAAACTAAACGTATGCAGTTAATGTTGCTGAAGTACACTGTTTGTAGTATTTGTAGTACAATGTTTTTTGTTGTTTTTTTTACATGTAAATATCAAATATAATGCAGCAATAAGCAACATGTCTATGAAGCCTTTTATGATAAAGTACTTAGTTATAAATCGATGGCTGCATAACTTGGATCCACTCCTCCTCTACATATGTGGCAGTGCATTTCTACAGTGTTAATAAAGCAGAAAGTCTTCCCACAGTTTTTAGTGCCTGGTTATTTTGGCTGTATGGCCTGTGGTTTACTAGTATCACTATGTAAACCATGTAATGTGTGTCATTAAAACAGGCCTCTAATGAAACCAGAGCAGCTTTTACAAAGAGGTCACTGATGCTGTAAAAGTCGTACTTCTTCCATTGTAAATTAAATTTGATGCAATCTGGTGTCATAATTTAACGTCACCTAGTTTTGGTATATTTGGAGTCGAGCTTTGTGTATTTTGTTGGACAAACCCGGCAGAAATGTTGATGGAAATTTGCGGTGATGCTTGCAAATGATGATATGTTTAGAGTGATGATGATTTTTTTGTTTGTTTGGTTTTCCAAATATTTCCAAGTTTTACTTTATTGCAGGCTATGGGAATGCCAATAAGCATAAATAGCATACTGCAGAGTAGCCACAAAGATTTTTTTCTTTATGTCTTTATTTTTTGGCAAGGCTGGGGTGCTCTTTTGATAGTAAAGGTTGCTGACCCCTGGTCTAAGATGTCTACATAAGCTGTTTAATTTATTCTGTGGCCATAAAACAACAATTCTATTTATTAATGCTTGTTTTAAATCCAATTGAATGACATGGGTTCTTTGTGTGTAAGCCTGTTGCTTCATGCCGTTTGAAAATCACTTGTAAGCCACCTAAAAATTATTTTGTGTGCGCAACAGGTGGATCCAGAGAACTGCACTGCATCTAAAACTATCAAAAATCAGTTAAAAAAGTGATCATCTTCATCATCGCACAGTGGATCAGATAGTCGATTGGTCCGCAGCTTGTCAGATGTGTCCCTCCAGGACGTCCTTGTCGAATTAAAGCACGGACCGCTGTGCGCCACTTCGCTGCTGGGTCGCCACCAATCTTGAATCTGCAGCATCCGCCCCCTCGCTGCAGCCTGATTGGTCGGTGCGAGCCTGCGCCGGTATTTCATTGGTGTTACCTGCTGGTCCTGACGCCGGAGTAGGCTGCAGCAAATAGTGCCTCATAATCCAGTAATAACAAACACCGACGGTTCTGACAGCACCCTCCAGAATATCACAGCAGTTTGATTGAATAAACTCACCTGAGCTCCTGTTTTTAGCCCACCTGAGATGGAGGGTTTCGGCCTCTTCCACTGACAGTTGTGAGGTGAGTGCACACAACAATTTTCGCGTTTAAACCGATTAGAAAGGGAAATAAACACAGTAACTTCACCGGTTTACTTCACTACGACTCCGTACCGACTTCTGTTTGAATTCTCTCCTCGTTTTAGCCCCAAAAGCTGAATTTGACCCTGGAAAACAAACAGTTTTTGAGACATTATGTTACTTTTGTGACAAACGATTTTGCACGAGCCTATTACGGAGTTTCCAGGGGTTTCCTTCGAGGACACGCGATGCAAATGTTGATGTCACACAACCCCTCCACGGTCATTTATTTATACTGTGGACGTGTGATGTCATTGATGTCATTGCCTTCGCGTGCTCTGTTTGCACGTCATTCCTCGGAGGTTAAAGTGTAGGACACAGTTTTTTGCACTATATATGATAAACAGTAAACCATGTTTCACCTTAATGCTTGAGATCAGGTTGATTTTCAGCTGGTGTTTTGATTGAAAGACAGATGATTAAGTAATTCCGGCTAAATGACGCTAGATGGCGCCCTGTCCTCGGTACAATACAGTTGTGTATTTCACATTGGGAGTCCCTTTTTTTATATATATAATAACATATTTATGGTTTCCCACTTGTTGCTTCCTTTTCCGACTTAAAAATGTATTAGAGCAGTTATGATTTTTTTTAAAAGTCACTGCTTACAGCCTCTTAAACGTGGCATTTGAGTTTCTTGGCCAGTGGCCATGGCAGTGAATTAAATATCTTTGGACTGTAAATTGGGCAAAACGAGTGATTAACAGCACCTTGGACATGTTTCACTATTTTCTGACATTTTACGCAAACAGTTAATAAATGCAGAAAATAATTGGAAGATGAATCCCAAAATGAAAATAATCATGACGTGCAGCCTGTAGAATGTCATTCAGCTCCCATGTTTTATCAGTTCATATTAATTCAATCATTTATTTAAACCTAAATATTGTATTAATCTAATAACAAAATGTTAAATTAAGAGCTTTTTTAACACCTTTTTCAATTATTTACTGTAAATGACCTGTCAAGGCCCACCTGCACTACCTTCATGGCCAACCAACTTTTGGAATACCGTTGCGCACACTTTAGTCTGGGAGCAGGTGGTAAATGTTCTCAGTCAACAGTAATGCCCAGATAAAAGACATGGTATTAGATATTATAAAGAATTGCAACCAAAGAGAAAATTTAATCATCAATATTGACCTACAGTTTGTTTCTTCTGCGGACCTTTACCTGTCACTCCTTCCTTCATGTCCCTTCTATCCCAGAACTTGTGTTGTCTCAACACTTAAACTTTAGTGCAACCCTGTAACCGTCACGCACCAGTGTCTCCCCATCGCCTCCTTCTTTCTTCACAAACATTCAGCGACTACATTCACCTTATCTCCCAACTTCCAATCTCTTAACCTCCCCTCTCCCTAGTCCCCAGCCTCTGTGGTCCCCACCCGTCTGTCAGCTGCATCCTGAAAAGCTTCAACATGCTGCGAGAGACCTCCAAGGCGTGGAGCAACGGCTCTGAGGCCTACAGCAGCGATCCTGAGGAGGACGAGGAGGAGGAAGAGGACATGGTGTTTGGGGAGAATGATCAGGAGGGCATGGCGGAGGAGATGATGGATCTGAGCGACCTCCCCACGGCGCTCTTTGCATGCAGCGTCCATGAAGCCGCGTTCGAAGAGGACGTACACAGGGTGAGATGAGTCAAGCTCACTTTCTGTGTCAAATTGTTGGTGCTGTGTGTGTGTTTGTGTGTGCTTGTGTGTTGTTGGTGCATCAGTGTGTGTGCGTTGAGTCATCCTGCTGGATGTGTCAGTGCATTCAAGATTCAAAGCCCAGCAACGAGCAACAAGTGCATGATGTCATCCACAGCTTTTGCTCCTGTCTGTCAAAGTCCGTTCATGGTCTTGAGCTGCACTGCTGATTGCTTATACATACACACACACACACACACACACAAACACACACACACACACGTACACATCCGGATGCTGTTATTTATTTGCCAGGGAACATGAATGCAGGGCAGTGGATTACAAAATGACTTGCACAGAAACGCGAGCCATACTCAGCACACATTTTCATACTCACTCTGTCATTATGCAGTGTGTTATTCATGCTCACATCTGCTGCAGCGCAAAGTCTTAGACAAACGCCCACATGCACATATACATATAGTATGTTCATTTTTATGGTTACCATTAGCCCTTGAGACTGGCACTTTTAATGCCAGTCCAGGAGAGGGCAGACTTTGTTTGTTCTCTGAGGGAGACGAGCTTGAGAACAAGGTTAATTTTTTTTGCCTGTCTACAGGGATGTAAGGGAGGTTTCTTTTTCACTAAAATGTCCTCCATTTATGTGGCTTTCTTTTGGCTGGAAGATTACGAAAACCTTTTCCTGAAGCAGATTTTGTTTGCCAAGCTTGTGAGAGAAGGCAGAATGTTTTGTTTAGGATGATAAAGCTGCCAAATAAATGTGCTTTGGATGTCTTGACTCATGAGGGATGTGCAGATGTGTGAATGACATGAAAATAAAAGAACAGCTATAGTTAGTGTTCACCGCTGTCAAGCATGTTGTTATTATTAAGAAATGTTGGCTGCAGTTTCCTCTTCTTTCATGTGCCGCTAGCTTTCGAATAGCTTCACCGATGTATCCGCTTAGCCTCATGGAAGACAAATTGCTCAGAATGCACAGGCAGAGCATTTGATTTATTGATTGCTGTTGGGATGTTATGATAAAACCCAAAAAAATGCTTTCAGAATAATTTTACAGCCCTATTATAGCTTTAAGGCCCTCTTGGATGTGTAGAGTCTCTCTGTTATAGCTCTTCGGAGCAGAAATACTTTGTAATAGCTGGATCCTGTTTTTTCTGGAGGAGGATATAAAGAAAATACTTTTAATTTTCTGCCCCTCTAATCCAATTACGCTGTCCTACCATCCTTCCATCCTCCCAGCTGGCACCCTTCTCCGGCTCGTCTATCCATTCATCTCTCTCTACTGTCTGTCTTTAAAAGCTATCCGACCCATCTTCATATCATTTTTGTCCCCTGTTTCTGATCACTAGCAGGTTAACTTTCTTCTCCTTCCCCTGTTCTTTTGATATTCCCCTTCTGTCTCCCTCCTAAGCCGTCTTTATTTATCCTCTCTCTGTATGTAAATGCAAAGCAGAGAGGCTAAATGTGGCGCATACACAAAATCCGTTTAAACGAATCACTCCTGCTTTGTGCGGTTACTGTTTGTACACCCATTGCTTCCAGCAGTGGAGTCGGCCCCCTTCCCCTCCTTTTCGTTTTTTTTTCCTTCCTATTTTGCCTCCCTACTTCATTACGATTCACGCTCCTGCTTTTAAGTGGAAATGCCACCCACGCACCCCTTCAGTCAAAGCGTGTCAATAGATTGTTCTCCATATGGCTAAATTAAAGGAGCTCCACTAAAAATAGAACTTTTTGACATTTACTTAAACTTTCAAAAACGAGGACAGGAAGGGATGAGGTACGAAACAGAAAAAAAACAGGTTGCTTGTGATATTTTTCGAAGCACGAACAAGGACTTTATGAGGTTGTTTTTGGCTCGATTCTGCACGCACACACATGCACCCACAGAGTCTTTATCTTATCCTTAAATTGCTCAATTTTGAAAATTTCTCCACCTGCTCAAAACTTGACATCTCTAAACTCAGTGTCTGCATCCTCCCAGTGAAGAACAGGGACATGGCAACCTACATTTCTGTGTCTTTGGGCTCTTGGCTCCCTCCCAACACCGACATTACCTTCTGTTTCTGTTCTCAAAGGCCTGCATTCAGGAGGATGGGCTGTTTCTGTAATCACACTGTGCACTTTTAGAGAGTAGAGGAGGGAGGAGAGAGAGAGAGAGAGAGATAGAGAGGGATACATGTGCCCTCATATTTATAAGAAGCTCTTAGCAAGCTGTAAAAGCCTTTTTCCTTTCTTCTGCATTAGTGAAAAGAAAGTAAAACCTAGTGGCACACTTTCTTCTTTTATCTGCAGTATTTTGTTTCCCTGGCCAGCTTTTAGGTTAAAATGGGGAGACGCCTTAAAAGTGCTTTCAAGTTTCCTCGGGAAGTTCTGCTGAGGTCTGGTCATATCACAGCCCACCCCTCTGCCGAAATGAATGGCTTTATTATTCATTCACTCATTAAAATTAATTAACTCTCATGATTAAAACAGGGCTGTGCCACTACACTCAGTGATCTCTCATAGAGCCCAATCAACAGCAGTGTGGCAGAAAGTACCTGACCATCATACATGAGCAATAACAAAGGTATTGTGTTAAAATACCGCTAATTCTAAGTATTAAAAGTCATTTTCTGACAATAAATATGCTTAATAGGAGTGTTGAAAATGCATCAAATCCTTACAGAGTCATTTCAGATTTCTTTTTGAAAATGCTGAGTCGCCTATGCCTCTGATTATCTTCTTTAGCCTGCTTCTCATGGTGGCCCGAGGCATGATCTGCTACATTCAGCATATGAATACGATTACCAGTGTTGCATAGTGTGAGCACAGCCGCAGCCAGCGTGGCTTCTAATTTTGACATGATTCATTATCTGTAGCCCCCACAGAAAACAAGTGTGTGCGAGGAAAAGAGGGAGTTGGACACAGAAGTGCGAGTGGGCAAAGTAAGGAGGCAAAGTGGTTGTCAAGAGGAAGGTCAGAGAAGCCATTATAAGTCGTCCCTCATAGTGCCCGGTGTATATCAGGCCTAATCAGCACAGAGCAAAGCTTTCATCACTGCTCCTGCTGCTGTCAGACTGAGCTCTCCTCAATCTATAACCAGTGCAATCAAGCAAGCACCAGCTGCAAGCTTAATACAACACCAGGCAAAACATTTTCATCTGAAAGGGAATGGAAAGACAAGCAGAATATCATTTAGTTGCTGCCCTGTGTTGTTATACTGTAGGATGAGACTAAATGAATTATGTCACCTTAAAGCTGCAGTAAATCCATGTGTTTATATTAACAATGTGTCCAATGATTGAAAGTTGTGTGAAGAGGGTGGCTCACTGCGATGTAAACCCTCTGTTTTGTTCCAGAACCTGCGTCTCCGTCACTGTGGATAATGTATCGTGCACTCTTGTCAACATACTTCACAGTCACTTTTTCAGTTGGACTTGTTATTTTGGGGGAAATCGTTCCAAGAAAAACAGCCTATAGATACATGGATTATCCAGAGTAACAAGGATAATTTTCTGGAAAGTGCTTGGAATAACATAATTGATAAAACCTCAACTGGGTTGGTGGTGGTGATAGAAACCTCGAAGATGTCCAGTGTATAGAACCACATCAAACTAAAACCATTGCTGTCGCCCCTGGATAACTTGTGTGACATCTTTGCTGCAGAGGCCTCGTAGACCTTTTTCCAAACAACTCGTGTTTGTGATGCATTAGCGGTGTGGCGCCGATATACCGCTGTATATATGTGAAAAGTTGAGCTCCTCTGCTTGACACAGATGTCCCTCTTCAGTCTAATGTGTTTGATAGTGTGACTCATATCGGCAGATAAAGTCAGACAAACCCAGAGCAGAGTGGAGCAATGGAACACATCAGGGACTGAAGATAGTGTGATAGAGGATGTGAAAAGTGAGATGTAAAGTGAGCGTCAGTGTGTGTGCGTGTTACGTGCACACAAAATGCATGTACATACAGTGTGCGTGCATGTATGCGCGTGGTAGTGATATGTTTGCATGTGTCAGACTGCAATCTATTTTTGTGTGTCGGTCCCGGGGGGTGAACGTGAGGGAGCGGGTGCTTGGCAGGCTGAAGGTCAGACATGATGCAGTGCAGAGTGAGTGAGTGCCGCCGGCCCCTGCTCCTGCTGCGGCCTGGATATTATTCTGGTACACTGACCGGGGTCGTCTCACCGGCCTGCCGTGCTCGTTTTGCCTTTATTTGTCAAACAGAGGAGGGCGAAAAGCAATTTTAAGAGGAGCAGACAACAATGGGAGCACAGTTTCGGTTGAATTGAGCTGCTGTGGCACTCAGAGTGCAAGTCATTTTTTCACATTTGACAAGATGACAGTGTCTTCTTTCTGCCATGACAGTTACCCATTTTTCTCTGTTTAACGACACTGCTTCTTGTATGTTGATGAGTATGTCGAGCTACTTGGATTTTCAGTTAAATCTGAGCATTTACTTAGGCTTCAGATAAAACCAGACAAAAACCAAATAAAAGACTGACACCATCGTGTGACAAAATATCAGCATTATCTTTAACAGTTCTTTCTGCGTTAATTCACCAGTTTGAACATGTCTATGAATAATATGAAGGTCTTTTAGCCTGTGCAGAAAGTTAAAAAGGGAGTGCAAATCTGCACACCCATACGGGTGATTGTAATTATACTGACTGATTAGGTCTCCTCTTAGGACTGTACGAGTTTGTGCAGATTGCGCGTGATTGCCATCTTCCTTTCTCTTCTGTTTTACCTGTCAGGATGGAACAAATTTCACCTCAACTCCAAACCGAACTAGCAGTGTGCCGATTAGTGCCAGTCAGACCTAGTTCCTACTTCATTGCCATTCGTTATGCAAAGCAGCCTGGCAGCATGCCACTTTGGCCATCTTGAATGGACAGCACAGTGCGGCACATTAACAAAGTACCTCATGCACCGACAAAACTGTAACAATGAACACTCATCCACACATATGTATGACATGGCTCTTTGTGGCTGAATGCAAATGAAAAGGCACTGTGCTGTAAGGTTGTCAAAAGTATCGATACCGTGATATTTCTTTGACACCATGTGTTTAAAAACATTACGATATTTGCATTTGATAGGCCACTTTAATCTATTAAGGGCCTACTACTAATTACCTGTTAAACAATGTAGCAAGTAGCCATATCCAAGTATAGCAGTATTAAAGTAATATAACACGATTGATTTCTGTTTGTTTTGGATAACCTCAATAACAAATAAATTCAAATAACGACAAGAGAAATGAATTATCAACAAGATGTCTTCTGTAAATATACACACTTGCATATTCAGTTTCACTCGAGACCACAGGGATGTTTTGTGAGATTGTGAAGTGTTGTCATGTGTCCACATGCGCATGATTACAGATGATTCCTGGCAGTAATATGCTTTTTTACATGTCTCTAGTATAGTTACGTCTCTTTCTCTGTAACTTCACTTGACTACAGTTACCTTTTTTTGTATCCTGATAACTTAATCCCATTATATGTATTCTGTCCCTCCCCAAGCCTGCTAGTATTGTATCAAAATGTAAAATTCTGATATCGTAAAAATCCTGACTATTCTGTCTTTTCCAGAACCTGGCAGCTGTGAAAATATGAAATGAAGTTTACTACAGCATCCGTACTATCTTCAGTTTGATTAAAGCAACAAAAAGCAGGTTATAACGAAGATATAATCCAAATGCAGGACGAAGACTTGGACTTTCTTGGTGAAGAAAGGAGTTTGGTTTTTTTTGCAACCAGGGAAAGGATGAGTGGAGTGATGGTATGGGAATGAGGTGCAGAGACAGCAGGATAGGCTGGATGAGGGGAATCGTGTCTGGCGGAGAGGGCCCAGGGGATGACGTGATGGCTGGGAGGTTGTAGGCAGGTTGGTAGATGAGTGGGTTAATCCTGATAGCACAAAGAAACAGGCGTCAAACAACAGGATACAAACTTTAACTCACATACAGTTTAGGCCTTGATGAGGTGAGAGCTGGAGTGAATATTGCCGTAAGATGATGAACCGATGAGAGGCCGGTGTGCAGAGCTGGAGGAGCGATGAGCTGATTGCAAACAGGTGTATTCAATAATCAGAGCCGGGGAGCCCTCATCTCAACACACACACACACACACACACACACACAGACTATGAAAAAGAAAAGGAGACAGACAGAGGGCACTGGGAGCACAGAGAATACCCTAACCTTAACACTAACCCATTGCATTATGGGAAAGCTAGCATGAACTCTACCTTTTTCTCTCTGTCAGACGGACAAAACATCTGTTGTGTAAAAGGCCTGTTCTCATTAGTATGAGGCGTTGAGAGCCCTAATGTAATTCATGATTCATCCACCCTCAACCTGAGTGGCATTGCAATCAGCCAAAACACCTGTGTGCCTGTGTATTCTTTTTAGTGTCATGTTCATGTCATACATGTAAGGATAATTTTTTTCATGTAGTTATTTAACCTCTTATGCCTGACAGAAATGTCTGACACCTACGCTATCTCCCACTACAGACGTGTCCACAAACTGTTTTTCAGAAAGGCTGGACATGCACCACCGCCGGCAGTTGCATCTAAATAAAATCAATAGAATGGATTGAGCTAATTTCAAGGGATAGTTCACCCAAAAATTAGATTTCAGTAATTAAGAGTAGCGCCCTCGTACTGATGGACAGTCGGGCTAAGTTTGAAGTCTGCGAAACATTTCTGGAGCTTCACAGCAAAGCAGTGGTGTAGCATTCTCCAGAACAACTAAAGTATATAGGGGACTTAACCCATAAAACAGCTCCATACAGTGTGTCTGGTGTAATCAAAGTCTCCTGAAGACCTGAGATGCCAAATAGTTTTGAATAGTCGTTATTAAAACACCCTTTTTTTAAGCAGAGATCTTCATTTTGGGCTCCTAGGTATTGTGGGGGGCTGTTCTCTGACATCTTATAGTGTTGCTTTCAAGTCACATATCCAAATGTCTCTCAACTGATCTTACATAATCCCCTTAGACCCTTGATTTGCATAAGGAAAAACTCCAGGTTAGTTGGTAAAAATACAGACTTTCTAAAATCGCTCTTATTCCTCTTCTTTTCAAAGAACTTGTTTCTCATACATTCTAAGTTGCTCTTTATTGTATTCTACAAGGATCAAGATGATCTCCTAGTGACTCTTAATGTCGAAAGATCACTTCACACAGCTAATCAAATCAGGTTGCATAAGTCGATGATGTCATATTGTCCCTTCTTAACCTCAGACATCTATTTAAAGACAACTTCCTTATTTTCTTCATCATGATTAAATCGTGTTTTTCCTATATTGATACTCATTCAGCAGCACTCCCACATCTTCAGCATCTCAGCTTCAGGGAAATTCATTTTTCCTCTTTGATATGTAATTATGATAGTTTTGTGTATGGCTGCTTTGATGAAAGAGTCGGCTCATATCGCCTCGCCCACCACGCAGGGGCTGATTATGAAACTGTAGGATTTGGGATGCGCGGTAAGCCACTGTGCCGTTTGTTCTAAGACGTGCTCCTGTGATTCTATTTAAATCAAGATTATTTTCTGGTTCAATCGGTCTAAAAAAAGAAACGTCCTGTGGGCGCTTTCAAGAATAGCAGCTCACAGGACAACAAAACATGATCTCATATGTGACGGACGCCAAGTATAAGCGGACTCTGATGATGAGTCCATGAAAGAGAAAGATGTTCTGCAGATGACTGCTTTAACTTAATGTGTAAAATTAAGGAGCTGAAATACAACCACAGGAAACAGGAAGTTTAGTTTATCAGACTGTAAGGATTTATGTACCAGTTTATTTTTGCACCCGTCTGTCGCCCATATTCAATTTGTACTTTGTTTTAAAAAGGGAATGTTTTCGTCTTTACAGAGAGTCAATCGGTCTGTGTTGTATTAATCTAAAAGTCTTTGTATACTTCACTGTCCAGTACTGGCTCCGGCCCTTATTACTTCTCCTGTTTATTTACAGAACTTTATTGATGTCTTATTGTTGTGAGTCTGCTCTCCTGCAATGCTGTTTCTTGGAGGTATTTATGAGGAGAGCAGAGGGGAGACTGGCATCCCAATCAATTTCCGCCTGTTGTCATTTAGAGAAAAGGACTATTGACCGTCTGTTGTTGTTGATTTTTCTCTTTGCACTTGTTTTTCACTGCCATTACATTGCTGGCAAAAGGAAACACAATTGGGTGTGTGACTCTTCCTGATTCAATTTGGTTTACTTTGGTCGTTGTTTGTTCCCGTTTACATCTTTAAAAGACTGATTTTGTTTCCTTTCATTTTTTGAAATATGTCTCTGGGTCCCTCTCACACTCTCTGCTTCTCTCTTAACTCCAATCATTTGATGCATATGTGCTAATCTGTGCTTAAACCATTTTTACAAAGCTTTTACGCACAAATCCGGAATACATCATAAACATAAGTGATGAAGCTCTGGCTGTCTTAGAAAACCTAAAAATATAACATATTTAAACCACATTCATTAAAACAATATTTAAAACTACAGCCTGTCCAATATATTCGCTGGCTGATATTATCAGTCGAAATTGGCCTGTCACAGACATATTGATGTTGGTGTGTATGTTATTTAGCTTTACGTAGCATTTAATTTAATTTTTGTATGAGCCAGTTTCATCCTTTAAAGTCTGCAGTCTCATTGCGCCACATCACCACTTGATCTCATCTCAGTTGCCATGAGGATCCCATAGCTTTAAATAATATCTGTTTGAAGTGAAAGAATAGAGAGCTGTTCCTATTCTGTGGTGAAGATGATTTCTTTCTTCCTCTATGTTTGCCTTCCACAGAAAATGGCACCCTCTTCTCAGAGCGTCATGTTGTCTTCGAAGCTCTGAGACTGCCTCGGGTCATTCCCTGCCTGTTTTCTTTTTCTTTTTTTTTCATCTTTGTTTTGTCTGGTATTCAAGCAGCGGCGATGTCTGTATGCGGGTCGGAGAGTCCGCCTTACCCATCCAAAGATTTGACCTGATTTCAAAGCGAAGCAATCAGTTGAACTATCGGCACGTGTCGCTCTGTCTGTGTGCCGCTCATACAGCCATCCAGCAGCTCATCTCTCCAGCTCGTAAGCTGCTGGACTGGGTTAAAACGGTGAACAGCTGCTGGTGGCCCACCAGATGTGGGCTGTGGACCAAAAGCATTCATATAGTACTATGCTGTCAGCTCCCGTGCAGAGACAGTGCTGAGATGCTGTTTGCTGTTTGATAAGCCTCGCTCCCACTGTTTTCATTATTCATTAAACTGCTGAATATTTTTAGGATTAATTCATTAATGATTTATTCCATAAAATATCAGAAAATAGTGTAAAATGCCCACCACTTTAGATAACATGTTGTTTAACTTATGATGACCTAAGACAGAAGTAAAGTAACAAATCTTGCTCGAACCAGAAACCGGAAATTGTTTATTCAAAAACTAGGTTTGATAGTGGATCAGTGTCAGTTTGATTCTTATCCTATTAAACTGATTGTAGATGACTGAGAAGATTTGACTACTCCTTATTCAGTTTCTCTGTGGCAGTCAACAACAAACTTTATGGAAGTATATATAATATGTATAAACATCTGGGTAAATGTAATATTGATGTATAAACACCTGAACTATGGCACATCATCCACTCATGTAGATATAAGGGGTTAATGAGCCATAGTATTACCAATGTGGTGACCCTATTTCGAAAGTAATGCAGTTGTATTTTCAAGGATTGTTTTCATAAAAAAAGATGAATCAACCAAAGTTATGTTTCCACATGTTTGTGTTGCAATTTTACATTTCTTTAGGTTCAGTTTTCAATTTTATCTCGTGACAGTGCTGTGCTTATAATCTGGTCAGGTTTAGGCTCAGAAACCACTTGATTATGGTAAGAAAAACATTGTTTTTCTTGAAATAACTTTTCTGATCTATCATGGCTGGAAATGTCCTGAAGTCTCATTAAAATAATAATAATTAGCTGAATAACCATCACCTCCACATCCCAAAATGACAGTTGGGTCATGAAGATATAATATAAATATGATATGAAACATTTTGTTGAAATTTCAATATCATACGCACAAATTGAATGCAACCTGACCACTGGGCTGGATGTAGTACGAAAAGTTTACCATCCTTCAATTCACAACAACTTGATAACAGATTGAAACTCCTCAGAACTTAAGTATGTTAACCATGATGTAAAGTTAGGAAACTTTCAAACCTTTTTCTGTAACCCTTAACTCATCCATCATATTCAAATGTGGTGGCAAACTCATACCAATCAGCTCATCTGCTTTGTTAGCACTGTGACGGTGTGCTCTGATTAATTTGACTGACAGAGGACCGGCAACACAAACAAACAACTGTCATCAGATTTGGATTAAAATGGTGCTAAATCCGGATTGGAAGAGCACAGACAAAAAGATAACAAATTAAAACGACTTAAACTGTTCAAACATTTTGTTCTTCTAAACACAGGACTACTGGACATTCCACTCATACAGTTGCATCTACAAATTTCCCATGATGACAGGCTCATTTTTGTTAATTAGGAGGAGAGCGTTACAGTCAGATTTGGCCTCTGGGAGTTGTCTATCACTATTAATTAAAGCTTGATTGCCAGAAGTCGTGTAAAACTTCTCTGTCAACATTTTTTCACATCCAAATCACCGAGCGCCGCGGCAGCTACAATCCCGCCCTCATCCTGTCAGACTGTCTGCAAAATTCAAACCACCAGATAAAACAAATCCCAGGCTTTGAAGGAGTGTTGATGGAGGCTACTTGTGTCATTTACAGTTGATGGCTGGTGTCAGCTCATCCTCAGATATTCATTCCGTCCTCCGCGCCTTTGGAGGCCCCTCTTTCTATTCCCATTCACCCTATCACTACTTTTATTCCCTCCACGCTATCCCGACTCTCCGCACTCCTCTCTTCTCCCACCGCTCTTTCTCACCTACACTTTCTGGATCTGTCTCTCTGCCCTGTAGACACTCTTTTATCCTCCCATCCCTCTGTCTCCCCCTGGCTCCCTGCGCTTGTACTTGGCTGCTTGCTTTATAAATAGCTTGGCCTAGATTACAGCAGCTGCATTGGCGCTGGCACCAGGGTTTGGTTTGGCTGGGCTCAGCGAGGTAGCCTGGTGTAACAAGAGGTTGGCAATGAAGGGATGAAGCATGCAAGTGTGTGGGTGTGTGTTTGTGTGTGTGTGTGTGTGAAGATCATGAGGATAGTGCAGCCGCAGCCTATCTGCATGCCTGCAGTGGCTCAGCTGTATTCATTCCTTCCATTCTTCTGCAGTCTCACACACACACACACACACACACACACACAAAGCTGATCTCACTCATACGTTTGCGAGACCTGTTGTCATTTTTTTCATGCAGTTCTATTTTGGGTGAATTCTTCTAGTGAATAAATGTTTACTGATGTGTGTGTGTGTGTGCTCAGTTTGAATTCACAGATGATGCAGCAAAAATACACTACTCTGTGTGTTTGCATGCCGGGTATATTTGTCATTTATTTGTTGCTGCGTGTGCCGGGCATGCGTCAACATACATGTGTGTATCGTGAGCATGTGTATATGAGCCCACCGTGATGATCCACTGCCCTGATTTCCTCCCTCCTGCTCCTCTGCAGAGCTCCACTTCAGAATACAAATTGTGCTCGTCAGTGAGTCTGAGACACGGCGTCTCACCCTTTGAGCATTTCTGCTGCCTCGCTGCCTCCTCCTCCTCTTCTCATCTTTTATGAAGTGCATCATGCCAGTTAGAGACCCTGCAAAACCTAGATTTCTGCTGTTGGATTAACGCATTTGTGAAATGCATTAATTCACTATTTTGCAGAGCATGAGTTTAAATAACCATCACCTCCAAAGCTTTATGTAGATCTTTTAATCTGATAGTTGATAGCAAAGTAAAACTAATACTGTTATTAACAAGTCATGCAAGGTGGCAGCATTCGAGTGTATATAATTATCTACATTTTGAAAGAAATGAGCAGCCGCTCGCCTTGTTTGAAATAGATAAAAGGTGTTATATTTTCCTACATGGAGTGTTGTTTGGAGCTGAGATCTAACAGAGGGAATTGTGAATGAGAAGAGGAGAATTGAGAATGAGGAGGAGGAGGAGGAGGAGAAGGAGGAGGAGGAAGGCTGCAGAATGAGGCCAGAGAGGAAGAAAAGTGCTTCATCATCCGCAACAATCCATCCGACTTATCAGCAGCGACAAAAGGGATCAGAGAAGTGCATCGCGACACTGCTCAGATAACCGAAAACATTCAAGTTTACGTCCAGTGCTCTGTATGTCAGTGGCTAGCACTAAAGGTGGTCCCCAGCCTTCCTTTTCTTATGAACTCAATCATTGAAACCACGCATTACGCTCATTTGATTGATTTTAAAGTTGTTTTATATCGTTACTTATGTATAAAAGGGGATAATGTTATTACTTTTTTACTGTTTACGTCAGTTTGCATTTGTACCTCAAGGTTTTAATTGTTAAGCATTACTTTTGGCAACTGGTTACTCAGCCATTATATTTGCTGCAGTTGTTTCTAAACCAAATCACGGTGACATTGTGCTAACAACAACGCTTACTTCCAGGGAGACAACTGGGGGCTGATTTGCATTGTGGACATCTATCTATAATACAAGGAATCTCTGTCTGTCTGTCTGTGTGTGTGTGTGTGTGTGTGTGTGTGTGTGTGTGTGTGTGTGTGTGTGTGTGTGTGTGTGTTCCTCAAATATCTCTGCGGATCAGGATCAGACTGACCTGAGACTTTCAACATGGCTGCTACGTGGTTCAGTGGTGTGCAATAAGCATTTGCTTGGACTGCAATGATAGCGTGAATGAATTATTTCATAAATGCTTTACAAATTTTGCGAGCATTGTCCACCGGAGCCACCACAGTCACGTGGGCACCAGAGCCAACCACTGCACACCGTGGCCACGTGCGCACCAGAGCCAATCACTGCAGAGCTCAAGCCCACGACATACCTTAAAAAAACAAGCGGATTTATACTTGCAGAGGCGCGAGCTGGACCTGGATTTTGCCGGCCGTTCCGTTCCGTTCTGTGCATCTAAACTGACTGTTGTGGATTAATGACATTAAACAAGTCCAAGTCTGTTTGGGTCTGAGGAGATCCGGAGACGCGCGGACAACAAAGTGGGATCGGAATCTGTGGATGTTTGTGTGTAGCTAGCGCTAGCCGCTAGCTAGCGCTAGCTACACGGCCCACTGCCCGAGTCGACGGAGCGGACGCACTGGCACGTCCAAAACCGGATTTAGGGTAAATAGTGTCCAACACGCCTTTTCGCGAACATTGCCATTACATTTGCTTTGTGTCTGGTGCAGGAAGAAACAGTAAAAATGTGCTTTTGTCACAAGCGGATTTATACCTGCAGCGGCGCGAGCTGGACCGGGATTTTGCCGGCGGTTCGGTCCCATTCTGTTCTGTTCTGTTCATCTAAACCGACTGTTGTGGATTATAATGAGATTAAACAAGTCCAGACTGAGTCTGTTCGGGTCTGAGGAGATCCGGAGACGCGCGGCCAAAAAGACGGATCGGAATCTGTGGATGTTTGTGTGTAGCTAGCTGCTAGCCGCTAGCTGACCCACACGGCCTAACGTCCAAAACCGGATTTAGGGTAAATAATGTCCAACACGCTTTTTCGCGAACATTGCCGTTACGTTTGCTTTATGTCTGGTGCAGGAAGAAACAGTAAAAATGTGCTTTTGTCACGAAAGTGTCCAAGCAGCAAGTTTGGTTGTTGAGGAACAGGAAGATGTGGGAGGGACATCGGCGGATGATTGACAGCAGCAGTGATGTGTTGGAGACAGCGACAGAGATAGTGAGTTTTGAGAGTTGAGAGATTTGTGACATATAGCGTGTTTGGAGTGTATAGTTAGTGTGTTATGTAGTGTTTGGTGTAGTGTGTTTAGTGAGTAGTGGAGTCGTGTTGTGAGGCAAACCAAGGAGGAGACGGCTGAATGTGGAACAGGCAGAAATGAGCTGAGCCCTGAGCCTGAGGCATCGCCTGCATTTAAATGTAAATAGTTACACATAGCTTTGTAAATTTCAAAAACTTATGCACCAGTTTAGCAAACAACAATTTATATTTGCATTATAACTAATGCAATTGGTCCATTAAACATATTTGTGGTTTTCACAGTAAAAAAACTAACTTTTTCTACTCTGATTTTATGTTATTTTGTGATTTTAGGTCCATAGTGTTAATATAGTACCTTAAAATGAAAAAATAACTGTACAGTCACACATGTGAGGTTGTGCCTCTTCGATATCTACCCAATAGCAGCATCTCCGAATCACTAGATTTGGGTAAACACAAGCTGTCATTTTCCTAGTCTGTGGCACAATGTGTAAATTAGGTCTTCAGACTAACATTAGTGAAAGTGGTGTAATTAATGAGATATTAGAGGATCAGGCATGTACTTAAAATTAATTAGATGCATACACTTTGAAATGACATAATACAAAAAAGCCATTCTAAGTCTAAAAGAAACAATCAACTATGTTTTCATTACTTTAATCCATTTTACCCAATTCAACCATTCATTCACTACTTCTGGTTATGTATTTCAGCCATTATCCATTAGTTTAAGTGAACTGTAGCTGACTATATCAGCCATTTATTCATTACTTCTACCCATTACTTTTGCTATTTTGGTCCATTATATGCATCAACATCAAGTAACCATTTATAGAGCCTACTTTTAGCCATTTTTAACTGTGTGTTTATGAATTACAGTGTGAACCATTCAGCTGTTATTTTTGTACTATTATATTTTTTTATATTCGTTCGCTTTACGCAACCATCCATTGCTTTTACAGCACTTGAAGTACCAGAGCCCTGATGTTTGAATCATTTGTCCATTACTTTTAGCTAGCTAAACATTTTGTAAACTATTTATGTGTTTGTTTCCCTCCTTAACTAATTATATGGATATATCTTTTGTTTCTGATTAGCTGAGCTACTCTCCAGTTTTTTCACATGTCCCACAGATCCCAACTAAAGTCCCCCTGCGGATCAGGTGTTCCTGGTTGTGAATCCAGCAGTGGAATAGGCTGGAATAGATCATGTTAGACTAGATTAAACTAGTCCAGACTAAATGTGAGGTTTACCACAGGCAGGATGGCTTCGAGGACTGAGCATCAGTGAAGCAGAAATCCTCTTCAGCCAGACAGTGAATCTCTTCCATCTTCTGTTGACCCAAGGCTTTGTAAACAGGGGCAAGTGAAAAGAGAATTTTCCAACAAGGCATAAATAAATGATCACAGCATTTGGCGAGCTTCAACTACATTAGATTCCAGCAAGTGGATTTAAAAGAAAAGGCGACACAGGCGCGTTGCTTTATCACTTCTGAGCTTGTGATTAATGAGCAGTGGGGGTGATTTTGAAAATATATCGGGGGGGGGGGGGGGCCCTGTCAAGTAACATCTTCCATACCGCCTGCTCTCACCACCGTGACTTGAAACAATAAAGAAAAAAAAAATTCGCTCGCAGCAGATGAAGCAGCTGACGATGGTATTCAGGCTCAGGCCCAACATGTTACAGTGTCTGAAATGTGTCGTTCTTGGCATTTAAGAGTCGGATAGTTCCAGACTGACTGACTGATGCTGTCTGGTGGAGGAATGTCACAGTCATCCTCACATATCTCACTCATGTTCTCCGTCTGCACAGCATGGACAATGCCTGACACACAGGGACATAAATAGCCTTTACCGCCGAGAGCCTTAATATTAATGGCTTATGGGGGACTTAGCTGTCTCAGCCGGCTGGGCAATTATTATTATGAAACGGCCAGAGAGAGAGAGAAACTGAGAGAGAGAGAGAGAGGGGGAGATGATCTGAGTGATGGAAAGAAGACATGGTTTGTTAGGATATTACGCAATGGCCTAATGTCTGTGGGAATCTTTTGAAATGGTTGGGCCTCAGCTGAAGTGGAAGCTCGCACTGTATCATCATAATTAAGAGCTGTGGCAGCACTGTCAGCTCCATCAGCTGCTTTGTTGCGGGTGATAAAGAGCCACGGTACAGTTAATCTTCAATCAACAAGTCAGCGGTAAAAAAGTACAGTTCAGCTCCCTAAGAACAGCTTTGAAAGAGTTCGTATATCTGAGTCTATCCGGGATCAACAAGGCAGACTCCAATTACATATCTATTAATTTCCTGTATCAGCTGACGACGTGTAGGGAGACAGCCTCTTCAGAGTGGCCGTCATATAACCGTGTCGTTTTGTCTGTTATTCTGAAGCACATGAAAAGCCATAAACCATGTCAGCTGTAGGCAGCACTAACTCCGGAGCATGCAGCTGACAGGCATGGTTACGCAATTATGGCTTGACAGGAAGTGCTGTAGATGTCTGTCAGTGAGGCCGTTGCTTGAGCTCACGATTTATATAAAACGATGTTTTATGGTAAAGCAGCTTTTCAAATTGCAGGTCTTATATGATTTTCATCACAAGGATATTATCAGTAAATTATAGCTCTGAACCAAGAGGACCTTTACAGTGTAATGTGGTGGATCCCTTAAAACATTTCTGTTCATCTACGTAAGTTGTTTGTGAGTATGACGCAGCGTTGTGTTGCAGTGAGGCTCCGCGAATGTTATGTGGATTTTTCCCAGCCAAAAAATGTCCACACCACTGGGGGTGAGTGAATAATGACTTCAATTTGTTTTGTTTCAGGCAAACTTATCCTTAAAGTTGAGAGCAGTTTGATCCAAACGTGATTTCCCCTCACTTAGTGTTTCATTTGACTACTTCTCTAAGGGATAAAACATCACACCAACGCACGCAAAAGATGAGACGAATGCTTAAAGGGACTGATACAATTAATCAACGGACTGATAAGGTTTGTGATAACATTTTGAAAAATGAAGATTTGCCGCCCTCCTTGTTTCATATCGTTGTAAACTGAATATATTTGTGTTGAACTGTTTTATTGACATACATCTTTTTACTTTTTTTTTTAGATTTTCTGACATTTCATAGTGTTTCAAAATGACAAAGAGAATAAAAGAAAACCTAATTGGCAAAGTAATCCAGAAGAAAAACAATCCTCAGTTGCAGCTGTTTAATGCAATCCGGTAAATACGACCTTGTAATGTTATGTGTTTAATATGATTACAGCGCTTGGATGCTGATTAAACTTAACAGTGATTCTTTAAAGGGATTCTTAGGATCCATCATATAAGGGTTTTTTTTTAATTATTATTCTTTTGTATAAAACAGCGTCCACAGCTCTGAAACAGCCTGAACAGCATTAAACATGACCAGGACTGTTACTGAAGGGCTTCAATGAGACAAGAATGAGACGTCCTCTTGTTTGAAGTCATAGTGCTAAATATGTACGCATCCTCCAGAGGCATTAAAATGTAAATAAGTGAGCTCTCTGTCAGAATGCAGGGGGGTGAGTCAGGGTGACTCTGGTGCTGGTGTACCCATGTACAGTTTGGCTGACAGACTGTAAAAAAAAGGGGGGCTCTGACACATGTATATGAACATTAAATATATATACATATATTCAAAGAAAAAAACACACAAAGAAAAAGCGGAATAAACCGGCCCGTGAATTCTGCAGTGCACGGTTCGTCAGGCACTGTAGTGGCGTAAAACACGACGAACGTGAGGATGGTGATGACGTCAATGTGGAGCCAGGGAGGGGAGGGGGGAGAGCAGGAGTGAGAGAGAGAGAGAGAGAGAGAGAGAGAGTTTGCGCTGGCTGCTGCAGCATCACTCTCGTCAGTGCGGTGAGGAGTCCAGCAGCAACTCTCCCAGCTGAGCAAAAAGAAACCAAAGCAGAAAACAGTCCGCTGGACGTAACCCTCACGTTTTTCTGGACCTGACTGAGAGGAAGAAAGAAAGAACTTGGTTGTTTTTTTGTTTCGTTTTGTTTTTTTGTTTTTTTACTACATTTCTGTTTTTCTTTTCCCAACCACGAAGGGGAATGCCATCGATAAATATGAAACTGGAGATGGTGACCATCATCGCCTGCGAAGTAGACCTCGAGGTGTTTACATCAGACAAAATGCAGGTACGCTTCTCACATTCCCCCCTAAAAAGAAAGAAAAGGATAAAAAGAAAAAGCAAAAAAAAAAAGACGCACGCTGCAACTGAATCCGGAGTATGCCCTTGTGTTGTGTGGTTGTGCAGCAGTTTTGCTCGGGACTCGGGCTGCATGCTGAACTGTAAATGTGCATGCATGTCTTGGTGACGTTGAATGCAGCCCTCTCCCCCCCCCCCCCCCTCTCTCTCTCTCTCAGACGAGGAATTTTATCAATGGGAGCCGCAGCTCGCCAAGACGCACGTCCCGCGACGCGCGCACGGCGCAGCGATTGACGCTGGATGAATTGCAGAAATGCGTAGATACGACGAGATTTCGAACACATTCGAAAGACAAAAGAAAGAAAGAAAGAAAGAAAGAAAAAGATCCCTGATGCGCAAGTTGAATGGGAGGGTGTGATGAATTGAAGCGTCCATGAAAGGCACATGCAGTCACATAAGTGAGGCAGTTTTTTTTAGACGCAGTGGCGGACAGACCCTCTTCTCCCTCTCTGTGTCTCTGCTCTCCTCATCCCAGCAGCACTGCAGGTGAACTGGCTTATATAAAGAAAACAGCCATATCAGTCCAAGGAAAAAGATCTGTTTGACAAATATCACATTAATGCGAGAATCCTGTCCTTAATAATCCAACCTTATAAATGCATTGAAGGTAATGTAAGCGTCACTGTAAACTCAGTATTGACCACCCTGAACACTCCCCACAGTCATATTTTATTGACGTGCCCTGAGGGCAGGCGCAGGTGTTCAATATGCTGCCTGTCAGTCACAGAGCAGGAAAGCAGTTGCACTTAAATGCGCTCAAAGTGAGCCCACCTTTATGGCACCGCAGCGTGCCAGTTTTGGGGCTTAAAAGGCCACACAGATGGTCCGCCAAAGCCTGGCTCACCTACTAAACCCTTTGGAAATTCCATGTCAGAATATATTCCCTCACCTGCTGGCTGCTCGTCTGCCTGTCTGATTTGAGTCATCAGGAAAGAGGCAGAAAGAGACGCAGGTCGGGAACAACTAAAACTGAGTCAGAGCAGCCAGTATTGCAGTTGTGACATTTTCTCAATCACACAATCGTGTTTTCTCTTCCTCTGTTTCACTTCCTCGTCACTGCTGATGTGCTCTGGTGAGGCTGGAGGCTGGTTTCAGCTATTCCTTGCATTTGCAGGTTTTTAAGAACCACGTCACCCCACCCTCGTCCCCACAGCGCCTTGCTCAGCCATATATCACCACTTTTTGCAACTCCATGTATACCGCAAACTTCACACTCGCAGCTCAGAGGATTTCCAAGTATATGAAATGGCCTTTCGTCTGTGATGCATGAATTGCACGTACAATTTGATACCACTGAAGAATATGTTGCACGTTTGAACGTAAACCTTGCTTGTCAGCCGGTGCCCACCCTGTGGTCTGCGTTCCCCCTTGTGAGCCAACTCTCATTACACCTTTCAAACTCCTGCAGACCAGCTAAGATGAAACACACCGATGTGTCACTGTGCAGTTGTCCTGTTATTACAGGATGGCTGTCGTCATCTTTAAGATTTCCAAAGGACACGAGGTGACAGAAGTAGAGCTGTCGGGGAACGCTGTTAAACCTCAGAGGTGTTTACTGCGTTGAATGATACTCACGATCATGACATATTGTGATCCCACGTGTCAATTATTTCTTAATGATTTAGTGCTCGTGGATCAGACAGCCCTCTAGGCAGGAGGATCTGATCAGAGCGCAGTCTTCTCTGAAAACCCTCCCTGCCAGGCGGCTCCGATCAGCCTACCTCGCCTAGACTCGCCCAATAAAAAAGGGGGTCCGTGCACAATTAAAAGAGCAGACAGAGGGCTGACTTTCGAATGACACAAAGAACACCACTAATCCCAGTTTCTGGCACACACACGGAGAGCGATGGAGAGCGCCGGGGGAGAGGGCAGATTAACGCAGGGCACGTGGGGGAGCGGCCTCTGATTGAGCTCACCTCCCTGTCAGCTCCCGGTTTTTATTATCATTCAGCAAGATCTGAGCCCCTGTCCAAATCTGAACACGAGAAAATCACAATCGCAGACTAATATGTGGATCGCTGCTGTTTGTATGCACTTCACAGAAAGATGAGGCAACGGCGGTGGTTCTTGAATGGTGAAGAAAATCAGTGAATGGCGGGGTTTTGTTTTTTTTTCAAATTAGAGGAGATGCCGTGCTGTGGTGTTTTGGAGCCATTGTTTTGACACGGTTGAAACAGCCTTGCCCACGCCTTGGCTCCATCCCCTGCTGGTTACATCATTAATGAGCCGAACACAGAGGCTTGTGGACAGGGCAGGTTGTTGTTGTAATAATGTCAGGGCTGGTGGTACTGTAGGCTTTCATAGCGGAGTCCTTTGTATCCATTTTGGAGCAAACAGAAGGGCTATTGTTGTCGAAAGGTCTAGTGAGGCCAGGGCTGTGGGCAGACGCTGTCGTGTGTGTACGTTCCCCCCAACACTGTAATTACCTGGAAAATCTACCAGCATCAGCAGATGATAGCACAGGACACACGGTGAAGGTCACAGCTTGTTGGCAGGCTGTGAATACATTACAAAGCATGACGCAAGCCTTTACAGTTACCTCCCATGCTTGATTTGACGCTGGCATCATCTAATTTCTGTCTTTACTCACCAGCTTGATGGCTGCCTGTTTATGTGTGCTTTTACTCATACATTTAAATTTGATTAAAGGGGCACCGTGTAGTTTCAGAGAAGAGATTCAAACTCAGAATTTTTATATTTACAATATTGAGGAGGTTATAATATAAACTCAGAAATATTTATTTGGCCCATAAGTGAATAAACAAACTGTTCTCAGAGGGAAATGATGCGCCAGAACACTGTTTGAAGCTAAGAAGGTGGCAGGGTCTGCCTCATATAAACAAAGTAAAACAGAATGAAATTGTGTTGTCCTTCAAGCTTAGTTTGTTTATTCAGTCATGACGTTTGTTTGGGCGGAAAAAAATCAGTCAATGAATATCTTACTCTTCTAAATAAAATGGTTTTACTGCATCTTTAAGGTGCTTTTTCTCCTGATAGGTGCCCCTCTGGCTTTGATGAATTTAATGGGGTTTTAATTAGGAATAAAAAAGGATTTTAACATCATGACCTATTCACACTTGATCGTCAAGACAGCACTGCAAGCCACAAAGTACAGCTTTTTTTTTTTCAATTACAGTTCGCGTTCCCACACACTGAAGACTGTAGTAACACTGACACAGTCACACACTCCAACCACAACAGTGAGTCAGCGGACTCGCATAGAAACAAACACCTCTGTCAGCAAACACACAAATACAGAACCCCATCGCTGAGGACGCCCAGAGAAGTTTCCATCCACCTGGGTCACATTCCGCTTGTCCTCCTGTCTGTCTGTTTATCCGTCACTTGTGTCACAAGTCTGTTCCCAGGCGTTTCCGTCACAGAAATTATGCTTGTTTTGAGGAAGGTGGTGAGATTTGATGACTAATCCGCTGTTTGCAGGTCAACAAAACTGGAGTGATTTTGCTGACGTGTGTTATGTTTTTCCATTCTTTCCCACTGTCTGTTTTTTGCTCAACCTTACATAACGTGTCTCCTTTGCCTCTAATTTGCAACAGCTATTTTGAGCAGCCGAGCAACAGAGTGAGGAATTATGGAGGGTAAAGGTTAGATGAATCGCTATCAACGTTTTAATTAATCTGCAGCATATTTCTCTTGATTAATCATCTGGGTTACAAAATGTCAGAAATCAGGCATCACAATTTCCTACAGCCCAAGGTGACATCTTCGATCATCTTTTTTTGTCTGAGCAACAGTCTGAAACATGAAGATAATCAATGTACGAGCGCATAATACAAAGAAAAGCAGAAAAATCCTCATAAATTGAGAAGCGTTTGGTATTTTTGCTTGAGTAATGACAAAATGTCTGCCGAAGCATTTTATGTGGATGGACGAATCAATTAATTGCCCAATTATTTCAGCTCGATGACAGTCCTTGCTCATACTTTCTACCCAGAGAACCCCGTTTAAAGATAGTATGTGCCATTTCTGCACTAACATCTAAAAACAACAAAACAACTAGCTTTTTTGGTACATTTTGTGTAGTTGCGTATCTCAAATGTTAACTAGAGCCTGACAGATACATCGGCTGCCAATATTACTAGCAGATATTGGTCAATCAAACCATACCACAACCTCGGCGTAATTGATGTCCAATATGCGGCCAATAGTAAAAATGTATTATTTAGAGATTGAAATGCTGTGAAAAGATGCTTGGGGTGATTTAAATACTAAAGCGCCCATCAGAGTGTTCTGCATGAATTTTACTTGGAAGCATTTAAAACATAGATTATTAGCCGAAGAAATAAAAGTTTTGATGTCATGACGTCCATGTATTGTGTTGAGATAAGCTTGCTAACTAGCTAGCATCAG
Source organism: Sparus aurata (assembly GCF_900880675.1). NCBI lineage: Eukaryota > Metazoa > Chordata > Actinopteri > Spariformes > Sparidae > Sparus > Sparus aurata. The sequence continues at coordinate 12,196,304 of NC_044202.1, forward strand.
CCCGTACCGGTCCAACGTCCCTGTGCTTGTGGTGTAAACACAAACCCTCACCTGGTGCTATGGCACCTTTAATGTTATTCAAGGTAACAGGGTTTTTTTGTCACCTGTCGCTCTAACTTCAGGTATATTTTCATCAGCAGTGGTGGTTGTTTAATGATGAAGACAACTCAGGTGATAGCTACGGTTATAGCACGTCTTCTGGTTGGTTTTGACAGAGAGATCCTAGATGCAGAAATGTGCTTAACTTATGCCTTTAACTGTCTATCTATCTACCTATCTGCTATTATTAACCACTGGGGATTTAGTTAGTAACCCATTTCATGGCAGCGTCTGATTATTTAGAGAAGGGACACAGACAGACCTCGCACTCCATCCTCATCAAACATTAATCAGGTCTGAATTCTGATATGATCCAGGCCCATCATTTAAAACACTGTTGTGATCCACTCTGACCAGCTTTTGAGGTGAAGGCAAGAGGCAGAGGAGCAGTGGCAGGACATACAGGATGGATGTAGACGGTGACAGTATCATGTGTCTGTGCTGGTAGGAAACCAGATCTGCAGCTTGGCAAGGTTGAGCGATCCTGGGCCTGAGCAGTGGGTTCAGGTGTGCCTGCTCCCCCAGTCTGGGCACTAGGCAGGTGGAGACGGGCAGCTCACGTTGGCCTGAAACCTTAGAGAAGCGCCGGGGCTCAAGTGTCAGCTAAAGGTTAGCGCTGCGTCCGTTAGGGTGACGTATAACAAAAGACAGTCTCCTGGCCGGGGTGTCTGGTTGCTGCTTGGCCAAGACGACACGACTATGAAGTGATAAGATTAGAAAACAAAAGGAGAAAAAGGCCCTGCGATGGAATGTAGAAGCCCAAGGAAGAAGATGGGGGAGCAGCGTCACACATAATGATTGGCCTTTGTTACTGGTCATCAAAAATAATTTCACTGTCAGAATTTCCAATAGAACTTTCCAGTCCAAGACAAACAGCTCGAGGAAGACAAAGCAGTTTTAGTGCCTAAAATAGCAATGCCAAGCCAGTGACCTTAAAGAATACAGTAGGGCTTTGAGACCATTGTCCATCTGCAGTGTTTTGGCAGCTAAAGGTTAACTTAACAAAGGTTGTGTACAACTGGGGTTTCATTTTGAAGTGCATATATTGGTGCCGTAAACAAGTCAACTAGTCAATCCATGGAAAATGAATCATCTACAAGTTTGATAATTGGTTAATCATTTGTTTAAGTCTTCTGCACACATGAACATTATCACCTTAATCAGTTTTGTATCATTGTAAATTGAATATTCTTAAGTTTTGACTGTTAAAATAAACAAACTGGAAAGCTGAAAGGGGCATTTGTCACAACGTCTTTGTCATTTTGTAGCGAGATCGACAAAAAACTTTCTCTAATAGTGCAGAAAAAAATATTGTCTCAAACAAAAGTAATCTAATATCTATTAAGTCACAGTTGTGTCGATCTAGATTCATCCCATATGGAGCAGTGGAAGAAGTTCATAATTTTCTTCCTCTTGAAAGTAGCAGTGCCACAGTCTATAATATTTAAGTTCAAGCATTCAGAATTTGGCAGCCTGGAGCCATTTCTATCTGATTCCATGTCTCCATTAGAGACTAGAGACTAAATGAATGAGGAAAGTGGAAACCCATGCAGTTCTTTGCAACACTGGTGCCAACAATAATACCATGCTGGGGGGACAGTTAAACTGGGACAGTAAGATAGACTATATTTGTCTTCCAAGATTCAACTAATATGCAGAAGTGGGAGGAATATTCAGGATTTTTACAATGTGATGGTAGTAATGCCACAATGTAGAAATTCTCAGGGAAAAGCACTCACAATTGGCCTGTAACTGTCATTATGCAGGTTGTCCTGTTTCAGAATAATATACATTATTGGATCATGATTATTGATGCATTAAAGGAGAGATCATCATAATGTTGCAGCTGGTAAAGGTTACTAGTACTTTATGTACAGCTTGGTAATGTGATATATAACAATATATCATCATTTACGTATTGTGGTAATGCTGTTGGGGCCTATGGCACAAAGACAGAGTAACAACTACCAGCAAAACTGGACAAACGCTGACTTTATTCACTTAGTTTATGATGGAAACATGAAAGCAGATAGAAATGGTGCCAGGCTGCCATTTTGTTTGAGTAATCTGAATCAGCAAAGTAACTAGGAGGTAAAGCTTTGAAACAAATGCAGTGCAGTAAAAAGCGTGTTTTCTTATGTAATGCGATGTATGAAATACTCGAGTAAAGGAGAGTACTTTCCATCGCTGGGCGCTGAAACATGACATGACACTTTGCGAAGCAGTGCAGTCATGCTCCTTACTTTGCTCCATCATGCTCGATCATCAGTCGAGCTGGGTGCTGACCAAGGTGATGCACTGATTGCAAAATGACAGGCAAACAAAGAGCTCATGAGTCCAGATGCTGCGGTGTCCTGAGGTAATAGCTGTAGCATCTCTTAGCCACCTTATGTAACGTCGTGTATGTTTGGTTTACCGGCGCCTCTACAGCGTGTGACTCTGTGTGGGAGACTGTGTGGACATACTTGCATGTTAAAAGTGTGTGATGTAAGGGAAATGTGTGTGTGTGCATGTGTGTGAGTGTGTGTGTTCAAACAAGGCCTAAGTGCTGCTGACTAGGAAAAGCTCCTGCCTCAATAAAAAACATAACGACCAGATTGGTGGTAATAGGATTAATGTGTCCCCTCACGCTGTAAACTGATTTCAATCTCCCTGCCGTGGACACACTGTCCCCGAGGGAGCGGCGGTGTAGCGCCGCAGCGTCGGCCCCTGTCGATACCGTTCCCCCGCTCGAGCTATTGATCCCGGACTGTAATAACACTTGCACCATTCACATGCCTCCCTGGTGTTTATGCAGCCCTCACAATGCTCACAAAGCTATTAATCAGGAGTTGTTTTTGTTGTTTTGTAATACTGAGGATTTGCTGCTAATGGTGGCTGCTTTGACAGAAGCTGTGTTTGCCTGCGAGTGTTGGGTCACCACACACAAACAACTTCAGTTTGGTATGGAATTCTTTTGTTATGTTTGTGGCAACACATTATGTCATCAGAAGCAACTGGTAGGTTACAGTTGTTCCTAGTGGCTACACATGTCTAACACAAGGCAGTTAAAAATCCCTGACAGGCCAAAAGCATATTTGTATTACTCAACACCAAATAAGAATGTTGTTGCTCCAAACTCTTTTAATAACTCTGGAGGTCTTCTGAAGCCATAACATGTCAGCGCAAGCTAAACAGAGTACATAAGCTGCTATTTTTGGATTGAAAATAAAAATAACTTGGCAGTAACTCGTGTTGACATTCAAGACAACATTTATTGTTTGTGTCTCTCATCACTATGCGTGTAGGTCAAAACCTATGCAGTGATCTGAACACACTTCCAATTACGGTCGAAGACGGGAGTAGCCATTTAAGGTTTTTAGTGGAAGCAGTTGTGAAACAGGGACAAATATGATACTGATTGCAAATCTGAAAAAGATGGAAACCATTAACCATCATAAGATTGAAACTAGTCACAAAAGTACAGACTTAACATTTAAATGAGTCATGTTGTCCCTCATACTAGGAAAAAGAATCATCATCGTTGAAAGATCAACATTTAGCCATTTTCCTTTTTAAGGAAGTAAATCCAATGTCCTTATAGGCAAGTTTCACCACTCAGCAGCCATCTTGACAACACCCCTGTGCTGTTATTCCTGGCTCACAGGACCAGTCCCCTATCTAAATGAATGAGGAGAGAGCCAGAGCCACTAGAATCACAAGTCAAATCTGATTTTTAAAAAATGCTTAAAAGTTTGTTGACTTTTCCGCAAAAGAGGGTTTAAACACCTTTTTCCTACAGGTTATATTACTGCAAGACAGACGCATAGTTTCACTGCCCCCACTTCTATTTCAGCTTAATATGGAGTGCCACGACATGATGCCTTCTCAACAAATGTAGGAGTTTATTGTCTAATCTAATGTTTGAATAGCCTTCCCTTTGGCAACACCCCCCTCTACCATTCCTTATTCAACGTTCATAGTACCTGTACCAAATCTGCTGCAAAGACGTCAGTACAACAACCCAAATGGTTGATATGTAGGTGTATACTGTTCTGGTGAGGTTATTTGGGGAGATAACAGAGAGATAACACTTGTGAATAGGCTATTTGTTTGTTGACAAAATGGTGAAACTGAGAAGTTAAGGTACGAGCAACAGCAATTGAAACTAACTGTTGAGTTTATATTAAGCACTTATCAACGGGTCGATTGAGATGGTTGTGGTTCTGTGTTTAAAAAACGCCTGAAACCCTGTCAGAAGAAATGAGAACAGCTTCAGAAGATTATTTGATTTGCTTTCAACAGCGTCGGCAGCATTGTTGACACCTGAAAGGCCCGCTGTGTTTTCAACTGACACATTTTCTTGTCACAAGTGATAGTTGTAACTGCACTCAGACATGACTGCAATGGAAAGTTGGCTCTGTTTTGATGGAACAGTCATGGAAAAAAATATGGAACGTGATAAGCAAAAATGTGCTGGAACAGACACGCATGCAGGTATGAGATTTATCATTCGGCTCCGTCTGTTATCTCTACAATCTGCCTCTCTTTGTTCGACCTCATTAGACCGGCTCCAGTTTGGCCCTTTAGGGAGGAAGGTAATTAGAAATGATGGTCCGCACACTTAAAGAAATGAATTTTCTTAATTATTCCAACGCGATCTATTTTTAGTGTGACACTGGCACTGACTCACCCTGAGGTTCCGTGGCCTAGTTTGTTGGTTTTCACCCAAATCCCATTCAAGCACGAGGGTCTGGATTAGATTGTACTAAAGCCACGCACGTGTCGCAGAAAGATGAGTGATTCGCCAGATGAAAAAAAAAACACTCAATAACCCTTCTTTACATCCCAATTAGGCTCGGTTAATCTTTTCATTTTGATCCAAAATGCCAAATGGTGTAATTCAACTTAGAATTGAACTAGCTGGTGGATTACAGTCACGGATTTTGGTACCCCAGTGCCAATGTGATTTAAATACTGTACTAGCTTATATGAGAAACAGGATAAAAATAGAGCATTGTGACTCAGCCAGTGAATTTAAATGCAGATTTCTACACATGAAGCGTGCTTATAGATACATAGACAGGACTGCAACCAATGTTACAGTTTGACCTGATGTTTATTTGATATGTTTTTGATCCATCAGATGTTGGAAAACAGCTGCATATCCATTTTGTGCTACTCTATACTATCACCCCATTACAGTTTTCAAGGAACATATTGCATTTTTTACTGAACTACATTTTTAAGATAACTTTAAGTAGGTAACTAACAGGATACTTTGCAGATTGCATTCGGCATGAGAGCTAAAAGAAGCTAATTCTTCCTAGATATTGGACACAATAATCAGTCTGACAGATAATCTTTTGACCGATAGTATACAGTTGATGCATACATATCATTTGTGTATTAATTTGGATTCTGGAAGGGAGTACTACAAAAACTACTTCCCAGCTAACACATACAACACAATACGATAGGAAGGGCATAGATTAATTCCAAAATAACAACACACAACAATGCACAGTTTGAACATTTAAGCCTGGAAGTGAAACACACAATGCAATAAAGTAATATTCATATTCATATATATTCAGCCAACAGGTTATCAGATATGATGTTTTACTTTGAAAAATGGCCCAATTTCCTTCCAGATTTGAGCTATCCCTCATTTCCCCCCTGTGTGTGTTCAGTGCATTCTCAGGCACATTGCTCATCAAAGGACGTGTTTGAGTTGATGCGACTTGTTCGCGCTCAGCAGGTGACACCTGAGCCTCGTCTAATTCCCTAAACTGCACAGCGAGTTGACAGAGACACCGCTAAAAGTCTGCAGCATGTTGGAGCTTTTGTTGAGAGCGCATCCTGGATCCAGTGTTTGCGAGGACGTATTTTGGTGATTGGATTCCCTGCATGTTGATTCCCTCATTGTGTTTACTGTGCCAACAGAACAGGATGGACCTGAAGCTCTGCTAATTGTTACTGATCCCTACACGTTGAGGAAACGTAATCCTTCCTTTACATAAGATGGGAAAACACTTAAGTCACACTCATCTGTCCCCGGGTTCCACCTAACTCTGCCCCCTGGCTGATTCATTACCTGGGAGACGTGTGAAGTAGATGCACTGCAAACCCTTTATCATTCCTCAGCTTTATCTCCTCTCCTGGATCCTGTTTGCCTCTGTACTGTCCTTTCAATCACTGCTGTTTATTGTTCTGCTGCCGGACTCTGCCCCAGATGAAACCGTGTCGACATCACCCCAATAGCCTTTGCCTCATCCCCTAAGCCGACTGATCTTTTGTTCGGATGATTGTGTGTCAGGACCACTAGCCGACTCTTGCTCTCACTGCCTCCCCGTGCCGCTGAATGTGAGTCATGGCCACAGACATGTCCTGTTGCCACCGCGATGACAGCCTTTCCATTACCATCAGGAACATAACTGCCTCATTACCCAAGAGGCAATCTGCTGAAGGATGGCCCTCCAGCCACCGGCACAGCGGCTGCATTTCACCAGCAAGCTTTATATCTCTCCACATTGGATTTTTATTGTGCTGGGTTGCTTTCTGCCTCTTTTTGCTCCGCCTTTTTTGTTTGATGTGTTCTTCTTTCACGATCTCTATTTTTCCTTTTGCCCCTCGGGACATGCAGTGTGTCACCTGAGGGGATGCTAGTTGATTTATTTCCCTTCCCCTCATATCTCAACAGTACACTAAAGGCTCATACTGCAAAATAATACAAGTTTATTTAAAACACGCAGTTTGCATTTTAAAGCACTGTAGCTCAAGTGTTTATTTTTTTAACTTAGACCATTTCCACACAAAAATTTGTGCAGATATGTTAATGCTAGACAACCTGCCGATAAGCGCTTGACTCCTTTACCATTGTCACTAGACGAGTTTGTATTTCTGTTTTTTTCTGGTGTGTCATCAATGTCACGAACACACGGAAAACATGGAAACATACATGGAAGCCAGTGATAATGTAATTGGTGTTTACTTTATATATATTTTCCTTCAGTGATTGAATTTTTTTCAAACCCAATCACCAACTGAACCATGTTCCAGCGCTGCTTGACAAATGGAAAACTACTCTCTTAATAAGTCTGTAAATTTAATACATGTCATAGCATTGCAGAGGAAAGGGGCAAAAACTAGCGTTTCCACCCAGGTGTCATGTTTCCATCAGTGCCGACTGGAGCTGATAAACCCCCCTGACTGCTGCAGAGTTAGTTGACCTGGGAATGAATGCTGATTGTGCCCTGAAGACAAAAAACAGATGTTAGTGAGGCTTTTTTTTGTCCGGTGTGAAAGGCGTTTTGGAAGCTTTGTGGCATATTAGCAGCAGCTCATTTGCATTTTTGTCCAATTCTCCCCTCGGTTTCTACTACCAGAAGCATTTTGTAAACTTTGGTGATTGTTTTACTCTTGCAGCAGGAAATGTGACAGCTTTAAGAGTGTATATGGAATAGGTGTGGGTCATATACCAGTTTTATCACCGTTGTTACGACATGGATTTTGCAATACCCTCATTACAGTCATCAGTGTTTGAGCATAATGAAAATAATGTGCTTTACGGCTACGATAATATGCAATTAAATGGCTGAACACATACTCATAGAACTAAAGTTACATGCAACAACTACGGTTTTACTTGCTTACGCCAACTTTGGTAACACAAACACAAGTAAGTAATGTAAGTCATTTCTCTGTGGCTTAAGTAACCATTTTACTTCGGACTGCTTCCTCAACATGGCCAAGCCAGGAAAAAAGCATGATGCGATACAAGATTTCTACTCTCTGTTCTGCTTCATGCACGCTTATGTTATGGTACAGTAATTGCTTTGATAAGTGAAATTTGTCAAAATGAACGTGAGAGGAAAAGATTCTATGTTACAAATTTCGCTGCAAGGGTGCCCTCGGCTAGCTCAGTTGTGCAGCAGCAGGGCAAAATGGACAATCCAGGACAGGAAAGGAAGGGAATTTAACCCGGCGAGGCTCACCCTGGCTGTTATGTAAAGGTGACATGGAGAAACGTGCGGTCAGCAATAACTGACACGGCACTTGCCGTTGCAATCAAGCCGAGTTGTCGGCCATTTGAGAGCAGCGACTCCACGCCTCGGCCTCTCGACCGTCCCCGCCCCTAAACTCATCAGATTTCTCTTGTAAGATGAACAGAGCCTGCGAGTTGAAACATAGACTTTAATGTGAGAAGGAATCATGAGGATGATGTTAGGTGTAGATATTCGCTCCCCGAATAGATTTCCTGTTTTCTGTTACCTAGCTACTGTGTGTGAGACAAATCGTATTTTTCTTTCAGCTTCCTCAAAAGATGTTGTTGTCGGGCCGTGGTCGAAATTAAAAATGAGAACATGCTGTTCTCCTCTCTCAGCTGTTGTCCTGCAGCTCTCACTCATTGCACACATAGTACTAGCAGGTGCTGGATCACTGGACTGTGTGTGTGTGTGTGTGTGTGTGTGTGTGTGTTTTGTGCTGTTTAAACCAGTCTGTCTGCTGACGAGGGTCGTCCTTCACTTGTGCTTGGATTCTAACGTTGTTATCTGTCACATTATTTTACCATGCAGGCCTGCCCTCTGCGTGTGTGGATTCCTACAGAAATGGCAGCTAATTGTGGAAAGAGAATCCTGAACACATTGCGCACATTACACACATGCTTACTCACTTGTCTCTCTCTCTCTCACACACACACACACACACACACACACACACAGAACAAAGGGAGTGGGTCACCGCGGGGAACATTGTGATGGCAGACGAGCGGGCCACTTTTCAGCCCTGTGTAACCGAACTCCCCTCTCCTCTTCCTTGTTTCCCCTCCTCTTCCTCCTCTCATTCCCTCAGGATGTCCGCTCATAGAGACCGCATAAATTAGTGATCGGGCACGCTCACTTGTTACACGCCAATCACCCGTGGCTGTATCAGCATCGGTGTGCGGGGGTTAAAAAACAAACAACAAACTATTATGGAACATGATCTCGGAGCTTTCCCTCATGCCAAAACATCAATTTAGTTTAGGGAAGTACCCGCAGTGTGTGTGTGTGTGTGTGTGTGTGTGTGTGTGTGTGTGTGTGTGTGAGACTGAGTACCTTATCGGTTATCCCACATGGAGTTTGATGACATGTGAGTCATAGTAGCTGGCTAGGGCTCATGGAAAATTCACGGTTTGAATAAGGGCATAAGTGGGCTCTGCGGAGAGGCCAAACAAATGCTTTGTTGTCATTCTCAAGGTAATTATGATTTATCAGAAGAGTTTGCAAACAAGCAATAGCTGGTAATCTTAAAATGCTGGGGATCTTTTCTTTTTTTCACATATAACAATACATTGTTATATAATATATGTTTTGGCTCGGATTTTACAAGGACATTTTCAAACTCAAGACTTTTATATTAACAGTGGAAAAAAAACACTGGCTTATGTGAACGGTCTCACTTGAGGTGACAGACTCCTTAACTCTGTGAAGCTTTATGGCATTTTGAGCTAGCTGTTTTGATAATACTGCTTAAAACGTTAATGTTTGGGTTCAGATAGCATCCTTTCCACATACAGAAGGCAAAAATAGAACTTCAAATGATTGGTTATTTTATTATGTCAATGTTGTGTTTAGAGCTTGTTATTCTGCAATTGCCAAGTGTCCAAAAAAAATTATTAAAGGAACAGTTCACACGAAAATACAAATTCAGTCATTATCTGCTCACAGCCATGGCGATGGAAATTCAGGTTAAGTTTCATAATCTGCGAAGCATTTCTGGAGCTTCACAGCAAAACACTGTTGCAGCATTCTCCTAAACAACTGAGTCAGATGGGGGCTTGTTTAGACATGCAGCTGATCTGGCGTGACCCATTTCTCCAGAAGTCCCGGCATCCCAAATTGATTTGAAAAGACATTATTTACATCCTTGTCGTGTGTTCAAGCTTGTGAGCCAATATTTCAGACGGGATGTTATCTTTTAGCTTAGCTGCTACAGTGACGATTATGGCTTTAAAAGAGGTATAAATAACGTCTTTTCAAATTAATTTGGGATCTCGGGGCTTGGATTACAGCAGTCAAATTGTATGGAGCCATTTGATGTGGTTTTTTGTGTTTGTTTTTTTTTTTACATTTTAAAACAAGTCCCGAAAGAAAGTTTTAGAGAATACATTAAAGGAATTGTAAATATTCTGCTACCAGGTGCGTCCTGGTTTCTCTGGCATCAACAGGAGCACAAAACACCAGTAACCCTGGTTAAAAAGAGATACATTTAAAAAAGCTGCCATTAAAGGGATGTTGTATTTCATTTCTGAGAGACTCATTAAAAGACAAATGTGGACCCTTTAACCTCTTAGATGCAACATTTTGACTTGCTACATTTTGACTAAACTGTTTACTGCTGTTTATTTGCAATTGAAAAGGAAGGAAGCCAGTTGTTTTACTGCAGTTGACTTTGTCGTCTGCGAGGCTGAGAGACTCAATTTTAAATGAGCACACTTAACTCTTGGCTGTCTCTCCATCGCGGTGAGTCACACTCTTCCCTCTCCGCTGGCTTTTTTTTTTTTTTTTTTGAGATTGTAGCGTTTTAATTGCTAAGTTAGTCTGCTATTCTCTGCAAAATGCATAAAAGGAGTCAAGATATTCACACATCCCTCGCTTGACCTTCTTTTTTTTTGTCTTTCCCCGGCTTCATTAGAATGCACCTTGTATGGCGAACCAGAAACTTGACTAAAAATGGTCTCGCGGAGCCCGGAGGTGAAGTCAGCTCTGAAGTTTAGCCAGCTACCCCGAAGGGCGTTTAGCAAGGGAAGTCCAGATGCACTTACATGGAGGAGAAGAAGTGGAAATGAAACAAGACGGGAGGGAGGGCGGATTATGAGTAAACGCGTTAATCTGCTTATTCTTTAAAATGCAAATTGTTTTACCACAGTGTACACCACACTGCAGCATAACTGTGGCTCACAGCTTGCTCAGTCATTAACGACTCTGTGTGTGTCAGACAGGATGATGATGTGAATTATCCGCAGAGATCCAAAATACACCCTGTGTTTTGCAGCTTATTCTCATACTAGCCGTTGCAAAAAAAAAGCACCTAGCACTTAACTGTAGGGAACTAGACATTCGGCAAGGACTGCAATATAGCAATATGTTGATTAAGCATTATAAAATGTTCACAAATAATGCTATAGGCTTTAATGATAATACAGTAGGTTTGCGATCACTTAGGACAAACAGTGTCCCGTCCTTGCATTTTATGTCATTAAATAAATAATAATGTGTACTTAAAAGTGAAATGTAGTTTTGTAAAAGAAAACTTAAGATGACGATAACATTTACAATAATAAATAAACTCAGAAGTATTTATTTGACATACAGGTGTACAGTATTTCCATGAGTGAATAAACAAGCTGTCCCGCTGTTGGGGTAACACAGTATGAAAGGATGTTGTTGATTACATGTATTTCCCGAAAACTACATAGTGCACCTTAGGTAATGTACAGAATGTTGATATTAAATGAACACAGACGAGTCATACACGTCATCATCTCTCACATCAAGTCCAGTCAAGTCATCCATTTTCTGTAAAGTCATGTTGCGAGCCATCAAAACAGTGACTTGAGTCGACTCTAGTTCAAGTCACAATGACCCGAATCCACGTCTCTGCTTTTGAGCAAACCTTTTGCTCAAAAACAAAGAAGTGGAACATCATTAACAGAAGGGAGAAATGCTGAGGTGGGACGAGAAGTGGAGGGAAGGGAGGAGACCTGAATCATTAAAAAGCAGATACATACAGTGTGGATCCCAGGGCTCCCAAGATGGAGCGGATCCTTTCCTTATTGTGCACATGATTAATCACCACGAAGACCACAGATAAGATGTTATCAAATAGATTCATCCGTACATGTACAACGGCTTCTTATGGATTCATCAGAAGGACAGAAGTGAGCACTCCTTGCAGTGTGCCAAGTTTACAGATGCCTGGTGTCGGCCGTCACTAAGCTGTCACTAATGTGCAGAGGCAGGTCTCACGGCTGACAGGCTGCCTGCGCTTCTTCAGGTAACACGCACCCTTTCCGTCCTGGTGAGAGGTGCTGTGTCAGCCGAACGAGGCGAGCGTTTGTGGGAGTATTTCAGGATTATATTTCCCACTGCCAGAAAGAGGAAGGCAAATATTTTTAGACCAACGCTGTCACACGATATCACGATTATGGACTTATTTTTATAGGCGCGCTTAACAATTGATATTGATGCCCCTGACTGCACTCCATGGACAGTGGGTGAAAAAAGTAAGCAGGCCACAGTGTGGTATGTTAAATCCGTCTGGAGTCAGGGATGTACTGTTTATGACAGCTTCTCCTCTCATCAGACTGGTACACTCAGTCATCAGCCATCTTGATTCTTGGAAAGAAGACACGGTTTCGGAGTCACGTTTCCGCCTGTGCTGGGAGACGGTTGGCTTGGAGATAAAGAATAGCACTACCAAATACTCAGAAAGCTGCTCTCCCGGCGGCCTTTTTTCTTTTCCTCTGGCCCTCCTACTGAGCAGTTTGATTGAGTTCACAGCTGAGGAGGCCAATTTGATGCCCACAGAGAGCACTGAGGGAAGAAACAAAAGAAGTGTGGGAATATATCATATGGTAGTTAAAGACAAGTTGTGGTGCATAAGGATGGGAGCGATTCTCATTATGTAAAGAGAGAAAACAGGGATGGAAAGTGAGAAAAGAGGACGGCGAGGCGGGCGGCATCAGAGGAGATGGCAGGGAAATGACAGGAAGTTGAAAATCTAATTTCCCTATTAAGTCAACGGCAAATGAAACGGGTGAAGAGCAGTTAGAGCCACGTCCGCTGCTCAGGCAGACAAACCATAGCCGACCATGAAATGTCTCGTCTGCTCACCCAAAAAATGATAAATAGGCTACAATAGGATAAATATTTCTTACGGAATTTAAAGGTTTATTTACAATTTTGACGATCGACTAATTGCTCAAATCATTTATCAAGCAGTTATGCCAAAGATTTGTTGGTTCCAGCTTCTCAAATCTGGGAATTTGTTACTTTTGTCTCTTTTCTTTCTGTGAATTGAGTATCTTTGGGTCTTTGGGACTTTTTTCATGGTTTATCTTTTGGGGAATAAAGTATTCATCAAGACATGAATACAAAGATTAGTCAATAATGAATATTAGCTGGAGCCCCAATTGTTATTTGTTGTTTTTCTTTTGTAAACAAGTAACACGGCTACAAAGAAGTCAGCCAAAGTTAGCACACCCTCCGGGATAAACAAAGACAAAAAGACAACATGTTCCTATAGGATTCAAAGCAGCATGGTTAGCAAAACATCCTGCAACAGCTACTGAATGGATGTCTACATGATATGTAGAGGAGTTTAAATATACAGTACATGTATTACACGTACGCCTTCATACAAACGGTAGGCAGTATATACGCTCCTGTGTGCACATGTAAAGGATAAGATAGGAAAGGTTGCCACATTTGATCAAAGACTGCAGAGCTAAGAGAAACTGTGTGTTCAAGGCACATCCTCCGTTTTCAAAAAGAGTAAAATATTACTTTTTGCAACAACCATGCTGTATGTATTGTATTTTCTTGCAGGTGGGATAGAGCTAAAGAGGGTTGCACCCAAAAATAGCAGCCCCATTTTTAACCAATGCGTACTTGGTTGATGCCGCTTCATGTTATTACAACAGCAACAGCTACCCGCTCAGTCATTTAATATAAGTTTCTTGAATCCACCCTCATCATTTGTGTCCTTTTTTTCTGTTTTTATCCTCCACAGGAGAGATTCGAGGCGTTGTTTAGGATCTACGATGAACAGGTGAATTTCCAGATGTTCAAAAGTTTCCGGAGAGTCCGGATTAACTTCAGCACCCCAGAGGCTGCCGCCCGCGCTCGCATCGAGCTGCACGAGTCCGAGTTCAACGGCAAGAAGCTCAAACTCTACTTTGCCCAAGTGAGTGTCGGTCAGAGGGTCTGGGAAAGGGCAGGCAGGGGGGCCTGGGACACGGACGATCTAAGGAAGAGCAACATGTACATGGGAAGTTATGTTATAGTGCAACAACAGGGACAAAAAAAACTTCCTGACTGCTCCCTCAACCCTCCAACCCTCCTGTCAGACCTCATCAGTCACATGATTTACACGTGAACACACACTTTTTTGATGTCTCTCTTCCATCGTAGCGATATGTACTTGTGTGTCAGTTGTTTGCCTTTGGGGTCGAAAGGGAAATTAAAACAAAGCGAAGTGTTTCTAGTACAAGCACAAAAAAAGAAAAGCCTATATCTTCAGCACTGTTTCATAATGCATATAAGCATTGTTTCAACAGGCCTTTTAATGAATGTATTTCAATATGTAATAAGTCCAGACAGGGAAAAAAAAAAAAACTTGTTGCAGAACACAGTTTAGCCCACGGATGCCTGGACGTCATTGGCCTGCAAATCATCTGATTCCTGCGTCCTGGGAAACCACGAGTCGACTTATAATTGATGCCCCTTTTATCACGAATACATCACCAGCCATGACCCTCTCAGTACTTTGATGTAAGAGGATTAAGGATTTTACCAGTCAGACAGATGCCACATGTAGGTATTGTAATTATGGCAATTGGCAGCTATCAAAACGGCACAATCTCTCTATGGGTTTGGGCCGAAAAGGCTGAAGTTGTGACTACACAGCTTCTTGCTTTTCACTATCATGATCCCAATATGACCCAGCTTTGTAGAGCTGTGCACTGTTGTTTCAACGTAAAAAAAAAACGTGTGCATCAACCAATCTACTCCAGGCTTCTGTCACTTCGCACATCCAGTATGGCATGAAATTAGGTTGCAGCTCCACTAACATTCATGCAGAGGATTTCAACAGCGACAACTTTGATCTGTTCTTTAGACCACCACAGCCTTCTTACAATTCTTATCTCCTCTCCAATAGATCCAGAACGGCGATGAGGACATTGACAAGTCGTACCTGGCCCCTCCCCAGCCCGTCAAACAGTTTCTGATCTCGCCGCCTGCCTCGCCACCCGTGGGCTGGAGCCAGAGCGAAGACGCTACGCCCGTCATCAACTATGACCTGCTGTGTGCAGTCGCCAAGCTAGGACCTGGTCAGTATTCAGTAACTAAGTTCAGCAAGCGTGCGCAGTGTACTTACACATTCACAGACATGCACGCATAAATGCACAGGTACAACGCGGAGAAATCAGTCCGTAATGAGGGTAAGAGAAAAGATCTAATTGGGTCGGTCATCTCTGAACTCTCGCCCAGACAGAAACAGGAAATAATTTCACGCTCCTCAGCAGGGTGTTACGGAAGGTGATGAGTCTAGAAAGCAATTTAACAAAGGAACTGAGGTGGACATTGTTGAATCATCGCTGTTTCATTCTGGACATTTCCTTTCAGGTTCCTCAGGGAAGAAGTATAAGGTCTAATTTAGCCGACCACGGATGGATTTTCATGTAGGAAAGCCGTTACATGCCTGTATACATGAATGTCACTTCATGTATACAGTCTTTTCATGTGAAATGATGTCATGTTGTCAACAGGATTTCCTGCTCCAACAGTGACGTCTCGAAGGAAACATGCATTACTGTTGTGATGCTCAAACTCTAACTTCAATACAATACCTGGAAACAAATCAATATTTGATATCATGTTTGGTACCACAGGGAAAAATTGATGAAGACTGGGAGCATCATATATTTGATTTTTTGGTCAAAGATGAATATAGCAAGGTTTGTTTACTGTGTGTTAAACACAACAAGTACATGTACATCTAAACATAGGAAACTGGCCCTGGTGCATTGATACTGCAGAAAATGAGTCCGGAAACTATATACATAATCAATATATCTATTAATATATTTATAGTTTTGACAACATATGCACTTACGACAATGTAGATCAGATTCACTTCCCCACAATTCGATCCTTTTGCAGTTCCCATCCTACAGTTCCAGCAACTGTATGAAATGTGTAGGGAGCTCGAATCAGCGCAGTTAAATGCGGAGACGTTTGAGATCTTTTCCGGCAGCAGTTTCTCCACTCGGAGATAATGTCGCCGCTGTCCACCTTGTCGACCAGATTTTAGATTGCAGCAACCTTTATAAAATGTCACCTAACGCACATTAAAAAAAGGTGTGTCGCGTCGACAATGTCTCTCCATGTTTTTTGTGCGTGTGGCTACGCTCACAAAATCATTGCCTCTCAGTGTTCTATTCAACATTATTGTCTTTTTGTCATTTTCAACAAAAACACGATTAAACTTTCAACACGCCCACAAAAACACACACACACACACACACACATACTGGATGATCAGGAAATGGCTTTGTTCTTCGCCTCACATCCTGGCATCTAGAATCAGATTAGCGCAGGGCTGCAGCACAGCGCGATGACTCCCTCTGTCAACTCTCTGCGGTAACAGCAGGACTCTATTCATGGTCCATCTTTCTGTTTGGCACCACAGTGAAAAGCTACGAGACCAATTTCCTGCTGACTGTCGGCTGTCTGATCTCATCTCCATGGCAACTGTGATACAATCTAGCAAGTGTATGTTTTCAATCTGAGTCCGCTCAGATTGGGCGTCTGGACAAATGGCCACTGCAAGAAAAGGCTTTCTGTTTTTCTCTTAAAGCCCCGTCCTTCCACCTGAGTGCTGACCTGATTTCCAGCGCGGTGGAGACACTAACAATAGGGTATTTTGTGCAGTTAAAATATTTTCAGGGTTTTATAAATAGCGACAATAAATAATTAATAAACTTCAAACAGAGCTGCTCAAGCTGTCTCAAGCTTTAAGTAAATGCAACGTTTGAGTAGCGTACAAGTAGAATAAAAGTGGTTTAATTTAATCTGAAATGTGATGGATTGATTGAAAACATCCCAATCAAGTTGTTATTCTGAATAAAAATCAATTTGATATAACTAAATATTGCTAAAGTTCCTCAGAATAGCATTTTAAAAGCTAAGGTTGATGTTATTTTATATTTTTTTGTCAGTGAGTTCCATAAAAAGGCTAAACCCAACAATGTGGTACTCTAAATACTGTCCTACTCTCCTAGTTCCTGCTAAGATAGTTTTACTAGATGTAAATCATCAAAAAGGGGTCACACATGTATCAGTCAATCAATCAATCAATCAATCAATCAAACTGTTTTTACATAGCACCTTTCAGACATCGAATTAAAGGGAAAAACAGTAAAGGGAGAAATACTGCCTGTCCAGAAATACTGACAGGCAGTCCCTCAATGGGTTTGTAAAAAGCCACAAAAAATGAAGGATGATCAGATAAAGATTCAAATAAGTTAAATGTAAAATAACATTGAGGTACTTCAAAACCCTAAAACTGTGCGGTTATGCCAGTAAAAATGAAAAAAAAGGAATAATTGAAAGTGAAATAAAAATAGTTACATATGATTAATACTGATGATAAATAATCAATTATACATTACCTTATAATGTACCTTATCATATGCACTGTTCATGTTTGAAAAAGAGAAATAGTATTTAAAGTACATTGAAGGCTTCTTTTACTTGCTTTCAAAACACGCTAGCCTGATCAGGACACAAGGCGTTGGTTCGCTTACCTCTTTTGTCCAGTTGGGCCGTCAGAAAGCACAAAATGGAAGTTCCTTATAGCTTCTTTAATGTAGAATGTTTTTTTCCTTCCACCCCTCTCCTCCCTCTTTCCAACCCTCCTCTCCCTCTCCTCCAGGTGAAAAGTACGAGCTCCACGCGGGGACAGAGTCCACCCCGAGCGTGGTCGTGCATGTGTGCGAGAGCGAGACGGAGGAGGACGAGGCGGCGCGGCCAAAGCAGCAGATCGTCCAGACCAGACGTCCCGACGGACCCCCCAAAGTCTTCAACTAGAGAGGCCTCCCCAGCCCGACACCTGGCGCGGCCCCCCGACCGCCCCTTAAAATCCGTAACACACCTGCCCTCTCTCTCTCGTCTCTGCACTCACAGAGAGCGTCGATGCCCCTCATTTCAGTTCAACTACAAGCAAAAACAAACCAACAAACATTGCTCAAAGACGGTGTTTGTGGGGAGCGTGGCGATGGAATGAGGCGGCCTGAAGGGGATGGATGAGAATCACACACACACTCATCACATTCTGCGGACAGCGTGGGGAGCGGCGGGCATGCTTTTGCCTCCACCCCACCAAACCCCCCTCGTCTTCAGCAAGAGGGGGTGAAAAATACCTGTCCCAATGCAGGCACCTGTCACTTATCACACACACACACACACACACACACACTCAGCTCTCATTGCTAGTCCTGCTCAGTAGCTTGCTAGTTAGTTAGCTTATTAGCTTGTACCTCTCCCTTCGTCTCACGGTCCTGTGTACAATAATCTTCAGTTGAGGTACACGCGATACCTCCAGACAAAAGACATTATCGCTTCTCTTTATTTTTTACAATTTGTTGTGTTTCCAGGTTATATATGAATATATATATGTTTATTATTTTCTTCTTCTTTTCCATCCACTTTCATATCGCTTCAGCTTGCATCGAGATTGAGTGTGTGATGTTTCCCGCTCTTGT
The DNA here is from genome assembly GCF_900880675.1 of Sparus aurata. NCBI lineage: Eukaryota > Metazoa > Chordata > Actinopteri > Spariformes > Sparidae > Sparus > Sparus aurata. The sequence goes on from NC_044202.1 coordinate 12,214,917, forward strand.
CTGCATGTATATAATGTATTACGAAAAAATACGTACAGAAACACAAACTACTAACGAGATATATCAAGAAAAAGGAACCTATTTAACATCACACACAGCACGAAGCGCCATATGTGACTAACAAACTTGTGGTGGTTGTTTGACTCTATTTTTTGTTTTTTTATTTTTCGCTCGTTTTCTGCTTTTTTGTCTTTTTCTTTTTTTTTTTTATTTGGAGAGGCGTTGTTTTTTGCTAAACTACTAGATGTGTATTCTGAATATGTATTTGATACCCTGACACTTTTTGCATGCTTAGTTACTTCTGTAGATGAGGAGCTGAGGTGTTTTTCTTTTGTTCTCGTTGTTCGTGATGACAGGGAAATAGTGTGACGCTTTTTGACGCAAGTGCATATCCCCAAGTTTAAAAAGGACGTCTTAGTGGGGGGAATAAAAACAGCTGAGTTTTTTTGCAAGATTGACGGTTCAGTCTTCAACTTGATGGCAAATTCTGTCGCTTTTGTTGGGATTTGACGGATCAGAGACAGTTCATCCCCCTCGTTTTTCTTCAAAGGGGGTTCTGGATGTGGATTCTATTTTTCTGTGTGTTGTATTTCACATCTTTAATGTCTTTGTTTGATCAAAACCCACTTTCTATGTGTCAGGTTTTCTCTTCTGAAAAGCCTGCGACTGCTTGTTTTGCACTGAGTATCTCTCGATATCTCCAACCAACCGCGGGGCTCTCGACCGTCTCCTGCTGCGCACCAGAGCACTGCGCTGCTTCTCGCTGTAAATAGCCGAGCGGTAGGTCTCGTGGAAATAGTCCTTTTAGATTTTGTAGTCTTACCTGAAAGCATTTTGCTGAGAAAAGGGAAAAAATTAGGTAGCCTCATGAGATATCAACCAAAGCATTCGCTCACCTCATGTTGTTAGACACAAATGATTTTTTTTCTTACTCTGAGACACTGATGTATATTGTTGACATGAGCTTAAAGGAATCATGTTTCCCCAACACATCTGCAGTACTTTTTTTATTGCATTACGTCTTATTTCATCTTAGCGCTCCAACTCTTTCCCTTTTTTTGCAGTTTTTAACTAAGTGGAAATCTCCACTAAAAATCCTAAACCCACTCACTTCCCCCGTTTCCTTGGTAAATTCTCCCCGCAGTTCCATTCATATCAGTGTTTCACCTACTTATTAAAAGAAAAGTTTCAGTGCTTTAGAAGCAACGTGAGCAGATTGTTCCTAACAGGGCTTTTTGGGTGTCAGCGGTGAGTCTAAACCTTATTTGTCATTAGGCAGCATGAAATCTGAAAAAAAAAGACTTTTATTTTGCTATATAACAATATTAGTGAGCAAAAGACAAGTCGGTCTGCATGTGAGCACTTTATCGTCAGTGTTTTGTTCGTTTCCTTCACATGGGAAAAAAAACGTATTTTTTCTTGAGACGAAAGTAGGAAGCACATTACATTTCTTCTCTGTTTTTCTTTTCTTTTTCTTTTATCACAAGCTGAACACCTGGTTAGCCTTTTCACCAGCATATTTGCAGTGAGTGAGACACTTCCTTTTTTGCTAGTGTGAACCTTGGATGAATTTCAGGCCTTGTGGTTCTCTTTTGGGAGTGTACCGCTGTAAAAATATGTAGACAGTGTAGTACAGTCAGAACGGGGGTGGGGTGGGGGGGGGAGTTTAAATGAGGAAGGATGACACTGCAAAACAAAAATCAATGTCTTTGTTTTTCGTGTTTGTCCGCAAAGGAACATTCATCTTATCTTCAGAGGAAGTTAAACAGATCTTTGAAATGCACCACGTCGGCAGAGTGCAGTTTTATTGGCACTACAGTAAAGCTGTCACAGTTATCTGAGCAGACAGCAGATTGGAGGAACTACTGAGGTGGATGATGATGTTGATGATAAAAGAGGAAGCAGCGAGCAGCAGGAGGAAGACACTCGTGAAGATTTTTTTACTCTCTGTGGTCATGGTGTTTAAAACCGGGTGCATTTTGGTCACAGTTGAAATGAAAATGTATATTTGTGTACATATGCCAATTGATTTTCTTTTGTTGCTGAGACCAGTCCCAGTGTGCAGTTTGTTACGGCTTCTCTTGGCAATGTTGTAATGGAAAAAAAACAAAGAAGAAAAAAAAAAATACAAAAATGTGTAACAATAAGTCCTGAAGATGCTCGATCAAAAAACCAACTGTCATTGTGTTGTGTTCAACATGGACTCTGTTTTGAATGTTTCTTTTATTTCTGGGGAACGTCTACTAAAAAGGTCAATAATACCGTTTGTCACTGTTGTACTGTTTCTGTTGAAATATGAATATTGTGTCTTGTATCGTAGGAATCCAGAAAACAAAGTAGCAAAACAAGCAATAATTTACAGTTCTATAATACCGATATGTGTATTTTCATGTTCTGTACTTATTTCTCAGAGATGGTCTCTGTCTCTTACAGTATCCGCTTCTATTTGTGTAGTATAATAGCCATTTGTTTCACATAGAGAAATACATAAAGACTTATTCTTAAAAGCCATGTTTAGTGTTGTTTATTTTAGGGGTTTCCTTACTTTAGGGGGCTTTTAAGGAGTTTCAAGTTAAATTCACAGTGTTCTAGATAATTGCACGTTATGTTCATATTGCATGACACATATTCGTCTTTAGATGACTCATTCTTAGCACGCGCCCAGTTTCATTACGTTTCAGTCACAGAGCTTAGCGTTCCTTTTTTCTGATTAAAGGGACAGCCCACCCTAAAAGCAAAAAATACATATACACAGAGGCTTGAAAAATAAGCTCACTAAGCTGGCTATAATACAGGTCAGACGAGGAGGACATCATAATAGAACAACCAACATGGCAACGTTTAAAGCTCTGATGAAGGCCACTAAGCCAAAACATTTGCATGTTGGGTGACATGACAAGAATACATCGGTGAAATTAATGAAATGAAATTCAATGAAAATTAAGATTTATTTGTGTGTGATACATTAAAAAATAGATATTCTTTTCTTTTACATAAAAAATATTTTTTTTAGCAGGATGTGGCTATAATGCTAGTTCATCCTGCCGAGGTGTGACTAAGTGAGCTAGCTCCTTGATCGTTTTTCACCATGCAACCGAAAAAGGTTTTATCATCAGGCACTAATCTAGTGCCCTAAATTAATTGACAACATTTTCATTATTTTTTTATTTTCAAGCATAACTTTTATGATTGCTTTGTGTTCTATAAAATGAGCAAAAATATGTCACGTCTGCCATATTCTAGGAAATAACTAGGAAAATGGGTCTTAAAGAAATTGTTTGTTATTTCAAGCAACTGACAGAGTATTTTTTCTATACAGATGGGCAGAAGAGTCAACGGAAATATCATCTAAACTGTAAGTTTTTTCGCAATCAACCATCACTGTGGGTTTTAGCCAGATTAGCGACATGTTTATGTTAAGGGATAATTATCAAATGTTAGCATGCAAACACTAAACTAAGCACATTATACCTAGCAAGCATTTATTGTTGTTGTGAGCACACTTGCTAATGGTAGCATTCAAGTGCCTAATGCAGTGAATACAGTACGGCTGTAAGATTGACTTTTAGCATTGTTTTTTAACAATTAATGGCAGTGATTCAAAATGTCTGAAATCCCACTGGGTTTAGTGTTGGCTTGTATTCCACATAAGGCTATAAAATTCACAGATAAGACTATTATCACCTCACAGACATGAATATAAATCAGGTTTTAATGCAAACATGTGACTGCCTACTGCTACTTCAACTTTGCACCTCATATATCCCCCCCCCAAGGACCAAACGACAGTTAATACTGTGTCTGGTCAGAGCCTTGTTTCAAAGGCTGCTAACATCAAGGTTGAGTTAATGATTCTTTCAGTGAGCAGCACTGGACATGACATTTATCAAAGAAAAAGGGTGAAGCTACTGTGCGGCAGTACAGCCATGACCTACAGTTAGGCAGCCTATTGAATTCCACGGCTGCGGTGTCCTTGTGTTAGCGATAAGGAGAAGACAAATTACCTCTTATGAGTCCAGTAACAACAGAATACTCTCGTCCATTTCCTCCTGAGGAACCCGCACTTCTTTGTCATGTGAGGGGAAGAAAAACAACAAAGGCAGAACTGCGGCACGGTGTCAACTGTGACCCGACAAAAAAATGTTTTGCGAATACAGGAAAAAAAAAAGATACCTACATCGAAAGATTTGTGAAGAACAATTCTGCTTTTTTAACATTAAGTAGAGGACATGCAGAGGATCCGAGGTCACAACGGTTCCCTGCGTCACTGCTGATGTACTTAATGGTTAAAGGTGGACAGCTGTCTCTCCATGACACAAAAAACCCCTCTCTTCATCGCGCCGTGAGTGAGGAATTCCTCCCCACAATGACCCTCACTGTTAAGTACGAAGATGGGTGTTCACCTAAAAGGAAGAGATCAGGTCAACGTGGCCTGGGGATGAGTGGCACCTCCAGATTCCTTCAAAGGTACTCTCCAAAATGTACACAGCGCGTAAGTCTCAGCCTCTCAAGCAGGAATGTTAAGTGACGCATTAGTCATCGTGAGTGGACGAGAGTGAGTTTTCAATACGTGTACGCAAAGTAGAATCAACAGTGTGTAATGTGTTTATTCTGACTGAATTCAAACATTTGCCCGAGCTTGTACATTAAAGTCCCTAAGGCAATAAAGTGATAAGCAGCGTGAGTGTAAACACTTTCGCCTCCCTCAGGAAGAGTGAGTAAAGGTTGGCTGACCCCTTCATATCGTCAGGGAAAGTACTTTTCTTATCTGTTGCAATAATTGAATCGTATTAACGGCTAATTAAGACGAATTATCAAAGGATTACAATGGTAACTTCGTGTTACTGGCTTCCGAGAAAATACGTCATCAGGGTCTAAATCTGGGGAAAGTTCTGCCATGTTACAGCGGCGTGGCTGCAGGGACAGCATGGTCGGCCCATGACTTTGGTCCAGATTGAAGTATGTCAACAAGATTATGGTTTGCCACGAAATTTGGTAAGATTAAGACATTCATGGTCCCCAGAGGATGAAATTTACCAACTGTTGTGAACCCTTACCATTGCTCTGGTCAAAATGTGTACCTGTAAGTAACCTGTACATCCTGTTTAGTCCTATCAACTATCAACCTGCTAACATGCTAAGTTAAGACGGCGATCAAGGTGAAGTGTACATCTGCTCAGCAACAGCATTGTTGTTGTGTGCTTGTTAGCATCATAGATGTGGTTAGCCTGTTAACATTAGCTTGTAGTACAGCCTCATAGAGAAGCTAGTTGGTCTGGTTGAAAACAATTATCACGGTGCTTGTAGACATGTAGAGGGAATATCATTTTACTCATCAGTCCACAAGAACTGATTATTTTCTGGTAAAAAAAAACCGAATGCCTCAAATCACAAATGTTAAACACCACAGTATGATTATTTGATGATGATACGTGACATAATGGGAAAACTAATCGGGACTAGACGCCTTCTTTACTTTGTGATAAGGGGTTCAATAACAGGTGATTGACAGGTGAAAATGCTAATGCCAGCCCTACCCTGGGAAACCGCCAAATTTCTATATACAGGGCGGTATCATCTGCACCAAGCTTCCTAACGAGAAGAGAATATGTGGAATGGGCAACAACATTCTGACACTGAAATGCAAACTCAATAAGTAAAAAACAAAGGACGACCCATCTGTCTCCTCACTCAACACATTTCGCTTACACCATCTCTACTGGACCGAAACCAACACAATGCCGGGATGCCATTTTGAAAGATGTATTCTCGTCCGTGAAACTTGACCTGCAGCTTTCAGACTTACGTAATGATCCTTCCACCGCTGCTGAATGTAGAGCAGTGGGGACGCTGGCGCTTGTGCACGCATGCAGGCCATTAGGTGAAGCAGAACAATGTGTGTCTGCCTAAATGAAGTTAAGTTACACTTTCTCACAAAGCAACAACACTCACTTGCTTTATAGTCGTGGGCACCACCTATCCCCTGGAGGAAATGTGAGGCGAGATCCTGACAAGTTGTTGGCACGGTTTTGGGGGGGGGGACTACCATGTTACAGGGGCTTGTTTTTTAACAGTTAGATTGTTGGACTGATGAGAAAATGGGCTAATTGTTGCCAGTATAAACATGTTTTTTTTTTCTCTTTCACACAAATGTTGCCAAGCCTTTGAATGGAGCTCTTTGTCTAACGAGAAAAGAAAGTGAAGAAAAGGCTTTTGCACACTTTATCTTTTCTCAGAAAACACACCCAGTACACTTTGGACGAGTATTGTAATGCAGAGTTAATTTTCAACTACATACATGAAAACATGTGCGTGCAGAGATGAATGGGTCTGCGGTAACTCTGAAACCACACACTCCACACAAAACATGCAGTCTTTTTATTCTCCACAAAAGAAAAAGTAATGATTTGATTTTTGTTTCACACGTGCATGCATACATGTGCACAAATGTATAGGACATACACTGGAATTTATCATATGAGATGTTATTTTCTTTTTTTTATCTTCTTTGAGCCCCACCCTCTGCAGACTGTGTCCTGTGAGATGCAAGCACGCCTGACTTTTGAGAGGCAGCAGTCATGGCCAGAGCCGAGCCGCGGCGAGTCTGGAAAGGGAGCCTCGCTTTTTGATTATCGGCACGCCTAAGGGCCAGGCGGAAAGACCTGAAAAACCAGCTGCCTGAGATTATTACGTTCAGCGAGGAGCAACAATTGAGCCACAGCGTGGAGCCTCCTCCTGTTCACTCTCCTCCTCCTCTCCAACATAACACTCGCCACTGAAACCACACACAGACACACAGAGCCATCTCTGCTTGTTTATAGTCTTGTTTTCCTTCCTGTCTTTGTGTCCGTCCTGTCAAGTTTGAGACCTGACACGCTCCTCAGACCTTTGCCGCGACTCCGGTGGACTATGCCCCCCTCAGTCAGCTGAGGGAGGGGGCTCTGTGCTGCTCAGGATCCCATCTAGAGAAGAAACCAAAGAGGAGACGGTTAGGTGAGTCCACGCGAACTTTTTGAACTATCTTCTCTCTCGGTGGGGTTTGCTTTCATTTACATTCAGTCTCTTGTGGTTGAGAGTGAGTTTGGCCGCTGCTGCATTCTTTTCTGTGTGAGAGTGTCTGCGGGAAAAAGGGGCTCTCCCAGACAACATGGCGGGACGGCAGGTGAGTCAGGTGTAAGGGAATAGCTCACATTCCACAGAGCGCTCGGATTTAGAAATCTGCTGTAACTGCTGAACCAGTGGAACGACTCAGATTTTACCTCTGAACAGATGAAGATTCAATTTCGATTCCCAGCACTATCAGCCAGCGAATCTCTCACTGTTAAGTGTCTGTTTGATAGAACAGCTCGACTTATCATCTCATCAGCTGCCACCACGTTTTAGGAAAGTATGACAGGGCTCACCAGTCCTTGTTCTTCAAATGATGTACAGAAAAGTTTCATGGTGATGATGTATTAGACATTTTTGGATTTGTTGCTTTGTTTTTCCTTGCAAGCAAGAAGTTATTAGAGCGAGGAAGATGTCTGCGTGGCTCTAAAAAGAAAAAATAGAAAGGTTACCTGTTCTCTTCACTCATTAAATCAGGCTACAGTCAGTCATGGAAAGGTTAATGAGCATGTTTGCATTTCAGCTGGATCGCTTTCAAATGTCACCAGGATATTGGCCAGTTTTTGTTTATATATTTTGACGCAGGGAAACCAAAGTTAAAAAAAAGAAGACAAAAAGACTAACTGAACTTCCAAAAAGAACACGCAAAATACAATCAACTGGGGATTCCCTCCAGCCACGTTACACAATATAACATCCATCCGTTTCAATTACAAATACACGACTGCAGATATAAAGAGGACTGATCACCACTTCTCAGATTAAGAGGCTGAAATGAGCTGGTGATTTTCACACGAAAAAAGGATATGATCCTCTGGCTGGCTCTGTAGACGATAAGCCGAGTGCTGTTGTGTGTGCTTTTCTTTTGTTATCAAGCTCGGCTCTGATAAGCATTGTTTGAAAATATGCCTCATTATCCGGCCTGAGAAAAGCACACGGCGCATACCAGCGAGCGCAGTTCAGTCTGCAGCTCCGACGTGAAAAGTTTTTGTGGGTGTTAAATTAAAAATGAACATTGGAAAGTCTTATTAGCAAAGCCTAATTGGGAAAATGGGCTCTTTAAATGTCTGACTAACAAGATGTTAGTATTAGTTGCTCAATGTGGTGTTTAAAGTGTAAGTCCTATTACTGGATTATAACACTCGTGGGAAGTCAGAGTATTCCAACAGGAAAATTAAACCTCAGACAATATGAGCAGGTTTCTGTCCTGCTAATATCAACATGAAAGGAGATATTAGAGAAATCAGACTCCACCTGGCCTGTAAATGTAAATATCTAACTGCTGTGTGTCACAAGTCGTACAAACATGCACAGGTTTCATAATTTTTTTTCGTTTACGTCAGGAGAGGCCCCCTGGGAAATGTTCTGCCCTGGGCCCCAAACAGGCGCTACAAATGCTGCAGTACGACATTTGAGCTCTCCGACTTCAGCATGACGTCAGAGAGAAATATGGTCTTTGGTAAAAAAAAAATAGTTCTCAGAGGTATGACTCGTATAGATGCCTTTGACGGACTGTTTTATTTTAAAGCAGAAATTGGCTTCAGACCACAGTAAATAAAAACCCAGAGAAACCAGCTGCAGTGACATTTTAACAAACCCTCCTCGCAGCAGCTGTCAAATTCCCGTTTTAAGGCTTTTCAAAGTGGTAAATAAACCAGCCGATTTGCTGTTGTCGTCCATGTCTGACCATTTCAGCTGGACGCTCAGCGACGCCTGTGTTCACGATGTAGAATGATCAACTGATCTGACCGTTATAGATAACATATATTTCTATATGCTTATATAAGTCCTTTGTGCCCAAACAGACGCTCATGAGTCTGATTCAGACTCAGCCTGTTCAGACAATGACTTCTCTATCTAACTTCTTAGAAACACAATGCCAAGAATGACTGGTTTGTGCAATCACACCGCAGCACTGTTATTTTTTGTTGCCCTTCTATAGATATCCATTTGTCACACTCGAATAATACATTGTAAGCTCAGAAGAAACCTGGTTTTGTCCTCAATGATGACTTTTTGTTTTATTTTTTTTATTCCGTGCTAGAAATCACCATTTTTCTAACCAAGTTTGGTACTCAGGTAGTAGACGTCATTGAGATGTACAGCACGCTTTTTTTGATATTGCCTGGACAGCGCAGACTGTTCTTTCACACGTCGCGTTCATGATACTTCACTCTCACACTCGGAGCTGAAACACGATCTTGATATATTACATCTTTTACAACACCCTTCTCTACCAATTAGCTAGTTTTTAAATCTCTGATGTCACTTCATCATTCGTGTCAATAACAGGTCACTGTAGATTGTGCCAAAGACCTGTCAGAGCCGCTGCAAATCCTGCGTTGACTGATGGAGGTCGATAAATGTCATCGTTGAATCAGTCTTTAGCGTGACGTCTGGAAAACAAACAGTATGGGAAATTTACATCTGACATAACCAGATGAGCTCCCCGCTTTGACTGTGTGCTCGCTCTTCCTCGGCTGAACTAATAACTCAGCTCGTCTTATTAACCTCCTCAAACTGACAGCTCAAATATTGACTCCGACCGTCATTAGATGAAGGGCACACTTTGAATGTGTTTATGGAGCCTGTGTTGTACTCGCAGAGGGGAAACAGTCGGGTCGGTCAACAGCTTTGTCTGGTTTTCCTCATATAAAAAAAGGGGGAACTAAATTGTTCCTGTTTTGTGTTGCGAGTCCGCTCCGTGCAGAGACCCGTAAATGATGTGTTTACTGAGGGTGGACGAAGATATTGAATCTGCAGTCTGCAGCGAAATAGCTGCAATTTGTGGAACAACAAACAAACTGTTTCAGCAGGAGATGTCTCCCTCCCTTTGCTACAACAAAAGTTACCTTTAAGGACTGTGTATGGATTATATCTTTGATTGTGGCTGTGGCAGAAGTTGGCCAGGGATGAGCGCTGCGACGTCGCAGGGAGAAGATCCTGGGGTCCACATTGGCAACTTGTGCAGGTCTCAAATACAGAAGGATGCCTGTACAGAACGTTGCTTAAAGTATTTCCAGGCTGTGGCAAGCACATTTATTTGCTTTCAGGTGGAGCAAACACCGCTCTTAAATCTCTAAGGTGAATATGAAGCTACAGCCACTGGCCGCTTAGCATGGCTTAGTTTAGCTCTGGGGCAATATCACTGATAATCTCTTTGTTTCATTCAGTAAAGTAAACTGCAGAGCCATTAGGAATCTACTCATTTTTCTTTTGACTGGTTGTGTCGGTCAAATTTTACAGAACCTGGTCCCAACCGTTCAAGGCAGATGGCCAACCCTGTAAAGTCTGGGGTCCGTCCGAGGTTTCGGTCTGTTAGAAGGCAGGTCTTCCTCACCGCTGTCACCACATGCTTTCTTGCGGGGGAAAGTTGAATTAAAGAGTATAGTCTAGACCTACTTGACATCATTTTACCTGTCAGTTATACAGATGTAGATAGACTACCTCTCCCCAAGTCGGAAAGGGTGCATCTAGTGATTTTCTTATATTCATACGTACAGCTTTTGGCAATGTGCGCTACTCTAGGCTATTTAGGCGGTGTCGGAAGTTCAGTATAAGTCATGACGGGCGGGTTAACTGGCGAGCAGGACAAAGCTTAGTCACGTATTGGAGTATGAGGTGTGTTAACTGTGCGCGTTTCCTCAGCTGACGGCTTTCCCAATCTTTCCATGACCTCTACCTGGCCAAACCTACACCTGAACCTCACCTGTAAGCAGTCTGATGTATCACCCAAGACTGTGGACACACCTCAGTCTGTGGGTGTAAACAAACCCACCCGCTATGGATGAAAAAAAACGGCATGTGCTAGGGCTGCAGCTGGAAGCACTCATACATCTCCGTACATACACTTCATTTCTTTTTGAGCCGGTGCATATTCTGAAAAGAGTTGTGTGGCACTGGTTTTGGTTCAGATATAGAAGCGATGCAGCGGCAGAGGCAACGGCACTACTATGGCTACCAGACGGCACACAAAGCAGGAGACGAGCAGCTCAAAGTCAATAACAAATTAGCCTGATTGACCCAATCAAAACTGCCCTTTAAAGGCCAGTTTCCAGCTGGCTTGAAGTGACGTGTACTGAGGCACAAAGTGTGGTTTCCTTATAGGATAGTTTTGTTCTGTCGCGCTTTAATATATCACCAAAGTGCTCGTGTCCAACCGCAGCTCTCTTCATCAGACATGGTCCTGATGGTGCGTTTGGATTTGATCAGGAATTGTGCTGGTTGAACTTGCTTTTTAAATAGAAAAAAATAAATACATTTTGTTATTAAATGCTGTTACAAACCTGCTTCAGCTCTGTGTTGTGCGATGTAATTGATGTTGATGTGGTTTCGTCAGTTTATCCTCAGTCTTTATATATTCATATTCGCTGCACATTAAAGGTGCATTATGTAAGATTTTTTATCTAAAATATTCAAAAATTAAAACGGCTGAAATAGACACATATATATAGACACATATATATACATATATATATATATATATATATATATATATATATATATATATATATATATATATACACACACATATATATATATATATATATATATATATATATATATATATATATATATGGGACTCATTTCCAGGCCATCTTCTGGCTCTATTCAATATATATATATATATATATATATATATATATATATATATATATGTATATACACATATATATATATATATATTGAATAGAGCCAGAAGATGGCCTGGAAATGAGTCCCATGGGTTTCGCCAGCTGCAGCTGCATACTGTATTCTCCACCATGTTACCAAAGTAATGGTGTTGCCGGCTTTATTCAGCACATTATCTACTTATCAGGAGCTGTCACCGCTGCAAACAGCAAGCCTGATATATGTCATTACTAATCTCTATTCTAATAGTATGTCAACACTGGGAGAGATGGTTGTGTAATGTTTGCTGTTGAGCAGGAAGCTGGATAAGACGTACAGTACACACAAGTATCGAGCCCCAGCTTCAAATCTCGTCGACTTGTAATTACGATTCTGATGTGTGTTTCGTCACATCTCAGTGAGTGAGGAGTTAAAGTCCTGGGTTGTGGAATATTTCTGCAAAATCTTGACCCTGCAAGGGAAAAGGGTTGAGCTCTGTGCCTCTGTCAACCAGTGTCATGTAGATTTCACAGGTGACGAGTGTCACATGTATGGGGTTGTGTATTGTTCTTTCACAATGCCTCCAGGGCACGCACAGCTTGCAGGTGAAATGAAAACTTTCACGCTCCACTAATGGCTCAAGCTATGTACACAGGCCGATGTATCGGTCCACATATTACACTCTCCAACATTTTTTTTTTAACCTGTTAAGCTCAAACCTTTATTATAAAAACACGCGCAAATGGAGGAAAACGGCGTTAACATCTTGAGAAACACTTGCAGAGAATGTATTTCTCGATGCACTTTATATTAGACACAGTCAGCTGACAAGTAACATTTCACTGACACATATGTGCTTGTTTTTCCACGACGCTAAATATCACGTCTTGTTTCAAAGAATCTTCACGTTTCAAGATGCGAACTTGTTCTTTTTGCATATCTCTACTAATTGAAAGCAAAAAACACCTTGCGATCACTTTCACTTTCTCAGCAATTCTTAAAGGGGCGATGTGTACGAGTTTTAGTTGAAAACGTTTAAAAATGAACAAAACATCTTCAAATGAATGTGTCACTCTAGTGATACTCTGTCCCCCTTTGAGTTGGGGGAACGAATTAGACGGCTTGCTACAGAGTTGTGAGCTATAGAGGCGCTGCTCGGTGGATTATGGTACCTTTCGAGGCTGACTGTTCTCGTGCTAAGCTAAGATAACTGGCTCATATTTTACCATCGCACTGGCGTGGGAGCTGGTCTGAAAGAAAAGAAGTAAACACGCCTTTTCCACCAAAATGTCGAGCACGTCCTTGAACAGTGGCGGTACCTGTGGCAGAAAAGCTAATTAGGTCTGTGTGTGAAAGACAGAGGAGAAAGTTTTGTCAGCTCATCTTTCAGCAGCCGGGTGTTACTCCCATCTCCTCATGTATAATAACAGGTTCTTTGTATCAGCTCCGGCTGCACTCTTGAGTTGCGGCGGTAATCCTTTTTATTCCGGCCCCTGTGATTAGCTCTACTGCATCTCTTTCATTTCTTCTGACACCAACGCTGTGGTTCCTCACAACTTCCGTCAGCGGTGTGGTATCTGTCAGCCACCTCTCCCTGAATGAACTGCCGGTTTTTATTAACTTAATAATGTTCAACGGCATCTTCAAATGCGACGGCGAAAAAGAGCCGTAAAGCTTTTTGCATGCCTATCGTGGGAATTTGAATGCAATTGACGGAGCAATCAATTCCGACCTAGAAAATCGAGGGGATGGGTGTTGTGTGTCTGTTCCTTGTGCCGGGGTTTCCATCTTTTTATAGCCGATGCAAATGTTGTGCGATTGAAGCACCTGTTTTGATTGTGCGGCTGCGCTTCGCTCCCAGCGGCAGTCACCACAGCTCGCGTCTTTATGAGGATGTTTTCATGGGAGGCCTCGTTCTCCATCTGTCGCACATAATTGAAACGTTTTTTTGCTCCGAAATGAGACAAACTCGTGAAGCCTGTCAAAGCTATGTGTTAAGTGTGGACGCATTTTGTTATAAATAACTAATTACTTGATTAAAAAGCCATTAATTCAACTGTTTGCTGGGTACTACACATGCTCTTTAGCTTTTTAACTTCTTTCATTAGCTCAGGAAAATAATGATGCTTCTGATTCAGGACTTTTTTCCTTCCTAAAACTTTTAAAATGAGGTACAAACATCTTCTGGATGTGGTCTGATGGTGGTCTCTACTGCTGACAGACGAAACAGACAAGCAGGCAGTGGGAAACTTGTCCGTAGTCTATTTTGTAAAATCACAGGGCACAATCCTCAGCTGAAGTCAGACAGTGGAAAGATGATAGAAATAGTATAGTAAAAATGACTAACAGAAAAACACTGCATGACTTAAAGATTAGTCCCTGAAGCTGTTAAATGAGAAAACCAAAGTCAGCCAGAACAGCAAAACAGCATCTCTACGCTGATTCTTTTGGAGAGGATTCACTATTGGTCCACATCCTCTGGATATAATTCAGTTGATTTAAAAAAAAGAAAAAAAGAAAAAAGAAAAAACCATGAGCATAGATCTGAGTCACACTTGGATGACTCATTATTTACACTTTGGTTTACGTCGCGCTACGTGGAAAGAGGATGAGGAACTCCCTCGATGACGTTTGTACGGCTTTGTATGATCGGCATTCATAAATCACAGGCTCAGTGGAAAACACTGCAGTCGACCCGCATGTGATCGAAATTGATTGGCTTTTTTTATGAGGAACTTATTTTATTTCAAGTTTGCATGAGCATCTATCTCTTGGCATGCGGAAGAGTATTATTCTGGCTCGAGGGAAGTATCAGTTACAGGGACAGCCCTGACCTGCAGCTGTGTGTAGATTGTTTCCTGATCAGTATCAGGGCTCCTTCCAAATGACAGAGGATCTCCAGCTGACACAGAACAATTGCAACACAGTCGATTAGATCAAGATAAAACACAAGAACATAATGAAACTGACCCAGATGACACCTTAGAATGTGCGTTGTTCCTGTTGCATGATTGAATGAGTCATGATTGAGGGAACAAACGTAATTACATCAGCACATGTTGATATTAGGACGTGTTCAGCGTGATGAAGTTCCATGATGGGGATAATCGGAACAGTGTGACTGAACTTAAAGGAACAGTTTATGCCAAAATCAAACATGCATATTTTTTTTTCTCTAACCTGTAGTGCTGAATAATTTAAAAGAAAATCCCAAAACAGCTGAAGGATGCAGTCTTTGGCAAGCAGGAGTAAATGGTGCCTTTACTAGGGACTATTTTCAGCGGTGGAGGAATACATATTTGATGCGAGTGAATATTTACAGGAGCAGGTTGGTGTACGAGGAAGTCAAAATAAACCACCGTGCCCATGTTCACAGAAACCACCATGTCATCCAGTGCAAACGCGTGGCTCACTGATGCATTTTAAATTGTTTCTGGACGACGTTTAAGATGAACGGCACGAGGGAATGGGTTATAGTGCAGTTTGGCTACGTAGCCAACGAAGTCTTGAACAACCCTCAGGATCAATTCACTGTCAGTTTTGGTCTTTTCGTGGCACGTGTCATCAGACATACATTGGAAAAGAATTTCTTCCTTTTAAACAACCTAAAAGAAATATTGCTTAAACCATTTGGGACACTAAAAAACAGGCCCCTTGCTGTGTTTAAGTGAAAAAACGTTGTTGCAGTAAACTCAAGTTGACACTGTAACATTCTTGCCCTACATGCCTTTACATTGTTTCTCGCTCCTGTCTGACTTGAATCTCAAACCGACACATGACAATGGTGTGTGAAATTGCTGTGCAATGTTCAAGCCTCGTCATTAGGAGCAAACACAATGTCGTTCAGTCCCGTCCTTCCAATCAGCTTTTAGGTCAGTCGTGTGATGTAGGCATTAGGGTTAGGGCATGTTCTGCTTTGATTTTACTTTGGAAATAGCTCTAATCAGGCCTGAACATCAGTCCTCTGGTAGTGAAGTGATCACTCATTAGTGCTTCGGACATACTATTCTCATTCTTGTGCTTTCTATAAAACACTCATTCATTGCATCTGTTTCATCTTCAAATCCCATATCATTACTTCCTTCGTCTCTTATCTGCTCGCTCAACCTGTCGTTTGATCTGCTTTTTATCTGTTTTGTGCTTAGAATATTCCCTCACATGTGTGCAGCTGTGTTTAATCGTGCTTTCAGAGAATAATCAGTCAACTAAAGCGATTTTTTTTTGCAGGTCATTGCTGAAGATGCAAGCCTCAACTGTCTCGCCTGTGACCAACGCTACGCTGTCCTCAAACACCACCGCCGTCACGAAGTCTCAAGAACAAATACTCATCCAGAGTAAGGATATCTCTTAGTCTCAGCGTCTGCACTCTGCTCATGTTTGTGGTTTGTCCTTCTCGTTCCTCTCAAATCGGATATTGGTGAAACACACCCGTGTGAACGAGTTGTTCGCTGTGGGCACCGTCAGATCACAGAGTGTCCCGTATCGCAGACGTATTGCACGATAACACAAGCCTCATAAATAACAACCGATTGCGTCATGCAGTCTAATCAAGATGGTTTGCGCGGGAGTGGCACCCATGCATTTAATAGCACATATTTGCCGTGCTCTGTTTGTCTGTGAGCGATGTCGTTGCCAGGCTACTACACACTACTCCTGCAGGAGATAAGTTTTCGCTGCACGGAGCAGAGGGAATGTGTGAGATGTGACAATTTAAGAGGAGACACACAGGTGGAAAAAAAAAAAAGAAAACAACCTTTTAACATCACTCATGTCCTCCTCTTTCTGCGTTCTCTCAGGTTCCGGGGCGATGATCGCTGTCATCGTCCTAGGTATCATCATCCTTCTGGCCTTTCTGCTGATCATCCTGAAGACATACAACAGGTAGGGCCGCATTTCTGCTGTTGACAGGACAATTCCTGAAGAGTGAATTACACGAGCCGTGAAACAGACAATCGTGCTATTTTTATCCTTCTAGAGGAAGACCAGACACCTGCTTTCAGCTGTCTGATTGTTTGTATTCACATGCTTTCAGCATGTGAATACAAACAATCATGCATACAAACATACTCTTATAAGCGTTTAAAGTGACGCCCCATTCACAGCAAAACGTCACAGGTCGCATGTGCATCCTAGAGCTGAACACACTGTATGTGACCTGTTCCCTTTCCTGCTTCACATTGTTATTTGAATCATTTTAAGAGGAACAACTTTCCGCCATCACACAATATTTATGATATTGCCCTCAGAGGTTGGATCATAAAGTAGAATACTAATTGTAGTACACAACAAACACAAAGCCAACCTGAGGTTTCTCACCACTTAAGATACTAGATGAATTTGTTTTCTGATTTAACAGCTACTTACAAAGGCAGAAATTATATAGATGGATTAATTAATAACAATAAATCATGAAAACAAATGTTTTTTTATATGGGACTGCGGAGAATGAATTGAGGAGTCTCACATTCTAAGAGAAAGAAGCTGCTCCGTAGTCCGGCGGCATGGCAGCGGATACTTCTGTATCTCTCGTTCCATGGCAGCAGGGTGAACAGACTGTGGCTGGTGTGGGTGTAAGCATCCTCTGGCGCTCTGTGCAGACATCTCACTGGGCCGATGTCGCTGATGCTCTGTAGGTGTTTGTTTGTGATGTTGGTTACCGAGAACCCTGAAACTGTTCACCTGCTCCACCTCAGCTCCACTGATGTAGACAGTTTTTTCTCCTTTTTCTGAAACTTCACAATGAGAAAAGATGACATATATATATATATATATATATATATATATATATATATATATATATATATATATATATATATATATATATATATATATATATATATATATATATATATATATATGTTTATTGATCCCTATGAAAATTTCAATTTGGCACATGATTTATTCTGTCTCATTTCCCAGGCGGACACATGTATCCAGAGTCCTGGGAGCCAGCGGCGGCTCCAAACCTCGTCAGAAGTTGTCACAGTCCACAGTTCAGGGCAACATGCCGCTGAGCACCATGGGAATCAACTCTGTGTCGGGCAGCATGGCCAATTCAAACCCAGCCTCGGAGGACAGCTTCCAGCTGCCCAGGGTGGAGCTGAGCAGCGTGGAGGAGAACCACATAGAGCAGTTCAGCACCAACAGCGGATCCACTGCGGTCACCATACACGATGTCCCATCATTAGAAAACACATAACAGCAAGATAACAGGCAGTGACTGATGCGATGTCTTCATCCCCATTCTGCGTGCTGACTGAATCCTGTGAAACTATCACTATCTTCACCATCTGAGCCACTGCTGGTGACCACAGGAATAACAAATATGCAAATATTCACATCATGAACAAACCATGAACAGACATAGTGGATCGCATGAAGGAGACTGCGGGACGGAAGAAACTGAGACTTACATGCGAAGAATTGCTTTTTGGCTACAGTCAGTGTTCTGAGTATAGATGCCATGCATTTTTTTTTTTTTTTACTGTTTGTACTTTTTCCATCACTACCAATACAATGAAGAAAATGTGTAGTAAAAACTGTAATGGCTTGATAATGTTGCTCCTGAGTGTATACATTTCTGTACGAAAGAGAACCACGTAGGTTCATGAGTAAATGTAGAATTAGTATAAACTTCAGAGAAGACAAAGACAGTATGAGAGAATAGATATCTGTTAATATTGCTTATTTAACAATACTCCTTACTAAATCTGGATAACATTGCATTGTACCGTCCCTGTCTTCTGATCGGATTAGTTTTTGTCGAAGAATGTCAGTGTATTTTTAAACCTTGTAAAATGAAAAGATAACAATAACATAAAAAGAGATTTTGTGAGACGTCTGGGTGTCAGCCTTAAAAGCTGACGGGAATCCCTCCAAGTTGGATGCCGAAGGATTTTGCACTTTATTTTGATTGCTCCCCTTGTGTATTTGTATTGCTTGTGGTTCTTTAAATGTGATTAGATGAAAATAAATTTAATATTTCTATTTGCTGCAGACCTACTAGTTTAAATGGAGTGTTATTTATACATAATATATAATAATGTGAAATTAGAGCAGAAAAGAAAAGAAAGAGGGGGGAGTGTTCGGTGTTGCTGAGCAGGTTTTTGCGCCCTCTGCTGGTACATTTTAGTACCATGACACTGACACATCCCGAAGTTGCATTCAAGATCGCAAGAGATGATAAATGTTGCAGTTGTCATACAATGATTCGTGAGTTAGTTTCTTGGGTTGCTTTTTAATTCATTAAGCTTCCTAGATTACCTTTATCTTAGTTTATAAAAAAGTATTGAAACTGTTTATTAATCCGTCCATTTAAATATTATTCAGTAACAACTGTGGCGGCGAACAGTCAGTGAATGCAACTTCTGAAGGGTTGTTTACAACACGATGGTGACCATAGGTGAGTGGCTAACAGGCTAAGTTTATACTCCCAAATCATGACATTTACCAGTATTTTAAAGATAGCTTTTGTATTTTGATATCGAATATTAATGCCCAAGTATATGCGTCCTCGTTAGCGCGATTAAACAGAGAACTAAACCAAATATACCTGCCATGTCAGAGCTAATGCTAAGGAAGTAAGCTAGCTAAAGGGGAATACAGGTATTTGTAGCTCAGGTGCTAACAGCTTGCCCTGTTTTTACTGAGTCCTGACTTGGTCAATGCTTGGCAGACGAGCCATATGACAAGGGTAGAGCATATTTATTAAGTATGAAGTGATGGGGTGACTGTATGTGACTGCCTTGTGTTGAAGGGGAGCTGCTGAGCCTCCTGCTGGTGTCAGTGCTGTGGGGCTGCACCAACCCCCTCCTGAAGAGAGGCACCGAGGGGATAGAAAATGTCACTGAGACCAGCAGAGTCTCACAGCTCCTGGCTGAGCTCAAGTTTCTTTTCCTAAACCTAAAGGTAAATCCTGACACCCCCTCTTCTTGTTTGCCAGTGTGCGTGCTTTTCTCCCTACAAGTGGTTTTAATTGCACCTTCCTCCTCAGTACCTGGTCCCATTCCTCCTGAACCAGAGTGGCTCTTTGGTCTACTATTACACGCTGTCCACCACAGGTGAGACACGCACTCCATAATCAACCTCATCGCTGTCTGGTGGCAGCTTCTGTCGAGGCGAATGGGTTCAGTTCACACACAAGAAAATGAAATCTCGCAGCTGAAACTTTAACACAGACACAGGTGCAGTTAATACCACCGATGATGGCTCAGTTTCCTTAATTATGCCAGTAAACTC
Organism: Sparus aurata; assembly: GCF_900880675.1. Classification (NCBI taxonomy): domain Eukaryota; kingdom Metazoa; phylum Chordata; class Actinopteri; order Spariformes; family Sparidae; genus Sparus; species Sparus aurata. Next base: position 12,234,873 of record NC_044202.1, read on the forward strand.
TCCGAGTATACTCATGATTAACAGTGACTGGAAGTGAGTAACCTAATTGTAATGCAGCCCTCATTAGTGTTATGAATTAAACCCGTGTGTTTCCCGCTATGACATATGTACATACATGACTTCAGCTCCCTCTGGGTTGTCAAGAAAGACCCCCCCCCCCCCCCATTAATTAATTTGTATATTAATTCCGTTAACAGGCTGTTCAACACAGGCAGGATTGGCAATCTGAATAGACATGTCAATGGATCTCAAATATTCCAGTGTCATGGACCTACTACAGCAACAAACAGTTACGTTTTGTTAATGATTAATCTGCTGATTATGAATCTTTTGATTTTTACTGTGTTAGAAAAAATGTCAATTACAATTCCCTCTTGAAGTTACTACGATTTGAGACGATGAGAAGCAGCACATTTACATATTTGAGTTTCTGAAGCATACAAACATGCGGCAGTTTAGCTTGAATAATAAGTTAATTAACCAAGGATTTTCTTTTGGTTAACCCAGAGATATTGACCCCATGCCAATTTGTAAAACATGACCCTGCTTGATGGAAAATGTGCAGTGAAATCATAAATAAGTGATATTTCTACAGGTTTTAGTTTTGTGAAGTTTTAGAAATGATGCAACACAACTTTTACATAAGACAAAGAGTTCACATCCATTTCCAAAACACAGGTTTTAAAGATGCATGACCTGGATTTTATTTAACGTAACGGTTAGTTACCGCGTGAAGAGCACAACATCCTCTCTTAATGTCAATTTTCATTTTGCTCACAGATTTGAAACGCATGTTAATTTGGTTGCGGAATATAAAAACAATTTTTCTTATTTTCTCTCATCCAGATTTATCGCTCGCTGTCCCTGTTGCCAACTCTCTCACCTTCCTTTGCACTCTGCTCACTGGCAAGGCACTGGGTGAAGAGTTTGGAGGCAAGCGTAAGTGACTCATCTTCGTGCGCCTCAAACACAAGCCTTCTGCTCAGAGCCGGGGCAGCCACACAGCATGCAATATTGATACCCACAAGGACAAATCTGGGACGCTAAGATGTTACAAGCTTTAGGGTCAAACATTAGGCTACTGGAACGTGTTCAGAGATTTCAAAGACCAATTTAACTCATTTGCATAAGCAAGACATTTCTGGCATACCAAGATGTTATTGAGCTACTAATCCCCTCTTGTGAATGTCTCCTTTACTGAACTGGTTGGGTTCTGTTTTTTTAAGATGTGCTTTTCTTTATGTTAATTTTCTTGCATATCATGTGCCCCTCACAGAGGCCGTCGCGGGAATGTTCCTTACCATGGCTGGCATCACTCTGTGCGTTATAAGCTCTATTGATGACAAAGACGCTGGGAAGCAGGATATGACGCAGGCTGTTCACTAACAGAGATCAGGATTAAAGCAAACTCTCCCACACCTTCAAGGGATTCCTCAGCAGGGAAAGGAAAGAGGGCCAAAGGAGCGCCAGAGAAGGACTAGAGGGGGCAATTTAGATTCAGACAGCGACTCCTAAGAGCAACGGTTCTGGTGGGAGAATTGCTCCTAAATGAACTCAGCGTGAGCTTCAAAAGACCTGTCCAGAGACTGTCTCACCAAGCTGAAGGGGATGTGGGTTCACGCAGGGTTCACTTCAAGGCTAGACCAGATTTATGGTGCTTGCATAGAAGTTGGTGGTTGTTAACTTTTACTTTTAAACACTCCGCTACCCCTCCATGTGACTAGCATCTGCATAAATGCTGTAGAGGCCACATACAAATGAGGCCAGGGTTTAAAATGGACCAGTTAGATCCAACCTCCTGGTTTAACGGGGACATTTTACAGCGATGGCCTTCTGTCCACTGTGGTGTGTGTTTGAGGAGGAGCAGGAGACAGAAGAGAACTAATTGGTGTTTATCTGGAACATAAAGCTGTTATTTATGCGTATTTTGTCCTCGTTCTGCTTACTGAGATAGATATACTACTGTTATTTCTGAAGTTCTTCGAGAATGAAATGTCCAAGGACTTGTAGGCTTTGTAAACAACGCAGATGTGACAGTGATGGACATAGTAATATATATATATATATATATATATATATATATATATATATATATATATATATATATATATATATATATATATATATATATATATATATATTTTATTCTCACAGTATTTAATTGACACAAAACACTGTCCAGGTGACTTTGTCATTTTTGTGCATATATTCTGTCTGTGATGTGGCTGATATTTTATTAACAAATTGTTGGCAAAACAACTCCTCATGGTATGATCTCCTCACTGATTTCTGCAAATCAAACATACATTCAGGCTTAAAATGTCCCAAAATATTTGTTTCTCGTGTACAAATCACACATGGAAGAAGTAGCATCACTAAAGATCTACACAATATCTATTTTAGAATTGAGGAACAGGTTGGAAACCGTATCAAACAACTGTACAAGACAACAAACACCACCATTGGAAAGCTTGTGGAATGTGATTTAAAAGGTATACTGTACACAGGATTACTTGTTCGTAAACACACCGATCAAAGTTGGCCTAGTGAGCTAGAGTGCAACATTGCCCAAAGGTTGATGCCAAGAAACATCTCGAACACTGCAAAATACTAAGAAAATGAGAAAATACAGGCAGAGAGGAAGGGCCTCTGGAGATACAGAATAAAGTGATGATTGAAATGATTACAATTATGTAAGTCTATACTTGTTTTTTCTGTTTTGTTTTGAGGAGAATCCTGCATAGTATACCTCTTAAGTCTGTCGCTGCTGTGGTCTTATGATAGTGTGTCAGTCTCCTGTAATTCCTGTATTTGGATTTCTTCGGAGCATGTTCACATTTTCGACTCTTCTCAAATTAAGTAACATTATTATTACTCGGCTCATTATCACAGTTGAAGTACTATCAGTTTAACGAAACATTCATTCGGCCGCATGAGTCATCGTAGGAGCAGTAATCGCTGGGGCAACTGCTGTGATGGCTGTAGGGAGACCGTTATGTTGATGCGACCTCGTCATGATGATGTTTCTGTTCTGCTGTAATCGACAGGGCGTCCTGTTTGAGCGAATGAACAAGACAGAAACCCACATGTTGTCATTAGTTATGGTGATGACGTCATGCACCGTTTTAGGATGCGAGATGCGCAAACTTGCCTTTTCCTCTATGTTCTTTCTCTGAGAGGTGGATGACGAGGGCCGCGCGTTTGAAGACGTGTGATTCAGCTCCGGCTCCTTTTGAAAAAAAAAAGAAAAAAAAGAGTTGCATTGATTGCTGTTTTTTTGTACTAATGAATGGTAGCTGTTCAAAAATGTTCTAAGCTTTGGCAGTGTGTGTAGGTGTGTGTAGCGTACCAGTTTTTCAGTAGCAGACTCCTCGGTCTTGACAGAATTTTCAGTCTGTTTCACACTATCTTGCCAGGATGGAGGTGCCTTTCACAGGACAGAAATATCATCTTGTGAACCATTTTAAACACAATAAAATAAATCCTCTTTATTAAGACACATTTACTATGACTATGTAAATGTAACCACCCACCCACTCTGATATGCTGTACCTGCTTTCCATTGTGTTTGTGTAGGTGTTCTGCCTCGCTGTGCTGCTCCCTCTTGATAATTTGTCTCTTGAGGAAAAAAACCACACATGCCGAATTCGGTATCACACGTGTTTGTAGCAGAAATACACAAATGGGGAGTATGCAGTAGAGTATGCAGTAGATGTTTATGTATCAGGCACTGAAATATATGTAGAATGACCTTCAGGACTGATTGAGTCATTTGTTTAAAGATGAGCTAATTGACTTTTTTTGTCTTTACCATGTTCAGATAGAAATATGTAACATATTTATTACAGTTTAGCTTTTAACTGTGTAGACTATGATTTAACAAAGAGCCCCATAAGGCATGAAACTAAAATGTGCTGTCCAAACCATCATGTATGCATCTCCAGGTATCTGTTATTTTCAAAATGTTATCCTCAACGTCCATCCACAATGTCAAAAATGTCACTTAGATAACAAAAAAAAAGATTCACATGGAGCTGGAGCTACTACAATTGGTTAATTATTTGATTCAAAGAAAATTAGTTGCCCATCATTTCGACAATTAATTTATAATTTCAGTTCCAGTTTCTTAAATGTAAGGATTTTCTTTGTTATCATGATAGTAAATGTGGAGTCCTCGGACTTTGTACTCTTGATTGGGACTAAAGACGCAATTTGCACAAAGGTACAATGTGTATGAATTGACCACCTGCTAGCTTATAAGCTCAGTTAGCTGTGCAGCTAGTTGGTGTTTAAACCACTATCACATAGCAATTTTTTGATTTTTTACACTTAAGTTCTTGCATATTGTGCCTTTTATTTACAAAATGATTGGTCAATCAGTCGTGCAAATAATCAGCAGATTAATCAATAGTGATAATAATTGTTAGTTTCAATGCTACATGGAACATACAAAAAAATAGTTTAATACATGCCTACCTGCTGCGTGTTGTGCAGAGGATCGTTTTGGTTGGCTAGTTCCTCATCCTCCACTATTTCTGCAACTCTCTACAGACACAAAAATGAGATCCAGATTTAGAACTAGCTCTGCTATAAACCTATATGCAATTTCAGAAATTCATTTACCTCCTTCAGTGATCATTTAGCACTTAATAACATGATCACACCATGCAGTTGAGAAGGTTGGAAGGCTGACCTGGTCAACAGGAAGCTCTGTCGCTGTGTTCTCGTCCTCATGCACCTCCTCGGCCCCTCGTACCTCCTCTCTTCTCTTCCGCGCTGCTCTTTTAAACACGCTGGGCAAGACTGTGATGAACAGAGATCAAAACTTAAATGATGCTACCATGATAATCAACACAAATTGAAGATTTTTAAATGTTAGATTTAAAAGTGACAACAACCAGATCCATTGCTGAGCGGTGGTCTTTGCTGTCGTCTGTTGTTGTTGTGTATCTTGACCGGCCTGGCAAAGAATGCAGACGTGTCATCTGCTCCTTCTCTCCTGCTCCTCTGCTGTGTGGCTGCTGGACCTGCAGCTTCATCTCCTGTCGACTTTACCCTTCGACCATCGGACTGAAAGCCATGACATACAGCTGAATTATTACAGCTTAATTTATTTGTGTGCTACATATAGACAAAAACACCTGCTTCCAAGTTTGTCCCACTGGTGTATTGGAAGTGTCCACCAAACCAATTAACAGTCCAAATATAGCTCTTGTGGTGTGAATTCTAGAAAGTGGAGATTGTTTTTTTGATACCTCAGGGGAGTCGAGGAGAGCCGAATCACTGTACTGGTCTTCTGGACCGCTTCCTGCTTTCCTGTTCTATGAGAAACACACAAACGTAAATTAATTGCAGGCTGCAGCGTAAAAATGCAAGTAAAAAAGTATTTTATCATTAAAAAAGAAATGTCTCTATTTTCATGTGTGTGTTTACATACTGTAAACATAACAGACACAGATGCACATGATGTCTTCAATCATAAACAATGATAATAAACAAGTTCTTTAAAACCATGACAAAAGTGATGGCTAACTGTCCAGAGAGAAACCAAACTTCTGTAGACTCGCAAGCAAATAAGAACAAAGGAAAACAAACCAGGACAGACCAAAGTTGCCAAATCATGCACAGCAACCTAAACAAAATTGTAATGAATTATTAATAAACAAATTATCAAAAGCAAAGGTTCTAAAAGAAAAAACTTAAAGAGCCAAATCTTAACAATAGTTTTAATGAACAAATACATTATGATACAAAAAAGCCCTACAATAACTCTAATCCCAATATAAATTAAACTCTGTATACAGAGAAACAATTCTAAGACTTGATCTTAAGCCGTAAAAGTAAGTGCTTAAATTAAAGTATTGAGTGAACGTACCTCATTTCTCCTCAACAGCCTTCTCTTTCCTGGGTAATACCTTCAAAATAAAAGAAAAACACAGGGATGTGAAAAGGTGAAAGGGAAAAAGGAAGCAGAAAAGTTTTCTTCGTCTTCTGTTGTGTCTCATTAATCATATTACTGTAGTGAGCAGATCAACGGCACTTAAACACCCATCTTTACACACTCACAGACGACCTTGCATAACAATACCTCTCTGCAGCTTTTGAAACTAACAGCTCCACATATGGGAGTTTCTTGAACCTCTCTGTTCCCACGGCAACATAGAAGTGGCCGGTCTCCAGCTCGGCAGCCGAGGACACAGTCGCTCCTTCCAGAGAGCACAACCTGATGAAGCACAGGGTTTATATTATATTTACTGGATATCCCTTGTGTTCAACAGAGTGTGCATGAGTGTGTGTATGCGACTGTCACTGACCTGCGCACAGCTCCGGTTCGTAAGCTGACCTTCTCTGTGACCAGACCCAGTATCTGCTCCAGGTCCTGCCGCATGGTCCGAGGAATGATGAATCGGAACGGTGGACAGAGGAGATCTCCATTACGGAAAACACTAAACGTACACAAACACATTCCCATATGTACACTCAAACAGTTGCTATTCCTGTGCTGGCCATGTTGGGATCCTTTCCTAATGTTATTCCAATGTAAGTGATAGAGAACAAACTCTAAAATCCTTGTTCTTCTTGTGGAAGAATGCTTTCTAAAGTACAGCCAAAGACATTAGATTTCAGCAGTCAGTAGTCAAAGTTTCGCTCAAAGAAAAGTCGGGGGGGGGGGGGGGTCACCAAAGTCAGCAGGATTCATCCTCTGGGGACCTTGAATGTCTCCAGTTTCATGGCAGTCTATCCAGTAGATGAGGTATTTAATTTTAGACCAAAAGGGTGAACGGTTTTTCGTACGAAAATATGCCTAAATGTATTACAGATAATCATGTGTGTGTTTGCCGGTAGTGTGTCCAACTTACTGCAGAATGCAAGGCACGGGTATAAACTTCCTCCATTTGGCTGAGACATTTGGCCTCTGGGTCACTTTGGCCTGCAAAGGACACTGACAAAAGTCAGATGCAGGGTACTGCAAAACATCATAATGTTGTAATTTCCTCAGCATTATTGAAAAATTCCCTCATCGGCTTTATGTCATCCATCAATAACACTGCACGTCCATCAAAGCAAAATCAGCTATTCTCAAAGTGTAATGACTGACTAAATATTCTGCTCATGCCAGCTCAAGTGCTGCAGCCATGGAAACTAACGTCACTGAGAGACTTCTCCAGTGGCAGCGTCCAATTCGAGGGCTCCTCTCAAAGCCGCTACCCATGTCGGCCCACATCAATGAAATGTGGAGCCACTGTCCGTGTCTCTGAGGACGTAACTGGACCAAGTCAATCAACATCAATAATCTTCCATTATTGTTCTTACTTGTGGCAGAGAGTTAATGCATTTACAGTGGAAAACGAGGCGTGGGGCGGTGAATACGGGCATTAGGCCTGCCCAGACATGCACATAGCCCCGATTGCACTGTGTGGAAGCATAACTCTTTGTCTCACCAGCAGGATCAAACACAACTCACATACTGACATACTTCCTGCGTTGCTCCACAGCAACCACAACACAGGCATCTAAGACTCTAAAAACCAAAGACTCAGCTCTCCAAATGGCAGACACCCAAGGCACACACAGTTAGTCTCCGCTCCTTTTTATGTTTGTCAGAAAAGTAACACTGGCGGCTTAAGACCGAGAGTGCGGTCATCCCTGCCAGCTGGTCAGAATACAAAGCGAGCACTTGTCAGCTTGAGTGGTTCGGTGTGTGTACTTGTGTGTGAAATCAATTTTGTGTGAATGTTAAGAGAGCTTCTGCCTGCATATTAGTACCATCATTATCACCATGCCCCTGCTTGCATAGAAGTTACAATTAAATAGCAAAAGAGAGAAGAGTTTGGTTCAACTGCATTAAGAGATCTTTGTTGATGAAAATAATCATTACCTCTGGGAGGATCTGCTCTCTGATGACATCCAGCTGAAATTGTATACACTCAAAGGTCCCATATCATCCCACATTTGATTATAAAGCAGGTCTAGATGCTATATAAATACTGTAAAAGCAACACTCAACCCAGGTAGAAATCTATCCAATCCAAAGCATGGACACCTCTTCTAGAGGGACAAAATAAAAGTAGACCTGAAAGTGAGCAAAATATTGGACCTTTAAAAGGGCACCCTGCAAGCCTTATGACTGCACTCTAGACAACACAATCATTGTTTCGTGCAATTTACATGACAACCAGTGACATCAATGGGACGATAAGTGCAAAGGGTGACCCCCTCACACACACACACACACACACACACACACACACACACACACACACACACACACACACAAAGTGCATCTGATCTATCTGATGCTAACAGGAGAATGTGTCGTCACAATTGTAGGCAAATGTGAGCTGGACTCGGTTAATGGAAAATCCTGCAGTCATTTTCCTATTTGATTTGGCAGCAGTCCAAATGGATCAACTCGATATGAGCACAAAGCGGCCTGGTGGTGCATTCCTCCTGGTTAGACTGCGATTAATGAGTGATGGAGTGTAAAAGCAAGCTGTCCACATGGCAAAAATAAAAGCCTACCTGAGTTTCTTCACGGGCAGCAGGATGCTTTTTTGTTCCCCTGTTCAGATAACTGTACATCAAAACAATAGACAACAAAAGGTATGATAGGATTCATTCTAAATGAATTTAGTTTCATTTTAGAGAGAGCAACTGTGCATTAAAATGATCCTCAATGTCTCTACAATTAATGTACTTTTGTACTCACTCCAGCTTCTTGAACCTTTCAAAGCCAGCAGCAACATACTGGGCTCCTGTCTGAAGGTCCTCCAGCTCTGTGATCCTGTGGCCCTGTCTGGGTGTGTACAGGTTCCTGACGGCGAGTGGAGCACCGATGCTCTGGGTCACTTCAGTCAGAAAGGCCTCCATAGTGGCCACCTGTCGCTGGTTCACCACAAACCTCCGTCCGCTGTAGAATGGATCTCCATTCCTGTACACCACCACGCTTTTCACTGGAGGCAGGACAGTTGCGGCTGCGGTGCTGGCAGCCATCTCCGAGCCAGCTGTTACAGTCACAGACACAGTTTAAAAAACACATAACTCTGTCCAAATACATACAATTTCACCTCTGACCATCTTCATGACATACATACGTTTACATTCTTTGGATCACATAACCACAGATTCACACAGACACAGTAAATCATCCTCTAAATCACACAGACACTAATGCTCAGTCACTCACACGCCTGGTGGAAGACGATGAGAAGAAATCGCAGAAATTGAAGCCAAAGGTGAAAATCAGTCCCTTCCGTTGTTGTGGTCTGTCTGGACTCCCACTCGCCACGTTTGGCTCTCTCTCTATTCCCCTAAAACACACACACACACACACATTCACACACTACTCCACTGACGGTGGTGAGTATTTCCTGGTTGCTATGGCAGCGTGACAGCAATGACTGGCTTTGTGGGGCAAACCCATGGGCAGCAACCACAACAAAAGAGACAGCGGGAGGAGGAGAGAATGGGCGGCTCGCCATGTTGTAAGCTGAATCAATAAGATAACCTCGAGACCCAGTTGTCTGTTTTTTTCCACAAAAAAGAGATCGCCACAGATATCTATATACCGCATATTAACACGACCAGGCAGGTGCAATAACAATCAGGTCATGGAACTGATACTGTAATTCTCAATGGTGATGCTCTTTAAATAAAGCATTTAAAATAAAAGACTAAAAAAATTAGAACTTGATGAGCAGGTAAGACAATTTACAATTTTTTGTTTTGTTTTGTTTAGGCTTTAAAAGCGTCTTCCCCTGGGTGCTCTTTAATGACATTAACATAAAATGACCGCTTAATAGGAGACACGCATTGCTCGTGTGATGAGTGATGAGAGCTCATTGACTGCGATCCAAACAGGAAATTTGAGCTTCTGTGAGTCACAACACAAACTTGGCCTCATGCCAAGGACCCCTCCTCCCCAAATTCTAATGAATGAAACTTCCTCCTAACACAAGAACAACTACCTCAACGTCTCATGAGTTAAGCACAATGTTAGAGAAAGACTGCAGTGGCAGTAACAGCAGCAGAAAGCAGACTTTTAAGAAAAATACACTTTATTCTTTTTTTTTACAAAGAAACTCTTACATACACAATGTACAGCTTTTGCCAGTCACATGATAAATACAATTGAAAGTTATGTATCAGTATAAAAAATTGACTTGAATAGATGACACGTTAGGGAGTTCAGCTGACTGAAAGCAGTCAAGCCTTCAGTCTCACATCATCGAGTCCAGTTCAGATTACTCCTTCTGTCAGGAAACACTCAGTCTGTCCTTCAGTGACAAGTACTGCAGAGGAGAAAGAAGAGGAGATACACAATCATTTAAAGGTATACCCTGTCATCTGAAAGGTTGGATGAGCTCACTCCTAATGCACAACAACAAATTCTACAAATGCATATACATTCATGTTCTGATTCTTTTAGTCTAGAAATTTTCTGTGTACAACTGCATTTGAAAATCGAATACAAGGGTGCATGAGTACCTTCTTTATGAGTTCAGTTCAGTTCAGTTTAAATTAAGCGTTCCATGTGTACATTACTCCACATCTTGGCACTTTTACAACCCATGAAGCTGCACAGTGATTGCTGGAAGCAGTGATGCAAGCTTTATGAGAACTTAAGGAACTTAAGGAGATAAATTAAGGAATGCAATTGGTACACAGTCTGAGGGCAAAGGGTGCAGACAGCTGAACATGCTAAGAACGCCATTACAGATTTATGACCCTAATTCACAGTTCAGACTGCAGGAAAGAAACAAACTAGTGGACTCATACAGATAGCGTTAGTGTCTCTGTTTGTATGCGCAGGTAGCTGCATTCCAGTCTTTAGGAGATATACTATGTTTATTATTCAGGTATGGATATTACAAGGAATTTTCCACTGTACCGACTAATTTTGAGGCAACTTAATTAATGTAGTCTTGCAGCAGTGGCAATTCCCTTACAGCAGGAGACTGCTACTGTTGAATAAATACAGGACACGGCATTGTACCTTTTTCCTGCTGTCAATGGCCTGTTGGAGCCACAGCAGCTCCATGGTCAGGGTGTTTCTGTGGAGACGAAGCACCTCTGGGGTACAGGGCACCTCCTGGGCCAAGCAGTACTGTCGGGAACCTGAGGGAGGGAAGACAAATTCAAAAATAAATGAAGATTTTAACATGTGTTAAAAACAATTGATTTTAAGTCAAACTTAACATCAGTCCTGCAGGTAAATGATGATGAAATGTTTTGTTTCTTCTTCTTCTCATTTTGCCTTTTGTGAAAAACTCTACTTGTACGCAAAGCAATTTCTGTCATTTTGACAATTTTCTTAAAGCCATTCTGACAATGCCAATGTGTTAAATAATTCAGGGAAATCATGTCAACCACAAGACAGCCAAGTCTCAGCTTAGTTAATCTTAATGTCTTTTCAAGATGGATGTTTTTTGCAGTGCTTACACAACAAGATTAGTGTTTAAACAACACATTGAAAGATCAATTATTTAATTTCCACAAATTCTGATAAGAAATGTTGCAATTTAAGTTATTTATCTGGGAAAAGAACAGTTTCCAGCTCTACCAATACGTAGACAATTTGGACATTTGAAAGGATCGTCTTGAGCTCTTTTCACTATTTCTAAAACATCCACAGACCAGGTGAATATGAAGAATTACCATTACTTGAAACCCTAAATAAGACTCAACATTGTGTCTCTGTTATAGCAGATTAATGATAGATGAAGACAAGACACAAAAAATCAAAAGTCATCTCACTACCACTACCAGTGTGTGGACGACTTTCACCTTTGTTAGAGTGACCATAGTTCATATCCAGCTCCAAACTGCTCCAGACGGGGGTGGAGTCTCCTGTGCTCTCCATCACCCCTCCATCTTTATACACCATGGTACTTTCTTTCTCTCTGTCCCCTTTATCATTGCTGCTGGGGAAACAGTCATTAGAAAAAGAGGTCTGATCTCTGATTTGTGAATCATCCCTCTCTGCTTCTATCTTCTCTGACAGGGCAGGATGATCTCGCCTCTCCACTGATGACACTCCTGTTGCTGATGGGATCTGGGGACTGGCACAGATATCTACTCCTTCAGCAGTGCTGCTGGGTCGTGGAAACAGACCATTCTGATGATGCATGAGAAAAAGCATTAGAAAAGTAACGAGAAGTTAAATAAATCACACTGTCATTAGAGTTGTCAAGTACTTACAGTGTCTGTGAAGTGGGGAATGGGGATGACTGTCTCCCTCCACTCTAAATGAGTCAAGCCTCCATCGATCTCTCTCACGACGTCTTCAAAGTCTTCTCGTGCACGCCGGACTTCCTTTCTCACAATGTATCCACGTGCAGACGCCTACAAGAGAGATTACAGAGTTACTGTAGCTAATGCTAACTTGTCCCCAGCTTCAGTTAAGTCAACAACGCTAGCTACTTTAAGCATGAGTAGTCTTCATGAGTTAGCAAAAGCAGCTAAACTGTCAGAGCTCGCAGAGAACTCTGGCCGGAAATAAGACGTTAGATGAAAAGACGCAAGTTGGTGCTTTACGACTTGAAAAATTGACTTACTGGACTTTGTTATTACCTGAAAACAGGTGAGCGTCGTCTCCCACTTCCCTCTGTCCATTGCCTAGGAGAGCGGGAGTTGAACTCGAACTTTTGATTTTTTTCCGGGGTCACCCTGTCAAATTAAAAGCCGCCTTGTAAACGTTAACCAAGTATCTGTGTCGACTTAGCTCCTAGCTTGATAAATTGGCGTCAGTATAATACATTTAATTATATTACAACTAAAACGGTATCAAATTACCAAACTAACTCCGGGGTGACACTGTCGTTACGTATGCGGAGTTATATTTTGGTAGGACGGAGGCGGAAGTGGCCTTGTGTTTGGTAAACCGGTATCCGGCTTGCAATGTTGCTGCTTGTCCCAGGGCACTTTTTGTCAAAGTTTTTCTCCACAACTGATGAAAATGAGCAGTGGTTCAAATCAGAGGACTTTGTTCCAGACTTGGGGTGCATCCGCTTCTGAAAATAGGGTTGTTCAACCGAAGAAAGATGGCAAGAAGCCCGCTGGACGGCGCAAAACAACCCAAAGCAGCACCACACAGGTAGCTAAAACTAACCTTCCCAGAAACCCTCTGTGGACTGAAATAGGTCAGGGGTCCACATACACATCAGAGATCCCAGGAAGGACGGAGGAGCCTAAACCTGTGTGTGAATATGAAGATGACGACGATGATCTGATGGTTGTCGCTGTATATGAGGCTGAAAAGAGCCTGCAACTTGACAATGTTCACTCTTTTCAACATGAGAACCGTGTAGGAACAGAGAGCATTGCCTGCTCATCCCTCCCCTCAAGTGTGGGGCAGACATATCCAGACTTCCCTGGCTTTGACTGCTCCTCAGCTAAGGTATGGATTTACCCCACCAACTATCCCATCAGGGATTACCAGCTGAAGATATCAGAAGCTGCCCTGTTCCAAAACACACTGGTGTGTCTCCCCACTGGTCTGGGAAAGACCTTCATAGCCTCTGTGGTTATGTACAACTTCTACCGCTGGTATCCATCTGGGAAGATTGTGTTCATGGCTCCCACCAAACCTCTGGTGGCCCAACAGATCGAGGCCTGTTACAAAGTGATGGGGATCCCTCAGGCACACATGGCTGAGCTGACAGGTAGCAAATCATGACGCAAAAGCTGAGACACTCATCCTTCTTTTAGCGTTGAATAACAGGAGTTCATCTTCTGATCCACAGGCAGCACAGCAGCAAAGCAGAGACAGGAGGTGTGGAGGACCAAGCGTGTCTTCTTCCTCACACCTCAGGTCATGGTGAACGATCTGTCTCGAGAGTCGTGCCCGGCCCAGCAGGTCAAGTGTGTGGTGATCGATGAAGCCCACAAGGCGCTGGGCAACCATGCCTACTGTCAGGTACACAAAGCTGTCACTAATGATCACGGCTTGACACGCAATCCAGTTATTAACCACTGCTTACTATGTTTCAGGTTATACGTAATGTGTCAAGTCCAGTTCTGATTGTGAATCTGCAATAAAGTGATTCTGAAGTGAAAATGCACCTAATAGTAGTTCTTAACTTAGTAACCATCACTCTTATACATTTTATAGGGTGTTTTTAAGAGAAAAGAACACTTGTAATTAGTTAGTTATCTAAATTAATTGCTAATAATGCTCTGTACTCGCCCCTCTCCATGTTACTCAGGTGATCAGACAGCTTGGCAGCCAGACTCTGCAGTTCCGGATCCTGGCCCTTAGTGCTACTCCAGGTGGAGATACAAAGGTAAGACCAATAGATAGAATCTGTGTCTATTAATCCTTTATGTTTTGGGTGACATTATGGCCAGAGAGACCAAAAAAAACCAAACATTTTCATGTAACTATTCTCAAACCTTATTCTGTTTTACATCCCTGCAGTCGGTGCAGTCGGTGATCTCTAATCTGCTCATCTCTCACATTGAGCTGCGTTCAGATGAGAGTCCGGACATCCTGGCCCATTCCCACCAGCGCAGTGTGGACAAAGTGGTGGTTCCTTTGGGAGATGTCCTCTCTGCTTACCAGGCACACTATCTGCAGGTAGGCACATGTGATTTTGCATCATATTTAGATAAACTCCTTCCTGTTTTTGCAACCTTTATTTATTTTTTTTACTATAATCACACATCTGACATAAAGGTCAGAGTTGAGGTAATCGATTTAGTTCTTACCTACTTTATGAATTTAAGCCAATCATTATTGTCCATGATGTTTTTACTGTCGGATTAATTTCAGTATTGATACAAAAAGCAGACAATAGCATTCAAAGTTAGATGAAATGTATTTGTATTGTCAAACTTTCCCCTCATGCATACGTCATAATGCAAACTATGTGACTTTTGTGTTTTTGGTACTTTGCTGCCACCTTGTGGTCACTGTTTGCTCACTTCAGTTGTAAAAAACGATCCTCAGTTGAATGTTTTCTCTGCATCATGTCTGTACTCTGGCGGCATGGGTCTGTTCATATTTAACAGATTTGATGTGTTTTGAAAGCCTCATCCTGTCCCGCTCCGGGGTCTGGCTTCCAGAAAAAGGCTCTAGATTATTAATGGACCTCTCTCTCCTGGTCACGGGGTTGGTTCGCTGTCTGTGTGTACTGTACTGTAAATGTGCAGCTACACTTCATCCGTCTCAACTGGCTTGACTGTTGGAATGTGACACCTGTATTTGAAAGTTGAGACCTGTTGTGTATCAGCTCTGTTTGGTCCTTTTTGTGAATTTTCTACCCTCCTTTCTGATTCTTTTTGGCTTTCCTTGCTTGTTCTTTAATTGCTTTAACATTCATTTTTCACCTTCTCTTCATATGAGCCCCTGATCGGATGGCGCCTGCAACCTGCTTGTTAACCTCCCTTAATTTGACCCGACAGTACTCAAAATAGAGACAAACACTGCACTCAGGTGTAAAATGAGCATTGCAGCAGCCATTCAAGCGGAATTTAATGATTGTTGAGCAAATCAGAAAAATTAACCAGTCATGCAGACAGCTTTTATGGGCTCTGTGGTGTGCTTTTCTTTAATTCTGGGCCCATTTCATCAGACAGAAATAAGAGCCATAGACCAACACCAATCCATATAACCACTAAAATATCTTCTGTTTTGTTGTGTCTGACTTTTGTGATCGTAATGGTGCGTGGATGGAGGTTTTATAGACAATGTGCGTCATGTCGGTGAACATCTAGGTCACTGTGTTCAAGTTGGCGCTGAGATATTTGTCATCGCGTTTACACCCTGCGTTGTGTTGTAATGGAAACTGATGGTCTTACTTCAGAGCTTCAGTTTTATTGGCATTCCACACAAATTGAAGTAATCTGTCCCAATAGAATTCCTGTTATTCATAACAAATGTGCTGAGGTTCACGAGGACAGGACTCCGTTTTCCCAGCAGAACAGATGCCATGTTTAAACACACGTTTTCATATTAGAAAAATAAAAGTGCTTATCAAGTTCCTTATGTGAACTCCTATAACCTTGTTGTAATGTAATGTATTGTGTAGGCTGCACTCTGATACACAAACGTGTGTGTGAGCCTTTGTGAGAACTCATCATTTTACTATGCTCCAGTAACTGAGCACCAGTTCTCCTCTTGAAGTAGGTTATGCTATGTTTCAGAACAAAAGTAGGGTGTGACCCTTTTTGTTTGCTACATTTGATCCCACAAAAAAGGAAGGAATACCCAGCATGGATGTTCTGTAGTATGTATACAGTACATGTCAATGACTAGTCTGAAACCTTGCATGTGTTTCAAAGCTGAGTTTTAAGTTGTGTTTTTCTCCTATAAATCTTCTCAGTTTTTGCATTGGTAAGAATGCAAATAACTACATGCAAGGCTGTAGCTAAGGTGGTAGAGCCTATCTATCTTAAATCAATCATTACTCTATATGATTAACAAAATAAAACCACATAATGCCCATATTGAGACTACGAAATGGCTAAAATGTAATATTAGTTTGAATTAATATCTTTTTTTCTTTGGCTCCTTAAATTACCAATTACTTGTGTTTAAAAATGTATCAGCCGACTATCAGAGAAAGGAATTTTCAATTAGTTATTTCTTAGTTCTTGTCCCAGTAGAACTCGTGTGTTCGATAAAACCCAGTGAAATTCCTAACAAAGCTAAACAAAAAAAGAAAGCCTCACTGTAGATTACAAAAGACAGGAGACAAGTACATTTTTATTCAACAACAAAAAAAAACACAGTAGCTCTTGTTGATGCACTTGATTTTCACAGTACAGCACGTTTGCAGAACACTAAAAAAAAAGAAGCAAAAGAGTAAAGAGAAAGGAAAAAAGTTGAATCATCACACTTGATGTTCCCATATAACCAGGCTCTTAAAGGGAAAACCAACCAAAATCATGGCTTTGCATGTATTTATTCACTACAGTTATTATCATAGAGTATCATGCCAACTCTACAACCATTTAATGTGAAAGAAATTCTTTGGATTTGGTGTCTTGACTTAACTGGGCAACCTTCCTAACCCAATACTTAGTTTCTTTACTTATAATTTCTTTTCTTTCTTTTTAAAATTAAATTAAAAAAGATGAAGCCAACTCTCCCAATTTAAGCTCAACATTTGACTTGCAATTTTACACATATTTAATATGCTTTATGCTTGAATTAGTGCCCACTCAAGCATTTCGAAGGATGCTCTTCGCTGATGATTTGGCTACTTTACCTCCAGTTTTGTTTTATTTCAGTTGCAGCCAAGCATAAAATGTACATTTCCAAATATTCCCATATCATCGTGAAGTCTTGGTGTCTGTGTATGTTGCATATGAGATAAAGATGCTTATAGACTCTCTTTAGATTGGTGATAACATTAAACAGCTTCAACTTAAACAGAATTTAATTTTCTTCTATCTATTTTGGACTGTCTCCACTCAGTAGCGGTGGCATTTGAATGAACAAATGCTTACTTCCCACTGATGACAGAGAATAGCAAGTAGAAAGAGGTTCAGAGGTCATTACTTTTCCTGCGTGTGTGTATGAAACATGAGGAATGCATTGAGTTGCCTTAAGAAGTACTTTATGATTGTCATTCAGCAGTAAAATCTGTAAGTTTTTCAGTGTTTGGTTTGGAGTGTAACATATGTATTCTACCTCCTCCCTTTAGCTGTACATTCATGTTTCCTAAATTTAGTGTCACCTATTGTGTTAAGAGCTTATTTACGGTAGAAGCCACCAGTTCGGATCTGGATGTTGTTTTATCGGATTGTGTTGCAGGCTACAGATTTCTCCCCCGACCCACCATTATCAGTCACTGAGAGCCCCCTTAAATTGGGTTAGGTTAGTAGCCCAGCAACTGTAATACCTGACTTATTGGTTGTTGGTTATTACAACAATTAATATTGCACTTATTGTAGAATCAAAATAACTGTTAATGCAGCGTAACTGGCATCACATAGACATGTTATCTTTAGTGCAGAGATAAAGAAATAATGGATCAATAGTGACAGTTGCAATCACCTCAGCAAACTAGAGAAGGATGTGTTGTGCATTGACCTTTACCCCACATGACAGAACACTGTAGCTGTGCAACAAACAGAAACGGAGCATATAGATAAGGCTGCATGTCTACTGGGAACCTGCCTCTGTTGTGTAAAGACAGGCTGTTGCATGTTCCTGACAGCACTCAATGGTCACCGCCTTCACACAGTGCCAAGAGTTAAAACTAGTTTTTAACAAGCGGGCACTGTGCCTAGCAAAGGGTTTTTTGAGTATGAGATGAATGTTATGCTTCATCTCAGCATTTGGGTTGTATCAATGAGAGTATGGCAGTGGTTTTGTTTAGAGGATCTATCTAAATGAGCACGACTGAAAATTCACTGAGGGTTAGTTTAAGGGCTGTTTTTTCTCTCAGGCCCTGACTGATCTGGAGTGTGCTGGGCTTGTGGTCAGTTCAGGTAGAGGCGGTGAATAAAGAGGATGTTGCATCTGAGGCTGTAGCTGGGCTGCGGCAGTGTTAGCGTAGTCTTTGTGAGCCTCAAGTAGGATGCTGCTCAATCCTCTCATCTCTTAGGGTCGCTCTAGGAACCAGATCTCGTTCTGGCGCTGGCTATGTGCAGGGTTGGTGTAGCCGGCCACAATGAACGAGTCGTGGACACACATGTCGGTGGAGTCTAGAAGCTCTGCCATGGCGCTGATCTGATCAATGATGGTCACTTCGTTGGTGGGACCGGAGAAGGGCCTGGAAGAAGCAGGGGGAAAGGTGGCTAAGTATTGACATGCAGAATCCAGAAAGGTAAAGCAGGCCAGGCATTAATTCGAGCACCATTTATCCTTGATAAAACACTCCTTGTTAGTTGTTAGTGCTGACAAGAAGAGGGAGTTAATTTAGGAATAGCAAACCTGTTTTAGTGTAAGCTCTACTGACCTTGCGTATACAGTAGTGGTGGGCCAGATCTCTATGACGATCTCGCTGTCAGTAGGTTGTGGGGGCTGGGCCTGATGCTCAGCGGGGAGGAAATACGCCACAGTTAC
Source organism: Sparus aurata (assembly GCF_900880675.1). Lineage (NCBI taxonomy): Eukaryota > Metazoa > Chordata > Actinopteri > Spariformes > Sparidae > Sparus > Sparus aurata. The sequence continues at coordinate 12,253,891 of NC_044202.1, forward strand.
CTCATGGGAGAGCATAGCCTGGTTCTCATTTGTGCGCACCACTGTGACGATGGGGAGTGTCATGCCCAGGTAGTCACCTAGAGGAGGCAATTGTGTGTCAGACTCGCTTGGAGATGATCATCAGCCAATGAACATACGAGACAATGCTGTGAATTTCAAACGCCAGTACCTGATAGTGTGTGTTGAACAGTCCCTTTCTTGTGGACTTACCTACAGAATTCTGCTGGCAGATGTATTTCATAATCCTCATGAAGCCATAGCAGATGCTCTGTTCATAAGTGTCCTCGCGCATTCTTATACAAGCCCAGTGGCCCTTTTCGTACTGGCGCCTCTCAAACAGCAGCTCCCCACACTAAAAAATTACACATGACAAAATGAGAGAAGAATGAGTTACAAGTTTATTTCATTAGTGACGCATTAAATTAAATTGAATTGTTATGAAACTGTTTTCTGTGACATTTGTTAGGATAACTGGGAAATAGCATTGGGGATGCCAGCAAATGTTCGGATGAATGCCTGGTAAGCTGAGCTGTCTACAAAATGTGTAAAAGATGCATCCCACACAACTGTTGCTTGTAATTAAAATAATTCAAGACATGCTGCATGTTGGCCTTGTGAGTGTACTCAAGTGTCTTATGAAGAGCTCTATTTGGATGGAAAACAATTTTTTCAAGGAGAAGTGGTGTAATGTAATTATTACTGGTGCATCTCTGTGGTTTTTATCCTGTCAAATTAATCTACATCAATAGGTTTATGGACTGTCAGTAAATTTTTTTTTGTCTTTTACCTAAAGATAAATACTATTTAGGTAATAGAAGTGCTTCAAATGAATACCATAGACTTATTATAGAGATTTACACAGAATCAGTGATGAAAATAATAAATAATTTTCCCATGTAGATTGACCTACAGCTTTGAGACTGCTTGCTGTCAACGTGCACTGAAACCTAAGCTCTAAGAATAGGGTGTCATGATTGTCCTTTGTTTAACCGGAGTCTCCAGCCAAGTTTTAATGAACTAATTAACTCAAGTTAAACCAATTAGCCCTCTTTATTTATACACCCCCTAAGGAGTTTAGAAGGCTTTTTGTATTGGGTGCCATGATCATCATGTTGAAAATGAATAGCTGATGCATACTTGCACATATGTCGTATGTTGTTGTCAACCAATAATGACGCTGTTGGTGTTTATTTGATGTTGACTGAGAGGTCTGATCTGTTTGTTGTTGTATGTGCAATCCAGGAGTTTCACATTTTTTTATAGCTGTTAAATGCATCTCCGTTATCAGAACAGTAAGATTAAAGGTTATTCCGGCATCATTATGTTATACACTGACCTTAAATGAACTAGGGTTGGTATATTCAGGACAGGCTATCTGGCAAATCAGGGCTGGATTGTCATGTGATCTCAGAATTTGCAAATCCAGCTGCCTCACAAGGTAATGTGATTTGGGCAGCAGGGCAGCTATCCATGTTCTCACGTGACATGAGAGTGATAGTTGGTGGTAGTAATCGACATCTAATCTGATTCTCCAAGAAAGTGACAAGAAAACATAGAAGGAGGAAAGTGAAAAGGAGGGAATACAGAGCAAAAGGCATCCGATACTCAAAGGGAGAAGGAATTGTTACTATAGGCAGTGCAATTTATGTTGTTTGGATTTAGAAAAACAGTAAACTATAATCTGCAAGATGAGGCAGTTTTTGTTTGTATGAAAGTTCCTAATTAAAATCAAACAATCAAATGTGATGAAGTACAGTATGGTTATTCTAAAACATTTATTAACTGCATATACAGAACAATTACTATATCGTAATACTGTTTCGAAGATAGCCATATTGCCCACGACCAATTCAATCAAACTTAACTGGAGGGCAGAAAAAATGTCTCTGAAATAGTCTGTTCCACTAAGAAAAAGTTAATGTCACCCATTGCTGTTCTAATCAGCTACTACAGTTTGGACATTTGCTTTTAATGTGAGCCTTTCCCATCCAGCAGTCATCTGGCTTTGTGGTCCTGCAGTGTGGAAAGTTTTTGACTGCTAATCTTCAAATATCGGACTGTCATGTAAGGCCTTTATTTGCAGGTCTAGTCTTTGGTGAAGACACACTAAATATCTAGTGTAAACTAGGTCACTGCTGACCAGTTTTATAATGTTTCTCTTTTGAAACAGAACATGAAAATGTAGAAAAACACGGTGAAACAAGTATATACATTATTTGTTGTGGTCAAGAGTCCGACAGATACCTTCTCTTTGCGTGCGAGGAGGGTGAAAGGTACGTGTTCTCTGTTACTCCGTCCATGGTTGTTGCTGGTTAGTTGCTGAATAGGCTCCGCCATATCTGTCAACAGACAAACAACACATGGTTAAACAGAGGTTAAAAAAAGTTTTTTTTTGTTTTGCCAACCATGGATGCATACTGTTTCATATAAAGGTGATTAAATATATTAAAGCAGAAGCTACCTGTGACCTCTCACACGATATTCACATGCTTGGAGTGTACACAAACTTCCATAAACCCTTTTCCCATTCACATCATATCAACATTTGCAGTCTCCTGTCTCTAATCTGTATAAAACGTCCCCACTTCCAGTAATCTGCTGGCAGGCAGTGTTGGTGGTTTGTGTGAGAAGAGGTTGCCAGATGGGCCGAATGCTGTGCCAGGGTGTCGCAGAGTGTAATGTTTATTGGAGCTGGTGGAAAGGACATTGACTAAAGCTGCCCAAGGCCAGGTATAGACTTGTATTAGAGAGGGGACAACAGCAGGAGCCAGTGCTTTTTCAAAATAGTGGAGCATATTTGACCTGTTACCCACTCTTTTATGATGATGCCCATGTTGGTAGATTTAGTAATGGCATTATGTTCCATTGTTGAACTGTCAAATACAAGGCACTCGAGGTAAACCCAATTAAATCACATTTTGTCAATCAATATGATGGAGGACAGCTGGGGTTAGAGGGATCTGTGTATTTAGGTGATCAATCCTTTGACAACGGGCCAAGCTGTGGATTGGTGTGTGTGTGTGTGTGTGTGTGTGTGTGTGTGTGTGTGTGTGTGTGTGTGTGTGTGTGTGTGTGTGTGTGTGAGAGAATGTTTGCTCATGTAGCAGGATCTCATGATTAGGAGCAGCGGAACAGCAAGGTTAATGACTGTGTATATTTGACAGTAAAATATTACCTCCCAGTTTACGTGTGTGCCTCCAATATGAGAGGCAGGGAGGAGATGAAACACTGCAGCTTAAACCACTGGATGGTTATCTACCTGCAGCGCTGCACGCAAACCCCAAGCAAACTCATCAGTTTCTATAGCAGCAGAACAGTCAACACTGACCACCCGGTCAACACACGCACTTGTTTTTGTGCACAAGCTATATGTTCAGTACAGGGCTGTGGTCAGACCCCACTTTCAGTCTGGCTTTTGTGCCACAAACATCTGGTCTGCAGTTGTATTTTTTCATCTAACTGACACCTAATTGTCAAGGCATTGTGTTCTTAATGTCCTTTCAACAACTACACTTCCCATGAGCTTCAGACTTCTCCTTATAGGCCATCATAATCTACATTTATACTTTGTTAAAATAGGAGTATTTGAATTTGATCAGCAATAGTCGACACAGATTTAACACAGTATTTGAGCAGAATAACATTATGTATTGTTTAGTCTTTTTGCAGAAGGGGGCCGATGTTGTCACTGTTGCTCTTTTTAGTCGAGTAATCATATATGAGATAGGACAGGACTCATCACCCTGGAAACCAAGCTTCTTCTATTTACTTTATATTAATAACACACAACTATTACAATGATAAAACACACAGAAATGTGTAAATAGACAGGCTGGCAATAGGACAAACAATGAATGATTAAAACCATAAAGTAAACAAGGCTAGAAATGTAAAAACAATGGGTGAACTGCATTATTTAAATGTGATTTAAACAAAGATGCTAATGTAGACAGCCAGAGTTCCTCAGGTAGGCTGTGACATGTAATAAAAGATACAGAAAAGCCCACTTGTAGACCAGATTGCTGAGAAACTAAATGTTGCTTGTGTGAGTTGTGCAGTAAACGCTCTGATTAAGGAGTGTTTTTCTGTCACTGCACAAGCACTTCATCCCAGCGTAGCCCGGGACTTTTCTGCAGAGAAAAATGCTTTAAGGACACACACTCCTAGAGTTCAGATCCTTGTAGGAAGTGTTGAGTGTGCATTCTAATGGCTGTTCTTCAGTGTCAAATAACATAATGCAATGTAATGCACAGCAGTTCAACAGGTGTTTAGAAGTAGGAATCTAGTAATAACTACCGTCAGTAATCACCTGTGTGCTGACTTTGACTTTGAACACGTAGTGTGTTATTGTGGTTTCACACCTGGTGTCAGTAGATAGGCTTCAATTAATTTGGAATTATGCTTCAGGGACAATGTGGGGTGTGTGTATTAATGCATGTCATAAGAAACTTTGACAACCACTGCGGGAAGGTCTGATGTGTTGACTTGCCAGAATTAACTTTGGCCAATGGAGGCACTGTACATAAATGGGAACAGATAATAGAAACATGCAAATTCTTGTTTGCATTCACCTGTTTCAAAAACACCAATATAATTGAGAAATATCTGCTTCATCACAACTTTTAAGATTAGACTGCAATTAAGTAGGATCTGTGATACTTGAAAGAAGAAAACTTGCCAAGGCAAGTTCAATTCTGAATTTCACTCGCTCACTTGAAAACACACATTCCATCTTGTTTACAAGCTAGGAACCCTTTATGCATCCTCAGCTGTTGATGTTATCTGCTTCTCTGACCTCACGAAAATGATGCATGAAAATCACGCAGTCTTAAAGGGGCTTTTGCAGAGTCTAATATCATATAAGTGTATGGATGAATCCTAAGTTGCCTAGATTTGTGTTTATAGCCATCAATTTTGCTGGAGGCTGCAAGGACATGCTGCTATGGATACCATTTAAACAATATAGGTGGTAAATCTCTTTTTACTGGACTGTAAATTAGAACTACAACTAGTTTGTAGCTACAGTGAAATTTAAGTTGTGTTTGTAGCCCTAACCACAGTTAACCAATCGCACAGCCGAGCTCCCACCTCAGCCCTGTCCATCCAACTCCATCCCAATTAGAGAAAAGGACTTTATCGTGTGGCCTTGGCCTCTGTCCTTAGCAACAGTATTAGTAGACTTAGCCGCTGCCACGTCAGTACCAGCACAGGCAAGGTAGCTAATCCCCCTCCCCTAGTCTGAGAGCCCCAGTAGGTGGTTTTGTACTAACTCCTCAATTAGAGCTTGGGTTTGAGGGCAGAGGGGGACATGCCAGTCTGTGTTAGTGGATTCTAAGTGAGAACCCACTCTGACGACAGATGGGGGCGCTTAACTTGAGATCAGGACAACCAAAGGGATAGGAGAGTAAAAGAATGATGTATACACGAAATAATGCTTATTTTTTCCGACTTTTCACACACAATCCATATTTCATAGCCTTTCAAATACCTAACAATTATTTAACAAAATAGTTAATGGAAAAAAATAACTTTCTGCGAACGGCTCATAACTTACAGTATTGGTACGTTAAACTGGTGATGAGGGGTCACACACAGTGCTTGATTTTTTATAAAGATGCAAGCCAACAAGGGAACCCATGGCTAACAAGTAATACCATACATAAGCTGATCTAATAGAGAAGGCTTTGATATTCATGTTGTTCAACGCTTTTGTGCCCTACACATCACATAAACACAAATCTGACGTGATTTGAAAATGGCATTTTGTGAAGCGGGAATTAAAATGTTGACGTTTAGCCAATGTCAATGGGCCCGTTATTCTGGTCTGTGTATCCAAGATCTGTGATTAACATTGACTGGGAAGGTTCCAGAGTTCGCAACCACTGCTCTTGTTGTCTCTAGCCTAGCATGTCTGGACATCTGTGGTAAAAATTAGACTCCTGGAGCTACATGTCGACAGAACTGATCATTGATTTAAAGCACGGAAAAGCTCAAATTTAATTAGGGTACTTTTTAAGTATACTTGCCAACAGTTTTCCAGAGAAAATGCTGTAATGCTAAGAGACATTTGAGATGAACCAATGGAAAGATCAGTGACTGAAATCAATTATTTTTTCCCCTTGGTTTATGCGGTTTTAAAAAAAACATGACTGCCAAATTAATTATTTCAAATGCTACGTTGACACTTCAAAATTAACACAACAGCTGCCAATGGCAAACTGGACTGTTATGACCAATGCTGTGACAGTATTGCCTAAGAAAACGGTCAAATGCATGCTCAAGTCTGATGCAAACACTGGATTGCTGTGTCAGAGGCTATCTTTCTAGTGTAAGGGTTGCAGAGCAGTTCAACATTCAGTGTCCTGAACACATTTCAGATTGTGTACCCTTTTCTTTTTACTTATTTTATTGCGAGGCTGAAATTGAAATCACATCATTCACAGTACTCTCAAATACCAATGCTGCTACGGATATTCCACATTGCAGTAAAAGCGAGAGTGATAAACACCGTTAAACCAAAAAATGGCGGGCACAATGGTCTGACACAAGTATAAATAACTCCTTTAGTTCTTTTTTTTGTTTGAAAAGCAGACACCATGTGTACCTCACAAAATGCAACATAAATGTATATTTACACCACAATCTCTAGTATCCCTATCCTATTAACCACACGATTACTGCTTTAGTAGTGCACTAGACCACACCACCGCCACACTTTTTTGTTGTAATTATAATGTTTATGATATTGTTCTGTCCTATTAGAATATTTTACACCTACAAGAGGAAACAGTTATTTGCTTTTACATGAGTTCATGATGGACTGGATCACCGTTCTTGTGATCTCTTGCCTTTCTCTGCAACAGTGCCATGTGTGACAGAAGGCTTTCCTCATTACTTCTACTAAGAGGATCTCCAAATGTTCATGCAACTGGATCACTATTCAGCAGAAGAAGGCCAAAGGAACTCACCTAACAATATGTTTGTGGTTGAATTGTGGAGGTATTTGTAGACACACTCACTGTCATCTTGACTTCCAGCGACTAAAATAATAAACAAGAGGTCCCATGACCTCACATTGTGTTTGCCTTGCTGTTGTCATATAACAACTAGGCCATGTTTGCATACTCGGAATTTAACTTTTATTAAAAATCTGTTTTGCTCCAAAGTTTGGTCTATTACTGTTTTGACTTGTTTAATTTAATAGTTGAAACTTTTGACTAAGAGGCAGGGTAATAGTTGTCCCAAGCTGGGACCGGTTTGTCAATGTGTTTCGGTTGAAACTAGGTCAATGTACATGGCGGAATGCCTTGAGGAAGTTGAACCAAAGTAAAGTCAGACATGTCAAAGTCGAGCTGTTTGTTACTTTTCTGCAATGTGCAAGTCAAAGTTTATAACCCTAAAGAGATTTTAACCTTAAAGTCAGTATGCCAACGTTCTATTTCTCGACGTATTTATCATTATTAATATTATTCTTTTACCTTGAGCAACTTCCACTTGGTGTCCCCTCGCTACGTCCTGCCAGTAATGCAGCAGTCGGCCATCGTCTTCCTCCATGGTCTCTGCCTCTTCTTCCAGGCTGCCGTTGCCCGAGTCAGACAGCTGGTCTTCCGAGAAAGACTCCAGGTCCTCCAGCGTGATCATCCCGGACTGCTCGGGCCCGCTGCGGTCTCCTCCGCCACCGCCGCCGCTCATCTGACAGCCGCCTCGGTCCATTTCTCTCTGCAAGAGTTGTTCACTACCGACGGAGAATAAAATAACCCCTCAATGGGTGGCCTGGAAATTAATTTAAAAAGAAAAGCTTGAATCGCCGCTTAAAATTAGCTTCGTTTAAGTGTTAATCTCTTCGGACCTCGGTGAGTTGCCTGTCCAGATTGGACCCGTCGTTTACTTTCTGGTAAACAAACCAGACACTCCGGTCCGTCACTCGACACATTCAGCCATATTTAATGTTACATCTGAATCAGACGAGCCATATTCCTTCGCCGGGTTCTACTTTCTATTCTTGAAAAAAAATAAAATAAAAAATAACAAGAAAGAAGTAGTCTCCGTCGACTGCACGCAGCAGCGCTACGCCTCCCTCTTTGTAGCCGGAGGTGAACGCGATGTTTAGGAGACGAGACGCATCACGTGACGCTGCGGCCTCACACAGGCCCCGCCCCTTCCTGCTGCCCGAGACGATAAATACCCGAGACCCCCACCCTTCCAGGCACAGACGATCCTCCCGACAGTAATCCCAGGAGGGGCCAGTAATAATAATAAAAGTCCTTATGTGTCTATAATATATATAACATGTGCTGTCGCCCCTAGACCTGAAGCAAATGTTTAAAGACACAAGGTTGGATTTGGGCTGACACATGTTTCCAGCCAATACAAAATGAATAGATGAACATGATAATATATATAAGTAGTAAAATGCTCTTCAAATATATTCAATTGGCAGTTATTTTTCATAGTCTGAGAACAGCAGGCGGAGAGACACTTAAATCACTGAGGATTAAAAAAAAAAACGATAAGGATCATACTTTTAAAATTGATTACCTGAATTTTGTTTATCGACCTGCCAACAGGTACTTTCTTTTGGCCCATGGTCCACCATTTAGTTTCGGGGAATTAGTTTGGGCACCCCTTGTTTATACCATAAGATAGTGGAGAACATCAAAGGATGTCCACCACGCATCCAGAGAGCACACGGTGACAACTTCTCAAGGCATTATTTTGTGTGACCAAACCCAAAGATATCCAATTTCTAATTATAAACAGAGAGAAGCAGCCAATTCTTTTAATTGAAAACTAGAAAATGGCACTGAATACTGTGTTTTCTTTATTTGAATTATTGTTATTATTTTTGTATTCTCATTTGTTAACTTTTTGGGTATGTTTTTGAGATCGTTGCTCAAAGTCAATGAATTTCATTACTTGATGTAAATCCCACGGAATTCCCTATGTTTCGTATTATCCAGTCTTGTATTGTATGGTACTTAATGTTTTGGATGTTTTCTTTGATATTTTATGACCTATATACATTTTTTTATTACTCTGTATTATATCACTTAATGAAAAATCATAGGTCTTAGCAATGAATACACGTAACTGACTTGCTACCTGATGCTGTCTACGTATATTGTAACAACAAAAATCGCACTCTTGTTTGTTGTCACCTTGTAGCTCGTTCACATGTGATTATGTGCCTCCAAACCCTTTAAGAAATTGATGACTGTCTTGACAACAGGACAACCACTGGTAGAGGACAGCAGGGAGTGGGTCGAGAGTGTGTCTGTGCGAGAGCCATGAGTGCCTGTAGATGTAATGGTAGAGGAAATACAGACCCACTGCAACAGACTGTAAAACAGGCAATGAGCTATGTGGACACAAACACCAAATCCCCTTAAAATAAGAGTTGCTTTATGTAATTGTGCCTTATGTTCTTTGCCTTGTTTCATCTTTATTCTGGTTCTTTTATTTTGGTTGATATACAACAAATATTTCCACCGCTAGGATAATAAACAAAGCTGAACTTGTGCACTAGGGGACAGACTAAGCAGGATTTCCTCTGATCTCTGACGCTGCAACAGCCAACCACCATGTTGCACCCTCCAACAGGCACGTAGAGAGTGATTATATAATCCTCCATAGTCTGTGTGTGGGGTATTCTCCATGTAAATACACACATGCAGACAAAGACACATTTGCACATATACACGTTGCCCACAACAATGTAGAAGCGGGGGGGGACTGACCTAATAAATCCCCTTCCTGCCTGTAATATATGCCATTGTTGTGCTTTGTCTTTAAATCTTGGCGTAATTAAGCCTCACCGCCACATTGTAATTGCATTTTTGATTTTGGACAGCCCTTGAAAACGAAATAAGGACCCTCGGGTTAACGACAGGGTTTCATCGTTTATCATGTGATTAATCATATTGGAATTTACACTCTTCATTTTTAGAAGAGCAGCCTGTTTTGTTTTTTTTCTTTCTTTCCTCACACTTGTTGTTCCTTAAAAGCTGTCAGTGATGGCAAGGTTAAGCTTCATCGCGCAGACACACAGATATATATCAAGAAGTAACGCCACTGTTGACATGCAGTAGTGAGGGGTTCAGCCTCAGTGTGGGTTCTGTTATTAATAGCTGAACACAGACTGGCTTGTTCACCCACTCTCCACGTCACTTAGCTCCATGCCCCTCGACCAATCAACTGCTGGCCCCCACTGAGCATGCTCAGTGAGGCTGCCATCAGTGATGGTGTCATTTGGCCCAAGTCCTCTCCTCTCCTCTTTTTAGTAACATCACTGGCTTTTGGAGTAATCCAAATCCAACCTTCACTTCATGTTTGTTGCTATTTTTATGAGACCCTTATCCCACACCCCTCTGTGTTTGTTGTGTTATTACTTTTTTAGTTGTGATAATTACTGTTATTAGTGTAAACAAATGAGACCATGGCTAGATAGAGCCTCTTACTGTGATAGTGTTCATGGTAGTTTTTTAGGTAGTGTTTTTCCCTCAGTTTTTTGCCTTTTGCTGTCTTTTACTTCATCCCCCCATCCGCTTTTGCCTGAACCTCTTGCTTTTTCCAGGGGAAGAACAGTGATTGTCTCCCAGTTTTTACGCATTACTGCAAAACCTTTTCTGCTTTAAATTAATCCAGCGGCTTTCATGACATCTGACCTGTTGTGCAAATGTTTCCTGAAAAGCTGGGACACTGTGTTGAGCAAATAAAAACAGAATGCACCGATTTTTAAGTCCTTTTCGGCCTGTATTCAATTTAACACTATACACTCACAGGATATTTACTGTCACAGCGTTGAACTTTATTGTTTTTTGTTTTTTGTCCAGGTTTGGTAGGGGGATGAAATTAGAATAAGTCTAAGATATATAGTGTACTATGTAATCAATCATTCTTTTGTAACCATTTCATGTAAGACTTAAACAGCAGGTGTTAAGTATCATTGGATATAAGGATTAATCTAATTTCTCTTTTCTCCACTTCCTGACTGTTGTCAGTCTTTCTCTGTGCTCCATTCATAAACTTAAACATGTACCATCTGTTTATGGGTTATTGTGACAGGTTTTTAATGGCTTTATTGAAAAATCTCCTATTGTAACAGCACAAAAAAGTATAGAAACTGTAGGACACTTGAAGCTTTTGTTGTTTAATGTTTTCTGCAGAATGAATGAACAGATAGCTATGTAAGTAAATGTGCTGGTCATCAATGGCTAACACTCCAATGCCACACACGTCTTGCTAGATGACTCATAGATATATGTCATACACGGAAAAGGTAATCAAAAGAACTGTTTTCATAATCATTTAAGCATACATGTCAAACCACCTTGATGTTTGGGGGGGTTAGGGCTGTTTTTGGCAAATCAAGATGTCACTTTGGGCTCAGGGATATCATGGGCATTTTCCCCTGTTTTTCCGATGTATTATAGACTAAACAATCAATCCTTTACTTCCGAAAAACATCCGCAGGCTGATTGATAATGGCTATAGTCCACAGTTGTAGCCTCACGTAAAAAAGTACTCAGCGGGTGCAAATTGGACCGCAGAAAACTAGAACTTGAACTAGAACTCTGTTTTTCTTTTGGCACTTTCTGTCATTTCACTCCACATTCCAGCCGGACAAAAATAGCAACCTCAGTAATCTGGTTCTGTGTAATCTCATAATCTGGTCCAGTCTGCTGCGTACACATTCTCTCATTGAGCTCCACCTGTCAATTAACTACAGTAGGGAGAGAAATTTTGCTTTGTAACCACCTCGTGGCTCTTTCTCTCAGCGCTGTCTGATTCTAAATCATCATGTAAATCATACAGAGTCCATGAGGCTTCATGTTGCCATGTTTAATTGATTCAACATCGTGGAATTTGAAGTATTTAACTTAAAGTTTCCTTTAAGTCACAAATGTATTTCTCTTATGTTGACATTAATTGAAAATCTCCAGTCTTTTCTGGTCCTACCAGTATATCTTTACCCTTGTACCCAGTGCTGAAATAGACCTGCACCGTGCGATTAAATCTCCTCCTTCATCTCATCCCCTTCAGTGGTCCATCATTGTCTACATCTGTTCTGATTATGTTTGAATCATTTTGTTAAAAAAATGTCATCAATAAAGAAACACACATTCACATGTACAGTACAGACATGTAAAAATACACACACTGTACATGTGTACACTTACACAGATTGAAAGCATGACTTGCCTTAGAGATTACAAAATCTGTTTTTATAACATTTTGTATTACAAATTCTTTAAAAAAAATATATATCTCTGTGTTAATAGCTCTGACAGTAACAGAGGAAGTTATAGTACACATTTTTTTTATAAAAAAAAAAAAAAGAAGATAAATAAGAAAAAGTATTATTTGACCCCATTTGGTCAAATAATCCTCTTTTCTGTCCCATTTACTAAAAAATTTACAAAAAAGTAAACTCTTTATAATCTCACTCCACAACAGAAATAAAGTCCCTACATTATTTCAAATAATGGCATTGCATCATTTCACTTCACTACGGTTTGCTGATAAATCTTCTTTAGCCATCACTTGTTAGGTCACTGTTTTCGAGCTTGAACCATATCAAATGTGATGAAGCACAGTCCCAAAGAGATGAGGTTGCCTCGTTATGAAAGAACATTGAGGGCTAGGTGATATAGCTGTTGATGTTTTCTGAAAGGTCGGGGGAATTAAAGGCTGTTATTTAAGTCTTTGCTTTTGTCTTCATAAGCTGTGTGAAGCACACTCCTGTTTCAGCTCGGACAGGCAGGCTGAAGTTGAACAGAAATTGGGTTGACCGCTCAGTTTCCTCTTCACGAACAAAGCTTCAAATAAGCATTTTTTTCCAGATAAGAGAGAAAGTAGGTTCCCTATTCTATTTTATCCTGTTTTTATTGTATGAGCACTTATTGCTCAGAGAAATGTTCAAGGTGTTTTTAAAATGTAAAATAAAAAATGTCTGTGTTGAGACAGCTGTGAGGGTGAGCCATCTTACCTTGAACATACTGGCTCATCAGACGATGGTGTAGTGGCTGTAAAATATGTTTTACTTAAATAATCAATTTACCTGTAGTGACAACCTTGAATCATTGTGAATGTCTTTTCAAGTCACATGTAGCAGTGAAGGTGTCTTGTGTTTTTTTTTTCTCACTTTGTTCATTAAGATGCTTGTTTGCCCAACAAAATACATTAAAACCCCAATGTTTAATTTGCATAATAGGAAAAATGGAAATAAAATCCATATATATATATACCCTATTATTTATACAATATTTAGAAAACATGTTTAAAAATGATAAAGTGTAGCCTATTATATTATAAAATTAACTATAAATTTGAAGAGTGTTAGACCTGTATAAATGTAAACCAACATGTAGAATTTAGCCTACTTGTCACATAATTTTTCGAAGCTTTGTTTCCAGTTAATAACATAAGTATAACATACAAATCAAAATAACTAAATTGCTCGTCAGCTGTTATAAAATCTCTATATTTTTATTCTCCCTTTTTATGAATTGATTCAAAATGGCAGCCCACTTCTTCTTTCAGCGCGTCCTTTTATCCTGTTCGGTTTCTAGAGCAGCACCTTCACACAGTTGAAATTGAAATTGTAATGACCCTGTCTCTGATTATCTGGAATGGGGAAGATGAATAGATTTTGTTGAAATTGTCTCTTTGAAAAACTGCCTCCATCTCTCCTCGTATTATAAGGAAATGGGGACAGCAGGAAGAAAGAATATTTTAGTGTTATTATGTGTCTCTTGTTGAAGTAAGGCTTCTATTGAGTCTGTGCAAGTCTGTTTGCTAATAGAGGCAACGGCTGCAAATCTCAAAGAGTCACAGAGGTCATGCCTTTGTGTGTGCCTATGCGTTTATGTGGATGCACTTTGCAGTCAGTCAGTCTGAGGCTTTACACCTTTAGACAGGAAGTGGCCTATTATTGATGACCCTGTGTGTCTGTTTGTTATTCTTCCTGCCAGGTGCTGGAGAAATTTATGTCTCGTCTGTTCCAGAACCGGGTGATGGCACACAAAGACTTGCGGACTCTCAGCAAATACCAGCTCATCCTCGCCAGGGATCAGTTCCGCAAGAACCCACCGCCACAGATCAAGGCACAGACTCGGTTCTATGAATCATTGCGTGCTATAATGTGAAAAACTGCTTGAGTGTACATTTTTACATAATATGACCGGCTGGTCCTCGTTTTTAAGATGTATGGAGCCCCGGATCTGACAAAATAGAAAAGGTTATCAAACACGTTAAAAATACACACACACGCTCACACACACGCACACACACCGAACACACACACACACACACACGTACGCACACACACAAACACACACAACTTGTTGATATACATAAAGCTCAAAAAAAGCTTTTTTTCTTCTTTTTTCTTTTTTTAAATCAATTCTACCTACCAGTGGTCTGACGGTGGTCTTGTGGACTAACATGCTGTCCTCTCCACAGGGTCCACAGCAGGGAATGCTGGAGGGGGACTTTGCCCTTTGCATCAGTCTGTATCACGGCTACGAGCTGCTGATGCAGATGGGGCTCCGGTCGCTCTTCTTCTACATCCAGGGAATCATGGACGGATCCAGAGGTCGGTCACCTCGCTTTCAGGCTTTCAGTGTATTTAGTAGCACTTCATTACACTGCATTAGAGAGCATTTCTTCATCAGTTCATCAGTGCCCCCTGGGTGTATTTACACCCATTAATGCATAATGCTGAAGTGTTTGCTTTGTTTGGTTCAGAGATGTCCAGGGCCAGAAACGAGCTGCAGAGGACTCCCACCTTCATGGACCTGTATCATGAGATGGAAGCAATGTTTCTGAAGCCATCTGCTGGTAACTGAGCTTTCATTCATGACACCTCAGTCACATTTCTAAGCTGTTTTTATGTAGTTGGTTGAGAAGGGATGGGAACTATCTGGATACCCCTTTTGTCCAGTTAAGAAACCAAATATTTCAAAATATAAGGGACTTTGAAATGTAGAAAATACTACATAGCCTCTGTTTGATTAACACCATTTATGATTTATACTTATAGGTCCAGAAGAGCCATTCGTGTACAGTCACCCCAAGCTGGAGAAACTGGAGGAGGTGGTGCTGCAGCATTTCAGACTGTGGGCTGAGAGCTCAGCAGACAATACTGGTGATTTACTTATTATAGCAGTGCAACTGATATGTGACTCATACGTACAGTGATTGTTCTGTGTTCAAGCTGAAATATAATAGTCATGTTCTACATACAGCAAAGAGAAAGCACTGAGTCTTTTGTTGAAACTGTTGAACCTTGTTGCTAGGCTTACATTAAAGATGCAATAGTGAAGTGTGTGATGTCACAAACGGTGTTTTTTGAATCCTATAATGTTTGATGAGAGTGTGTTTACACATAGCATATTCAATTTGGAGAGGATCACATAACAAACAGGCACACTGTTTGTTAAAGCAGCGTAATGTAATCGTCTCATACTGTGTCTCTTCTCTCTCATTAATGTCCAGATTCAGGTCCTCAGGAAGTAAGCACCCGTGTGATGATCTTTTCTTCGTTCCGGGAGAGCGTGCAGGAGATCGCAGCTATGTTGAACCGCCATGCTCCACTGATAAGGGTCATGACGTTTATGGGCCAAGCCTCAGCAGGGAAGGGAGTGAAAGGCTTCACCCAGAAGGAGCAACTTGAGGTAGAGACTCTATGCCTCATTCTTGAATTGAGGGCAGATTTACAGTGAGGGTTAATGTGATGATAATCAACAACCTATTATAAGCCTAACATAACTTGAACACAATATTTCCCAATGAACTTAGTTATTTTCCTTGGCAGTGCTTCCTAAAGTATTTTGAGTTTGCTCCGCAATGCAAGGGCAATGAAAAGGCGCCACTCAAGACAATAAAATACCATTTGTTCCAAAATAAATTGTCACAATCCTTTTTTCAGAGCATCATTTTATACTTTATTTTACACTTTATGGTGGTTCATCTTTCATCTGGAGACTTAATTGAATTTTTGTTTTGTTCTTTCGTCCTGTCTACTTTGTGGTGCTGAAGAATTGTATCTCATAAAACCGCAGAAAAAGTGGTTGCGATGGGGATGTTTTAAGTTCTGGTTGCTTAACACTGATGTTTCTCTGTGTGTCTCTGTCTAAAGTCTGTGCCATATTCTCTGAATAAATAATGCAGGGATGACACATAGATGTAAATGTACATTATGTCTTGTACACACAGCACATACTAAAAATAAACCAAGTCCTTAATGTGTTATAAAAAGGGCATTTTTTTGCCTCAGTTAAAGTCACTGGCACAGGTATGTATTTACATGCTAGACACACAAGTGAAAAGATTTGAGCACTTTCTTGCTTTGTTTCTGCTGTTCATATGTGTTGTAGGTGGTGCACAGGTTCCGTCAGGGAGGCTTCAACACGCTTGTGTCGACCTGTGTTGGGGAAGAGGGGCTGGATATTGGAGAGGTGGACCTCATTGTATGCTTCGATGCTCAGAAGAATCCCATCCGCCTGGTGCAGCGAATGGGACGTACTGGACGTAAGCGTCAGGGACGCATCGTTGTCATCCTGGCAGAGGGACGCGAGGAAAGGGTGTGTGTTTAACACTTTTTGGTCTACCAAATGCACTTAACATTTGACACCTTAACCACATTTTTAACCTTTGTGTTCCCTAGACCTACAACCAGAGCCAAAGCAACAAGCGCAGTGTGTACAAGTCCATTATTAGCAGCAAAAACGGGTTCCACATGTACCCCAACAGTCCCCGTATGATGCCTGAGGGGGTGAACCCCACCCTGCATAAGATGCACATTACCTGTGGCCAGTTTGACCATCAGGAGAACAGCAGGCGGTCTGTCAGAGGTCGAAGGTCCCACTCTGAAGGGCGAGCATCACTCATTCACCCCCAAAACCTAAGTGAGTGATGAAGAAGGACTAGATTCTGATTATTCAAAATGGAAATGGAGAAAAAAAGGTTTTTGGACTGGAACAAGGGGACATAGGTTTCTGAGTTTGTGTGTGTGTCTGATGTGCTAGTTCGCCAGGGCAGCGCAACATCGGACGGGTTTCTGAGCAGTACTGAATATTCCCTCTGGGCGTCCACCATGAGGCTGGAGGAGGATGAAGCTCATCCAACCCTGGAAAAGTCCCACTTCATGACCTTACCGACTGCTCTACCACCTCAGGTGTCTTTCTTTATTTGTTTGTTAGTTTCAGATCTGAAGATTACCAAACAATGGACGACATGAAGATAAATCTGTCCCATTTTGAGGCTAGCATACACAACCATTCCATGACACCCACAGACAATATAAGTTGAGATCTTTCAATAATGAAATAATACATTGAAAATGATAACATAGAACAACCTTTTATACAATAGTTTACAGAAAAGTTGCTCATCATTCAGCATGTCATCAAGCATTCGGATTTTAACATATTTAAATCAAACAGACACATTTGAAGTCCTGTCACCTAATTGATATCCTGGGAAAGGGAAAAAGAAAGAACTAATTGACTCATACTTTCCAGGGCTGCAGCGACTCTGACTAAACGCTTCGTTATAGTGGCTGTCTCTTTATTCCTCTATGTGCCTGGCTTGAATATAATTTTACTTTTTGAACGGTATTTATAATATGGATACAGCACAGCAAACTAAAACATTACACTGTATATGATATGTTTTCTGTGGTGTCATTTCACGTCCTGAAGGAGGAAGTTTCCAACCAGACACCAGTTTCCAGAGAGCTGTCTTTGTGGGAATGGAGACACTGGCAGCACAAAGCGCTTCCCACCCATGTTGTGGATCATTCCCTCCGCTGCCACCACTTCATTAAAGTGATGGAGCTCATTGACGGCATGAGAGAGGAAAATGAGGTGAGAACATCGGTTTAATGTGTGAATCGAATTGCTGTGTCTTAACTCTGTGAGAATCAAGAATGAGGCAAGTGTAGCCCTACGCTGTGTCACTGAGGTAACTAACCCCAAAAGTCTTGTCTCTGCTACGTTTCATAAAAGTGTTTATGCAAGAGAAGAGCAAATTTCATAAACTCACCCAGGCTGAAGGGAGTCAGCTGAGTTGCATGTGAAGCCGCGATTGTGAGTTACTACATTCATCGTTTTGACCTGGGAGGCAAATTCCTGGCATGATAAACAGGCTCTGTGGTGTAGTTGTGGTTTTAGTTTGTTTTTCTTGATTCATTTATCTTCAACAGGATGTTTCCAGGCTGCCCCTCCTCTCAAATTAGATTTCACCTAAAAAGAATTTAAAAAGGAAATGACAAAAATAGCCCTTTTGAAATCATTGACGTGATGAAACATGTAACACTGAGTAATGTAATGCTATTATAGATCAGGGTGTAATTTTAGTGATGTGTGGCAAAATATATCTATGGACAGACCAACTAGAACTTTACCCTCTAAGTCATAATTTCAGATCAACATCAGGCTGGATGTTCACAGCTCAAATCTCATCACTTTTTTTCTGACCTCACACCAGCCTGGTCTGCAGTCTTAGCTACTCACTGATTTTTTTTCTGGTTGCTTGAATGGATCAATTATATCAGCAAGGGTCATCAGATCTACTAGTACTGGTCACCCAGCAGTCGTTACCATGCTGAATCTACAAAACTACTCCAGCAGGGAAATATGTTTTACAAACCACGCTATGTTGATGTGTTACCATGGCGCTTGTTTGATAAGCCACATCAGACACGTAATTTAGCCATATGACTCTTTTTAACCTTGTTTACGCTCTGCCAATCCCTCCCACCACATTACACACCTTTTCACCTCCAGATATCTGTTCGAGGAGTGTTCCAGGCCTCCTGCTCTCACCATCTGCTCTTTCACAAGATTGTGCCATCGATAACACCCCCGACTTTGTCCAAATCCTTGAAATTAGGTCAGAGATTATGGTAAAACTGACTACTGGCTGAACTAACAAGTGCAAGGGGTTCTTATTACTTTTTTTTTTCTCCCCTGCAGAGTTAGTCTTGACCATACTTGGGAAGGAGAGAATTATCCCACCTGTAAAAACAAAACCGGATCACTGGGCTAGATGGCAGCTAATGTCTCACACGCCTCCAGCGGTGAATTCAGGTCATGAAGGCCCCAGTGAACAAAGGATAACTTATTTTCCAAAATTTGTTCAGACAAATGAGAAAAAACAGCTGATAACATTTTTTCTCCAAAAGCTAAATTTAGTGCCCTGTAAAACTCAAAGGGCTCAAACCTGAGCCTCACGCAGTGCAGGGAAACTTCCTGTTTTATGGCAGAGACGATGATTTTTATCTGTTTTTTTGTGATTGTCTTTTATTTGCACGATTAATTGACCGATTTATTGTATTGAAAATGTCATAAAATGGTGAAAAATGCCCCCGACTTTATAAAAAACCCTGCAGACGTGCTTGTCTTGGATGCCACTGCGACAGCCAAGACATGAAAAGTGACCTCTAGGTTGTCCTTCCAGCACCCATTGTTATTGTTTTGTCCACAACCAAAATATATTTTACTGTGGTGGTGGAGTAGAGAATTCAGAAAATATTCACATTTAAGAAGCTTGATTCACAGAATGTGTCTTAATTCATTTAGAAATTAATTTAATAGATGACAACTAATTGGTTAACTGTTGCCGCTCTAATGCTGCGGGTATTTTGTACGCTCTGCACTTACTTATTTAATAAATAGGAGTAGTCACTAATAGCTGTGTGTTCATTTGATATACAGTTAATTATCCTGCATATCTTTGCAATACAATACATAAATGTTAGAAATTTATGTTAATGTTATTCACAGTATGTTAGTAATTAAACATTTTAAATGTTTTCAACTGAAATTATTACATATTGCACCTTGTAAAGTATCAGTACTGTGCAGCAGAATGACCTCTTTCAATGTTGTATTATTAGTATGCATAATGTAATATTACTGCATATTCTGTTGGGTAGTTTATTATGTAATAGTGCATACTTTAAAAACAGATATCCTTTATTTTATGAAAGCTACTAACCTGAAAAGTATTGAGTAACTGCAGCTGTCAAATAAGTATAGTGTCCAATATGGGCATCTGAAATGTTGTAAAGTTGAAGTTTTGCAGTAGTAGGAAATGTAAAAACTACAGTGCTTGAGTTAGTGTGATGAGCGCTGAAGCTGCACGCCCTCTTAATCTGTTTTGTTTTTAATCGTTGTAAATGTAAAAAGATTTTTAATCTGGATGTGCATCAATTTATGCATAAATAATCATTGGGGTCAGTCCATTTTTTTATTCATTCAAGTGAGTGCTCTATTATGATTGAGATGGACTTAAAAATAGTTTTGAAAATTCCTGGGGCCAAACCTGGATCATTGTATGCCAAAAAGAATGGTTATTTCACTTAGGGTTAGGGTAAACTAAACTCCAAATCCTGTTTCCAATGTTTGAGATGATTGACAAATCCACCATCCTGAACGATACTCCCATTTATCATGCAGTAGACATCCACAGTTTGTGCGAACAGATGTGTTTCCATTAACACACGAGCAGCCTGTTGCCGTTGTTCCACTCATCTTTACTCTGGGAGCGAGTGCGTCAGCTGGCTTACTTGCTCAGCCTGTATTTTCAGAGAGGCCATCAGAGGGACAACAAAAAATGAAGTACTTAAATGAAAGGCCCCCCCCACCTCAGCATCAATCTTACCAGCACATATGCCACTTTAACAACCTCGCACTACAGAAGCCATTAGTCTTATTTGAAGCAATTTTCTGTCTGGGTGAGTTCAAAACCATGCTGTGCTTTTCATTGTGCCGCGTTTTCCTCTTTGTGATGAGGGGACACAGGGCAGGCAGGCAGGCAGGCAGGCAGGCAGAGGGCCTGCTCGTTTGTGATTATGTAACGTTTCTCTGAACTGTTACATAAAGCCAGGAAGCTTGAAGTGGGTCGGGCCATGGTGACCTACATGTAGAGCGTATTGGGCTGTGGATGGGATCGGGAGATCACAAAAAACAGATGCAAAAACAAAAAGATAAAAGAAGACAAATAGTCTAGGTTTAAAGAGAACTGAAGTGACAACAAATTATAGGCTTCTTGTAACCATTGCTCAAGTGTGTTTGTCAAACAAAGGTATGCACAGGGTATTTTTTCTGTTTCACGATCAAATGTATTGTCTAAACTGCACTGGCGCACTGACACAGTAAACCTGCTGGGAATTTATTATTATTAAATAATCCCAAGTATCTTTTTCAGCGTGATCATTTCTTAAAACAAGAGTTTTCATATCTGTACTTATCAGGCGACAATAACACATGTAATAGGCCAATATAGGCTGATAATATCAGCTTACTGATGTAATTGTCGGGCTCTAGCTTTAAGTACATGGCAACTCGTTAGGATCTAGTGATATGAAAAAAAAAGATATGCAATATGATCATGTGATTTTTGCTAGGGTCTGAACCAAGGAAGCATGTTCTCTTACGTGTCGAGGATCTACGTCCTGACACATTTTATTTGTATCAAGGGCATACTGTGATTTTTATAAATTTTGAATAATTGCTTTGGCATATTTTGCAGTGGAGCATCGAATTAAGGCAGCTGGTGTTGCTTCAGTCGACCAGTTTCTAGTAATTTGAGCCGTAGAATGTTTGGAAACAAAGTCAAGCAGGCTGATTTAATACGGGCGCTGCATTCTTTGTGTGTGTTCATAAGCATCAAATCGTATCGTTATTGTAGTGCGTGAGATAATCAACAGAGTTTCCACTTTGCTGCTTCCTTCATCATGCAGTCTGAAACAACAAAAAACCCTCTGACCTTTTCAAGCCTCCTCGGCACTCTCTCTCTCTCTTTCGCTCTCTCACTCTCTCTCTCCATCTTCGTCATCAAGTTTATTTCAGTCTGCTACATCTCTAGATCTACAGCCTTAATCTGATCATTAATTAATTGTGCCACCAGGGGTTAAGGTTAATCCTGTGGACATTGAGTTTGAGCTTGTAAGGAAAGGGTGATAAAACGACTAATAAGATACTAAAATGTATCTTCAAGGGGGGAACACGATGATGCATTCCCTCAGTCCAATGCGACTAAATCCACACAAAAGCTTCTGTTCCATGTTTCATCAGGATCGTGATGTTTAAAGGACGTGCTGTGGCCCCGGTCTCTGTGCAAATTGGACTGAAAAATGGTAAAATGGAGAATGTAGAAAAACTCTTTCTGATAATTATGGATGCCAAATAAGCTTCGACAAAAAGTATGTATGCACAATACCAGGATCCTTGAATTATTAAACTGAAATGATTCATTTTAACACACATCGCTTGTGGAAACTGCCACTACCAACTGTTATAGCACACAAGCTTTCACTAGATTAGAAACAAAAGCTAACCTATTCTTGTATCGTTTTGGTGTTAAGAACCTGTTTACTTCAGTAACAAGTCGACAACTTTAATCATGATCCACTGAGAAAAACTATTTCTTGATTCTTCCACGTGAATAAGCCCATAGCTTACACGATTCTTTAGGAAAGCGGATTTTAAAGGAGTTTAAATGATTAATAAAGGCATGTTTTAAGTATCTTAACAACTATTCACAGTAATATGATACTGAAATGTTACATGGTTTTATTTTCTTCAGATCTGGTTTTAACATAAATCAACAATATCAATGACATTAATACAACTCCTGTCATCTCCCGTTGATGCATTTTTTAGACAGGGAAATACAATATTGGTTTTGTATTTTGATATGTTTAAAATATAAATAGATGACATTTTTTCAGCGGGGAAGCCTCGCCTGGCTTTGGTATTCCACCCTCATTCAAAATGTGGTTGATGAGATAATTACAGCTCTCATGGGAACGCTGTTGACGTCGAAGCCTCCCAGCTGCATTTACCTCCAGGTGTTAATAATCCAAATGTGAAGAAATAATTGTTCAGGTGTTTTGCAGTTTTCACAGTAAACACTGCAACGAGCAGGAGTTATTGCAGATGATAAACCTGCCGCTACTTGAGATGTCAAAGTGGAAAATAAGACATGTTTTTTAAGAGGTTTAGTTGTAAAAAGAAACTTGTGTCTCCAAGGCAGAAGGAATCACAAAACGCAGCAATCAGTAAACTTGTTGTGTATCCATGCTGAAGTTTTGAAAAAAGCTGTTGCATAAGCAGGTTGGCAAACAAACTTGTCTGGACCGTAAATAATATCCCCATGAGATGCGATCGGCATGTCAGAACAAGTGAACAATAAAAATGTCTGATGGCGCGCTGTCCTTCACACTGGCATCCAGTCTCAGAGTAAGAAACCTGCTGATCAGGAGTCCAATTGGTTTCGTTCATTCAGGTCATGCCACGTAACGAGAGCAGGAACTGTTCCTGCAATTAAACGATATTACACTCGCAATACTCACCTATTACTAAAAGTCACCTTGGCTACTTTAATTCTGTTTAAAGGCGGAGTAAAACCATCTTCATCGCTGGGCTGTATGCCGTCATGCAATCATTTTAGTAATTGCACTCTCAAAATCATGGTGGCCTTTATTATCCGAGAGCACTCTAAGTTGTAGTTGTGTGTTCAACGCATTTGGTCTGGTGCGGAGGGGTCTACCTTTCAAAAAGCTTTCAAGTTTTGAAAAATAAATAAATAAATAAAGTTAAAAAAAGAGGCATTTTGTAGAGAACATTGAGCTGGACAAATTTGGTCAAATTTCACATCATTGGAACTGGATTTGTTGGGGGTTGGGGAGGTGACCTTAACTACAGCGCCACCGCCTTGCCAATCGGGGCTCATTTTTCTAAGGAAGCGTTTGCATTTCATTTCCAGTTATTGGGCTTTCAAGTTTCATGTTTCTAGCTCATTCCAGCTCAATTTGAGACGCAGCAGAACATGAGACATAGTAATAAACCTGGGTTTTTGTGTGTGAGCCCTAAAAAAGAAACCAAGAGTTTGTCTTGGTACGTATGGGCTCAGGAGTTTAGAAAGGGGCTGGAGTCAGTCCATTTTAAGACCTGATAGTGGTTAGAAGAACTTTGATAAAGGGCCAATCAAAATGTTTGTTTACAATGACTCTCGGGTAGAAACCTTACTCTGACCTTAACGCTGGAAGACGAGATCTTGTATCTCAATGTGACCTTTTTGCTAAATAATAATAGTGTAAAGTGTAATAGTGAAAAGGCTTGAGGTGACAATGTAGTGCTTTTTTTAGTGTTTTTTTTTTTTGTTACTGGATATAGAGTTAGATAATCAAGACAGAAATAAAAAAAAAAAATGGGCATGACTAATTTCCAGCAGGTCAGCTGCACACAGAAATGGTTTAGTTTTAAAGTCGCTTACGTATTTGGTGATTTGGTGCCGAAAGCATGTCTAACTACGAGAACAGTTTTGAATTGGCGGTACGGTGGGCTGATGACACTGTACAGTGTACAGCAGGCTCTTACCAGATCAATCTGGACCAAAAGGCCTGTGGGGCATGTCGAAAGTCGCACGTATGAAGACTGTTTTATAACAGCGGAAACAGTCACTTCTTCATGTGAGCTATGACCAGTTTCCTCATCGTAAGAAGGTCTTTTATGCACTGTTGCCCATTTTTAACAACGCCAAGGGCCATTTGTCACCCCACTCAAATCTCCCACTCTATTAAATATGAGGCTTTATTTAATACAATGACATAAGTTCTCTTCGCATCTGGTTTTATTGCCCTCTCTCTAGGAAAACCCCAGTCTTTTTCTCTCCGTACACACTCACGGCCTCTTTTTCTATATCAGGGCTTCTTTCTTTTCTGTTCACTGAGCATCCTCACCCTGCTGGTCACAGGTTTGATGGCACCCCGCCGGCCCAGGCAGGATACCACTCTCAATGAATCACTTCCACATCATATGGTTCACACGGATGACAGGTGCCGGGTGATTGCGATGTCTGTGTGCTTTCATAAGAACAGAGAAACAGATGGAGGGACAGGTTGATGTTTTAATTTTGGGCAGATTTATTGGAGTGTTTGGCCTTTGGAAATGATTAATTTTGTCTGTCTGTCTTCCTCGACGTTTTAATAAAGCACAACAATTGAGAAGCATTTTAAGATGGTGAGCAAATGTACATATATTAAGACTTACAAAGAGAGTGCCTACCATTTTAGCCCTTTAAGATCTTGGTCACAAGCAGCTTCTACAATAGCTGCGCCTCTTTTGATGATATACGATCGAGCATTTGACATTTTGAACAGGAAGCCAACAAGATCACATCATTGCCATGTTGTTCAGAAATGACATCCGTTGAGTTTTGATAATTTTGTATTGAACTCGTCTACAAATGTCTACATAATCATGCTCCTCAGGCGCTCTGTGACCACGTGGAGCATGCTTATTAGTACCATACTGGCACTTTATTAGTCATTATAAAGCTCTTATTAATGCCTTATTTTACACGGCCCTATTCTACAACTACTGGGACACTAACTAACAGTTGTCCCTCAATGACCTCCCCATCCCTGCGTTTTGAATGTAAATAAGGAAGTTGTTACACATGAATTATGATCTTGATATTCTTTACTATAGTACTGCAAGAATAGTCATTCTCCGTGACACATACAGACTAAAGACTACATTTAGAGCTTTTTGGACACTAAAAGCGTTATCAAACAAAAAAACGATTTTGTAATGTGTTCCATTCTTGGCTGCAATGTGAGATCTCCTCACAGGACACTTGATTAGATTACTGTATGTTACATGAACTGACTGAAGCTGTCCATGGTGTTACATGTGTTGGCAAGAGGCTGATTACAGCTCCTTCCGGCAGAGGGGAAGTTTTCTTATGCAACTCTTCTGTGTATGTGTATGTGTGTGTTTGTGTTTTAGGGTGAATGCCGTTATGAGCAGGAGCTTCTTCCTTACCTCCACGAAGCAGATGGCCACGTGAAGAAGGAACAGAAAAAACAGAAGACTACCAAGAATTGCGCTAAAAACACCAGCAGCAAACCCAAACTGCCTCGCCCGACTTTGTCTGATCTGGGATACATCGACGAAGAATCTGAGACTCCGTTCTACCTGAGACTTCCTGTTCCACATCATACCGAGGCGTCTAATGATGAAGTCACAGATCACCCGGGACCTGAGGCGATCTGTCCTTGTCCCTCAATCAACGACTGCCCAGAAGCTGACATGGATGACAACTGTGTCTTTATTAATGAGGATGTCAATAAATCAGACCACGCAGATGATGAGCCTGTAAATTTAGACGGGCTTTCACAGCTGATTGCAAAAACTGATCTAGATGAAGATGAAGATTTTGAACTTCAGGCCATGTTCTACGTTCCTAAATGGGATTCATCACCTTCCTCCTGTGCTCAACCCCGCCAAGGAAGAGATGAAAGTCTGAAGGCCATCCTGGCCAATGTGGTGGAGCTCCTGTCTCGATCTCCGCCACCACAGATTGAAGATCTAGAGGCCGACATGGCTGTTCAGTCACACCCTCCTACTCCTCCTCATCAGCCATTCCTGGTTAGCTTTACCCTGGGTGTGGATGACGACGATGACGACGATGATGACGATGAAGTAATGATGATCAGTCCCATCCCAACGAGGGTGGACTCCAACGAGCCTCTAATGGGTAAACAAGACAGGGAATTCTATCAAGATGGGCCTCGTTCAGAGGAGCAGCAGAGCGTCGACGTAGCAGCAGACAGTCCGACTTGGGATGAGGTTTTCTCGGAAGATGAAGCGAAGGATAATCATAATGTAAGAGATGAGAACAAAGAGACAGATGAAGAGGAAATAAAAAGTGAGAATGAGAGCATCGCAGAGGAAAAAGGGCGTCATTGGGATGATCTGAGGAATCAGGAAAAGCCAGACTCGAAAGATGACGGTGTAAAAGACAACATGGACCATCACATGGACGACAGCATGGATCTGTTCGAGGATGACGAAGCATTCCTGCAGGTGACCATCCCAGAGATCTCAACTCCTGGGGTCACACCAATGACTTCTCCTAGTGCTGGAGGTTTTTCTAATAGCACAAAAAAACCATCTAACACTTTGCATATGCACACCCCAACAGCTGAAAGCACACGTACATTAAACACACGTGATTTTGCACACGCAAAGCAAAGAACTCTGACACCTCAGGACACAAACGCCCAAAGCAATACAGGGACTAAACATAATGCATGCACAGAAACAACAACCAAAGAGAAAACGGATAGTTCAAGGAGAACTCCCACAAGGCAACAAAACCCTGACTCATTTGACACGTCCCATGACTTCTTCTCCGTCAACTTTGACCTCGGCTATTCACTGGAGGAATCTGACGAGGATGTTCCTGCGCCATGTACGTCGACCTCCCCACAGCCTAAAAAGCAGGCCGCATCCGACTCTTCCACTCCCTATAACAGCTTCCACAGACCAAGATTTCCTCTAGAGTCCAGTGAGTCAGCGCTATCTACGCCACAAATGCTATCGGCGCACAGGCGGAGAGAAACTCTTCAGCCTTCGCCTTTAATGTCTAAAGGTGGTGCGCTCCCATCTCCGATCACATCCCCAGGAGTTAGACGGACGCTCATGCCTCGCTACGGCGAGCCTCGGACACCGTCTTTACTGTCCAGGCTAGAGCGGAGACGACCAGAAGGTCCCATCCCTCAGGCATCTGTTTGTTTGGCCGAGTCACCGCCTCATCCAGGTTTGCTTAGACTTCAAGATAAGTGATTCATAAACATAGAATTTCTTATGTCATTGTGCCATGCTCCAGCGTTCAACTGTTTGTGTCATCTCTCGTAGAGGAGTGCATCAGTGACAGCGAGGATGAAGTTGTGGTTCATAAAAGAAGACTTCAGAACAAGGTCAACCCGCTGTCGTCCCCAGAAATGGTGAGCTAAGCCTGCTGACATCAGGGCTGCAACTAACGATTGATTTAATTGTTTTATTGATATGTTATTTATTTATTTTTTTTATCTGTAAAATGTCACAAAATTCACTGCAGACAACAATAGCATTTGTCGGAATCGCAATCCCTGGAATTGGACTCCAGTTAACATTGCTCTAATTGTACTTACACATAGATAGACATACAGCCAGGGAGGAGGACAACAACAACCTAACAAATAAGTCAGAGGTAAACAATATAGACTGGTGAATGGTACCGGACAGTCAGTACCGTAGTATGGGCAAAAAACCACCAATGTATACAAGTCCTATGTTCTGTCCGTGAAACAGTACAAGTCGTGTACAGAAGCAGAAGAGTAAATGCAGGATAAAAACTAGAATGGCACTCAGTAGAGCGCATAACTCCTCAAAGGCCTGCCTGAGGAGTGGTAGTGCCTACATTGCCCACAATGCAACTGAGTGACATCACTTGAAGCAAATTTATCAGGTTACATGCAGCATCCTCTGGAGTCACAAAAGGCTTTATCCTACTTTTTCACTCATGACACAATACTCCTGAAAACCCGTAGACACACTTTAATGTGTAAACTTGCTGGAGTAACAGTTAAATTAAGTGTATGTAAAAAGACGGCCTCTTAAATAACAATATTTGTGCTTACATGACAAACGCACCACATCTTGATGCAAAAACAACAGCCAGGACTTACGAATCAAGTATCTGACTCAGACGGCTCTCGGGGCCGTCCATCATTTCCATCCAAGGCACCCACAGTTGTCATGGCAACCGGCTTGCGAGCAGTTAGGAAGCGGTTATAGCTCCCGAGAAAGTGTTAGCAAAACACGTTACGACAACATATGTCAAAATCACATAACACACACACGTAATGAGTACAGGCGCAGATTGCATGTGTGTGTGTGTGAAATGTAACGTGTGTTTTCTCTGCCAGTCAAAGATCTGCAGCGATCTGGACTCCCCACTGGTCGTGAACAGGAAACGTGTTGCTGCACTTAATACTGTGAGATTTTCCACATGGTTCAATCTGTTCAACACAGCCAGTTTCATTTGAATACTTTTACTGCACTCAATCTTTTTGTAATGGCTTGATAAGATGCAGCATCACAGCCCATTAACAGTGTAGTTCTTGACTGATTTGTCCCCCTCATTGGTCTCCAGACGGATGAAATGGAGGGCGAAGCTGTCTCTGATGATGATTTCCAGAATGAGTCAGTGTTCACACGCAGAACCACAGCAGCCGAGAAGCAGCAGGTCCAACATGGCAAAGCTAAGGTTTGTAAAGGAGACAGGTGGCTCTACAGTGAAACTGTGATCTGAATCTGAATCCTGTCGTTTATGTGTCATGTTCGGATAACTGCTTGCAATGAGTGACACCTGTGTAGGCAGAAATGATGTGTCAAATCCCTAGCTGCTGCAGTTTGTCTCTTTCAGAACACAATCTATGAAACATTTCCGATCAGTTTAACTTTTGCCCAAAAATGTCAAGCCTGTAAATATCTGTCATTTGTACGGACACCGTCATTATCTGTCAACCTTGACATTTTCCACCGTTCGTTTCTTAGCATGCCAAATGTCGACCAGGGCGTCAGTTCCTGGATGAAGAAGCGGAGATGTCAGAAGAAGACGATGGGGGCGATGTGTCATCCGATGAAGAGGATGGAGACGAGCAGAATCATTCTCTTGATGGATTTGTTGTCGACAACACACACTGTTCGCAGGGACTGAACGGTACAACATAATTTTCCAAGATTTTATGCGACTCCAGTGAATTATTTCGAATGTAATTGACTTGACTCTAAGTGTTTTGAGCTGAACAAATTGTGCTGTAACATTTACACTTCCTGTCTGTTCTCTGTCAGAGTCAGAGATGCACGGTATTTACCTGAAGTCAGTGAGAAGCCCTGCAGTCCAGGGCAAGTTTAAAATGTCCTACAGAAATCATCACAACATGGACATATTTTCTCAGGTACACTGTTTATTTTATTCTCATCTTTTATTCACTCAATGCAAATTATAAGCCTGAGTTTAAAAACTAGTAAGTCTCATTCTTGACTTTTGTCCCAGGTGCCTGAGATGGATGAAACATATGCAGAGGATAGTTTTGTTGTAGGCAGTGAGGTGGAGGAGCCCGGGAGCAGCGAGGAAGAGGCCGAAGACATTGAGCTCATGCCCGAGGACTCGTATGTGGATGGGAAGAGGCAGTACGCCACCAGACGGCGTGTTTTCCTGCACAAAGCGCGAGCCGGAGCTAAGAGTGCAGCTGAAGCTCCGCCAGAGCAGAATGCAGGAGTGAAACCCAAGCGCTCCCGTGTCATTCGCATTAACGATTCCAGTGAGGAGGAGACAGAGGAAGTGAGTAAGAAGAGAAGTCTCATAGCAGAAAGTACTGTTGCTGCCCCCTTGTGGTCAAAGGAGAAGCAGGAACCCTCCTCCGCATCTTCAACCGTAGCATCCAAGGTCTCACTGCTGAGCAAGGCGCAGAGATGCTCAGTGACTGAGGACAAGCAAAATGAGAGGTAAAGAAGTTCTCATGCGGTAGCTCACAAACACAAACATTCACCAACCACTAGAGCATTGCTTTCTTTCTCCTGCAGGCGTCGCCAGAGGTTTGAAAATCAGCATCTGCTCTCGGATGAACTAGACTTCGAAAAATCAGAGTCGCTGTTATCCTCCAAGAAACTACCCCAGGTACGGGCAGACATGATAACACCTGCCGATAGGGCCCTACGGTTTGTGTTAAAGTAAGATACATGATCACTAAAACTATATTGAGGTGTTGTTTTGCTTCGTCCAGGCTTTCTCTGCCACCTCCTCAGTGCCTCAGAAGTCCACTGTGCAGGATTTATCCGCAGCTGTTCGCATCCTGGTCGACAGTCGCTGCATCAGCAGCGGAGTGGAGCTGATGACCAGCCTGCGTCAGCGCCACGCAGCCACTGTCCACATCTGCTCGCTGGATGGCAGCTACTTCATTGTCAGCAACCGCACGGCAGTGGAGAGGCACAGCCAGTCGGATTTGGCCTCTATGCAGAACCGGAAGCGATTGGCTGAGAGAGTAAACAGCTTGCAGGGGTTGTTTGAGCGCGTCTGTCTGATTGTGGAGAAGGACCGGACCAAGCCAGGTCAGTCTGATGACTGAACAATTCGCGAATTGAAGGTTTTTGCAACCGCGGCCATGCTGAGGGCTTTGACTGTGTAGTTGTGACATCACAACCCTACGGAAGTCCTGACAACTTATTTAAAGGCACAGTTTCTGAAAACAGACCATGTGAATTTCCCTGTTCACTGAGCATTTTGATACTTTCACAGTATTTATTAACACCTGTACCAGCTTTATGATCTGAAAATACATGGAAATCTGACTTTCTACAACATGAGACCTTAAAAAGATTGCTTGATGGACAGAAAATTAATCAGTATGGCTTCCAACGTTGATTTGGTCATAGTGGTTTTAATATCCCAGCCTCTCAAATGTAAATATTGTCTGAGTCGATTGATCAGGAAAATAATCAGAAATTTTCTAGATCACACAACAATTTGAACAACTATGAGAGATGACATATGTTTCCCATCTCCCCGTCACAGGTGAGGCATCACGTCCTTTCCAGCGCACGCGTTACTACGACAGCACTCTGACAGCACTTGTGCGGACCGGAGTGCGCTTGCTGTGGAGCAATGGCCCTGAAGAGAGCGCCGGCTTGCTGGCAGATCTGGCGCGGCTGGAGCAGCGTAAAGGTCAGGGCATCACTGTACTGCTGGAGGTCAAAGGGCAGCACAGGCAGCAGGCGCTGCAGTTGTACCTGAGTCTGCCCTCAGTCAACTACGTCCACGCCCTCAGCATGAGCCACAACTTCAGGTCAATTGCTCAACTCATAAACAGGTAAAGGAAGTGTGTGTGGGTGTGTATATTGTGGAAAAACAAGAACAGCATAGCAGTGTAATCTCCTTTCACGCTGTTTTGCTCCTCCTGCAGCTCCGTTGAAGACGTACAGAAGGGAGGCAGTATGAGTCGATCCAGAGCTGAAGAGATCTACCGCTTCCTGCGTTACTCCTGTGACTCCTTCCTCATGAACACTCCAAAAGTAGCAAAAAACAGCTAGCAGGGTGGAGAAACCACAATCTGGTATCTATTTCTTTCATGCTTTGTATTCCTGCCTTCCCGTATTTTTGCACTACCTACTCTTTCTGAATGATTTGTCTGTACTGCTCCTGCCCTTTTTGCCGAATGTCTTTGTTTTTCAGTCTCACCAGGGACTGTTAAAATACTATGCAACGTAACTGCTCTATTTGATCTCTCCATGAGAGAAGAATCCGAGGACATCAGTGCAACCTTCTAGTTGAAGGGGAACTCTGCTCAGCAAAGTCAATGTTATATAATACAAGAGGTTTCTTGATTTAAAGCATACCATTTGTTTTATGATGTTACCTTTTTGTATTATTTGGGTGAGAAGTGTTTTCTGTAAGACCCGTGTGCTGACACTAATCCTGTCAGATTTTGATCTCAATATTTGATGGACACTTGAATAATTTATTGTTTTTGTCAAAAAATAATGAATACATTTGTTTAAAGAACTACTCTGAAAGTGATAAATATGGTGTCAGATTTCTTTAATAAACAGTGCTATTTTTGTACATCACTGTGTTTCCCTTGGAAGATTTGAAATAGTCTGTGGTACCCAAATATAACCACTAGAGGGCAGTCTTTGATCTTTCTTGACTTACTTTAAAGGCACACTATACAATTTTCTTTACAGACCTATTAACAGAGATAGGAGTCTTGATAGAAGGAATGCTAAAATCAGTTTTCAATGGGCTTTAAAGTCATGTGTTCGTAAACATTCAAACAAAAACCGTTTTGTATTTTGAGTTAGGGTGGTGTGAGAGTAAAAAGAGCACAGGATAAAGGACTAAACAACCAAAAATGTGGCTAAAAAGTGACATATTGCACCTTTTTAAAATTGATCTTTTCATCCTCCATTTACCCTGTTTGGGTTGTGATGGGGTCTGACAAATTAAAGTGTTGAAAATCACAAATATCAAACATCTTTAAATATCTAATATACCATACTGTGTGAACAGCTGTAGCAAGAACTGTCTTTCAGAAAACATGAGAAAAAATGTGTCATTTATTTCACCATTCTCTCAAAGAAGTACACAGTGTGCATGCTACTTTGGTGCAATATATACACAAACAAGAACGGGACATAAACCAACAGTTGAAGCAGCCCTTTCACTAAGATATACATCACCCACTGGTACGGTTAGACAAATACAAAAAAGAGAACAGAAGTCTTGAAACAGAAAATGCAGCGCTGTTATTAAGGTACATCTAAAGCTTGGAGAGATTTCATACAACTTTAAAAGGATGACATGAAAGATGACATGAAATCAAAAGCCACCAAATTCACAGTATTTACATCATTTTGTCTTTGGGCAACACCAAAATTCTATCAGACTGCACTTTGGACTGTGCAGTCCCAATCGGCCACGCGGTGATAAGAAAAGTAACAGCAGCATCCGTTCAGGGCTGCAGGTGTGGGGTGTGAAGATGTGTGCTGTTTATATTTGACAGAAAGCAATAGGTCAAGCATGTTTGATGCAGGTTTCACCTGCAGTTAGGTGTTTTTTGGTGCAGTTTGAGTTATAGTTTCCCTTTTAAACCTGCAAAATGTGAGCCATGTTAACTTGATCAGCCGTTAACTGGGTAAAGTGCAGAAGTCAGAATGAAACTGTGTCGTCTCATACCGACTGTCCCGGTTAATGTTGAGAGGGAAGCAGAGCGGGTGCTAACCAGATTCTGTTTGTCCAAAGGTTTAAAAAGGGGTCAGCTTTAGAGGACTGAAGACAACAGAACCACTGACAAAACACACTTGCTCTATCAACCTTGCTCTAACTTAACCGAAATCTGTTGTTTTAGGGTGTTTTGCCTTTTATAAAACCACCAGCTTTGCTCAAAACTGTAACAATCTTGTACTAGTCGGAAATACAAAACATAAAATCTGATTTTAAAAATATTTTTGACCTTACATATACTTAATATCATAGTTTAAGGTGCCTTCATTTGAAACTATACAGTGACCAAAACCAATCAATTCAAAATTGGATCAGATTTGGTTTAAGGACCTATAATTAACCATTTTAAAGAAATAAGATGTGATTATTTTTTGTATCTAAACCGTTTTTGTGTCATACGACAATGGACTAAAGCCTCTAATATTAGATTGTAAACTTCAGAATCCAAAGCAAATTATTTAAGTAGACAAAGAACTGAATTACAAACTCGCACATAATGAAAACTTCAGACAGCATTGTAAAATTGTAGTTAAACTGCATACACAATTGTAACCTCTGAATAAGAATATAATAACATGTACATAAACCTACACATAGAAGAAGCACGTACACATACATTTACACGTACATGGCCTTCTTTGTATTGGCCTGGACACCATGGAGAAAGTATGGATTGGTTAACCCCATAAAATTAATAAATTAAATCTTTAAAATCGCATTCAGTTCACTGATGAATCTTCGCAAAAAGGAGCAGCACAAATGCGTTAATGTTCTAAAGTATTCCAAACTTTTTGGACTTTGTTTGGTAACTGTCACTTAGTTCTCTAGACATGTCGAGCAGTGGGGACTGGTCGCAAACACAAATTCCAAACATGTTTCACTGTGACCTG
This sequence comes from Sparus aurata, assembly GCF_900880675.1. NCBI lineage: Eukaryota > Metazoa > Chordata > Actinopteri > Spariformes > Sparidae > Sparus > Sparus aurata. Next base: position 12,288,411 of record NC_044202.1, read on the forward strand.
TGTTTTTGACCATAAATGCTGATAATATCTGTAACTGTCACTGTACAGTATGTTACAGTAACTCTTGTAACCGTCAAGCTTCCTCAAGTAGTTCAAACTAAAAAGAAATGTGTACAAAACCTTTTTAAAAACAGACCCTATATACAAGTGCAGTTTTTATCTTAAAATATATATTATTTAAATACTACATGTGGTCACTGAAGGATCACTTCACCTTTCTAATTATGAACACCAGATTAAAGACCAGCATGAAGCATTATAGATGTTTAAGTGCTCACTGCTGCACAATAGCTTGCATGCTGGTCGACTGCGCCTGTGGCTGCAGCGGCTGCAGCTGCACAGACTGTGGCTCCGAGTCCTGGATGCTACACTCTTCTCCATCACGCATATACATTAAAAATAGAGTCACAGTGGCAAATGTGGTAGCATTTACTGGAAATGCACGGAGCAGAGTGGACGTGAGCCCACGTGTGAACACCCTCCACCCCTCCTTCTTTACGCTCTGTCTGACACAGTCCATAATGCCACTGTACCGGTTGACGCCACCAACCCCATCTGCCTGGAGACGCGATTTGATCACATCCACAGGATAGGTGGAGATCCAGGAAGCAATGCCAGACATTCCACCAGCAAACAGCAGCTTGGGAATCATGTACGGGTCTTCTGGCTCACAGCCAAGGGAGCGGGTCAACGTGTCATAAGTGAGAAAGTACACACCAAAACCAGGTGTCTCGCGCACCAGGGTGGTCACCATGCCGCGGTTGATACCTCGGATTCCCTCCTTGTTGTAGATTCTCACCAGACAGTCCACAGAGTTCTTATACACCTTCCGCTTAGACTTCTTCTCTCCGGTACCTTGCAGCTGCATCCGTGTCTTGGCCAGCTCCATCGGGCAGCAAATGACACACTGGATGGCTCCAGCAGAGGCTCCAGCCAGGAACTGGTTCAGAGGCGTGTCCCTACCAAGTTTGCGCATTGCATTACCCTGGACACCAAAAACTATGGCATTGATGAAGGTCAGGCCCAACATCGGAGAGCCAATGCCTTTGTAGAGACCAAGCATCTGCAAACACAAAGATTACTGAAATTACTGAAGGAACAGCATTGTGTCGTATCACAATCCCAGCTCTGTTCAGATCATTTGATCATTTATGAACATAAGTTAGTGTTATTTCCTAGAAATGATCAGTAGTGCCTTTTAATCATTACATTACTCCATTAAATTCTTACATCACATTGGTTTAATTTATTATCTACAAGTAATATATTGATTCCAATTCTCCTGGCCCCTTGTCATCATTTTGATCCTTCATCTGAGGATTTACACCCAACAGTCAGCATATGTGCTCACAAAATGGTAATTAATGCACACAAATTGGTGCAACAATAAAGTCAACTCACATTTTTTTTAAATTCTGATATAGTTGATTTGATATGGTAATCTTGAAAAAGATTTAATTATTTTTCAACTGTTTCAAATTGACATGTCAAGCTTTAAAGTCTTGACGCTATCACAGACACATTGCTGGAATGCTGAAAAAACAAAAACACGTACAGTCAAATACTCCTCTACAGCTATGAGAGACTCACTGAGACAGAGCACACTCAACCTAGCTCAAATGGCACGACGTCCAAAGCTTTATTTAGCCCATACAGGACTAAGGTCCTCGCTGACCCTAAATAACAGACACACCCCCTCCCCGCTTTCACCTCTAACACCCCATGTTAGGAACATGCTGGCTCATGCCTGTGTTTATAGAGATGGGACTGTAACTGTACACTCTGATGAGCGCAGTGACCAGTCTTCACGCTGGCACACTGAGCAGCACATGGTGACAGCCACACACATTACTCGACAGCCATTAATGCAGTCTAAGAAAAATTAGCTCTAAAAAGTTGTAAAACATTAAAGGCATTCGCAGAACAAACAGAAGCTTACCGACTCCTGACGAATGATTGACTGGAAGCAGTGAATTGTCCCGCGGTACAGAGGTTTGTCGACATTTTGAACTTGAAGCCTCACCTGTGGATGACAGCCCTCATGTTAGAGTCAACAACAGACCACATATTGTAATGCAGGTTTAAAGGGAAACAAGCAGGCAACAGTGCTTTAAAATCTCTTTTTAGGGTAGAAAGAATGTTTATAGGGTGTAACATACGGAAGAAAAAAGAAGTTGTACAAAAAATAAAATGTCTTCTGGGGTTTATATTTCTACAGCTCAAGACAAGACATTGGGTGAGAGGGATAAAAAGACCTTGACCATACTTACTAGGTCACATTTCCATGGAGAGGTTGTTTATTTCTCTCTCTCATCTAAAACACAGTGACACTTCTGCTGTTAAAGACAGCCCCCCCGCAGACACCAGCTCAGGGAGACATGACATTAAAAGCAAGGTACAAAAGAGCTACAACCAAACCATTCACCATCTCAGTATGTAAAAGAAATATCCAAATTATCTGATTTTAACTTCTCAAATGAGAGTATTCTTTCTATTCTGTTTCTTAAGTCCTCTATGATAGAATAGACTTGATTTATTTAGGTTGTGGACAAAACAAGACATTTGAGGATGTCATTTTTGGCTTTAGGTAATACTGATCGACATTTTATAGACCAAACAACTAATGGATCAATGGAGAAAACTGATTAATTGATAATGAAAATAATCAGTAGTTGCAGCCCTATACTAGTTCACTAAATTCAGAGCCTATGACACTTCCTGTGACTTTGCAGTTAGTTTAACTGGGATTGCTGACAAACATTGAGAATTAGGGGGAGAATTGTATGTATGTATAGATGTTTTGCTTGGAAATAACAAAATACAGATGTAACAGAAATCCTGATCTACCAAGTTAATAGCCTGACAAAATGTAATCATTCATGTTGCTCAATTATGTTATTCCCATTTAGGGATGACTCTTTAACTTTAAGCTATTTGGATTCAAAGTCAGACTTCCTACAGTGTGGTTTGACTTACAACATCTTCACAGCAGAGTACTGGATCATGTCATTGCCTAATATGAGTAAATAGTGACAAGGATGCAGCAGACACCCACCTTCACAGTGTCAAATGGATGTCCCACCAAAACACCAGCAGCACCTGAAAGACAACAGATGGGATTTAAAATTCACATTAGAAAACATTCTTGACTTATGACATTGTATTGTCTGCCTGTTGGAAGCACTACAGCGATGCACACCTTCTCTAAATGGTGTGATTACAACATAGCCATATTATTGGTCAATGACGATGACGCACTTCAAACATGGTCTGATTTTGAGAAACAAAGTGGCTCCTAATCAGGTGGCTCATCTCGAAACAGCAAACAGCCCATCCCCCCAAGATCTGGGCAAAGTAATCAGCTGGTCACTGCACTGAACCCAGTGACGAAAGCGTAACAGCGGCCTGTCCTTGACTTAGGCCAACGAGCCTAAAAATCATTATACAACAGTAACTTCTGACCACGTCATACTAGGACCTATTAGCCAAGAGGTACTAAATGATCGTCACACACTGAAACTCCATTGTAAAATGACAGATGTGACAGATAGACTTTATGTTCAGTCCTGTCCACCAACCCTACACTTCTACAACCTTGCCCATGACCTGACAACCAAATGATTTACCTGCCAACTCTGTTATTTTTTTTTATTACTGATACACTAATGCACTAATGCTGAATTATAAATGGTGGAAAACAGAAAGCTTTTCAATAAATCATTCACTTGTCAACGGCGTATTGACACTACTGGATGGATGTTTATACAAGCATATTGCTAATGCTTATCTCGAGCTTATGGTTTACCAGTTACACAACAATGTATAGCATTAGCATAACCTGGATTTGACATGTATGAATCACTGAATGAATAAAAACAGTCCACAGCAGTGTTGGACTGAATCCAAAGAACGTGTACAGGTATCTGTGACTATGATGAGCACAACCCAGACTACATTTGTGCACCTGGAATCTAGAGACATACCAGTCGAATGATAAAAACTGGGGTTTAGAGACACGGATCCGCTTAATCAAATTGAAAATATATCCACTCTCTCTCAGTTTAAAGTAAATACAAGAAAACTCTCATCACACCAGGGCCTGTGTCGCTCTTTATTGAAACTATCTGGGGGCCCTTGTTTGGGAAGACCTGGCCTTGTGCAAAGACAAAACAGCTGACACAATTCCCAAAGGTTTACAGTGAGGGAGAAAGCACAAACTGTGAGGGACATACATTCAAAAGAGACTGGCGTGTACTCGGTTTGTGCACGTTTCCTCTCCAGGGTTACTCCCTTAGAAGGAATGATGAGGGTTATTTCACAATGCAGGATGGAGGAGATTGATAATAATCAGGACAGAAACCAGATAAAGCCACATCTTGAAACTTGTGGGGATGCCATCGCGCTGCAAAAACAAAACTCGTATGCAAAATGTGGATATTAGCTGGACGAGAGAAGGTGTACTTCACAGCAAGAGCTGTATCATTAATGACAACACAGAATATAAACACCACTCCCTGTGTGTGAGCAACATGTATGGAATGAAACTTGGCAAACTACATCCGGTACTTCCACTTCTGTTCGTGCAAAGAAAAAGAAAAAAAAAAAACACTATTAATTTTAGGAATACGTGTGCCATTTTTTGTTTGTTTACACTGCTTCTAATACGTGGCAACTGGTTGGATAAAGCACAAACTGTTACCCCTGGAGCTGTCCACGCGTTGCATGACGCCGGAGGACAAAAAAAAGAAGAAAAAAAAAGTAAACGGCTAATGCTAATGCTAGCCGTTAGCTCAAACCTGTTAACCCAGCTAACGTGGTTCTTAAAGTCAACGGTAGCTGACTAGTGGAACTTACCTCCAATACAGCCCGCGGCGAAGTCCAATGCCATTCCCTCAAGAATGTGACGTTTAAGAAACAAAATGTCAAAGCTACCTTGCTGGCCGACTGGTAAATTCACAACCCTGGAGTTAGGTGCTTCGTTGTAAAATATCCCGGACTCTGTCTAAACTTAATAATATATACCAGCGCCGGCTTGGTGTGCAGCCGAGCAGGTTAGCTTTATCTCTGCGGTATCCTCTTTAGCTTCGAGACGCTGCTGATGCTGAGCAAGCGGAAGTTCACGATTTCCACCGACTCGGAAACCTGACTGAAACTCTTCTCAGACTTTTTCTCTCTCTCTCTTTTTTCTTTTTTTCTTCTTGCTGATGTGTCCTCACTCACACTACCAGGCGCGCTCTTTCTGCCAAACCCTTTTCTATTTCTGTGCCGTGTGAATAGGAAAGTGGAGGAATGGGGGGGGGCTGTTCAACGTGGAGGAGGAGAAGCGTGTTGGCCCTTTTTTTAAGACGGACCCAATGGCATCGGACAGAGGCGGACAACTCCCCTACCGCTCACTGTCCGCCCCTCACGCTCATTGGCTGCCGGGATCTCAATGAAACCGAAGCTCGGAGGTGTTTGTAACACAGCCTGTCACTGCTGCTCCTCCTCACCGTCTGAGTCAACACTGTTATCATGGTGGATCACATCAGCGGTGCTACTTTTCAAAAATGCAACAGATTACATACTAGTTTCCCTCATTTTTTTTTTAAAAGTAATCTATTCACTTCTTTTTACTGCAAGCCTACAATTTAACACGTGTATTCCCATCCCAGAATATATCAGATTTTAATCCTTTGTCTGCCTGCTCATCCCTGTGTCTAAGGCCAGTCCTTTACTTAAAAAGATCTAGGCTAGTTTATTGCCCTATAGAGGTTATTTGGGCATTTTGTTAGAAGTAACTAAAAAGTACTGTAATAAGTAATGTATTACACTAGCAGTAATATTGTAATAGTAATTCATTGCATTTTGAAAGTAACTTGCCCACTGCTGTATATCATGAGATATGAACAAATATCTTTAATTGTGGGCACAGTCATGTGAAACACAGCAGACCTATAGCTCCTATAATGCAGCCCACAATGACATGATAGAACAAACGTCTCTTTTCCTGTGCCTTTTTGTGATTCAGGGATATAATTTAAAGCGCACTCGGAGGATTAGGCTTCACCATCATCACTATGGTCATGTGGTGTGGATGGATTCTTAAGAAAACAAAAATAAACACTTCACGTTGGTCAGTAACGTGGATTGTAACATGTTACATGACATATTTGTAGTAATATATTACTGACATATCATTAATACAGGTGGCCCCCAACACTGAACATCAGCATGTGTACTCAACTAGGGTAGACTATTTAGAGAGGGTGATCAGGAAGCCATGTATTGTTTTCTCAAGTTCATGACACAACATCACACACCTGTGCAGTGTGGTGCAATACAATGAATTGCAGTTCAATGTATTGCAATGTATGGCACATGTATGTTATAACAAAAGGTTTTCTCACATTATAACATGATATTTTCCCGTTATAACAACGTGAATATGTTGTTAACACGAGAAGTTTCTTGTTATGAGGTGACTCATTTCTATGTCGATGTAACATGAAAAACATTTTGTGATGACAGTAAAATGCTCATGTTGCAATGCACTAGTGATCCCTTTTTCTACTGATGTGGCAGCAATACTCTTCATCAAATGTTTCATGGTCTAACAATAAGTTAACATGTTTTAATGTGCAATGTTTAACATTATAGCAAGATAACTTATTGTCAGAACATGATATGTTTCATGTAATGTGATAGCCTTTATCATCTTTGTGGGAGAAATATCTAAGCTCCAGAAGATTCGGACCTCATAAGATAAGATGTCATGTGTACCCTGTATAAACGATAAGGTATGGATGAGGGCATAGTGACATCTGCTCTATGAGTTTATATCTTGCATGGTCTTTTAATCTAGCGATTTGACTTTCCTTGTTAAAAGAATATATTTTTAAAATCTTGTAATCATGTGAAAAATCCACGTTTTAACTGGATGACTTATTGTAACATTGAACGTCTCATAATATAATGAGTAAATAGTGTCATAACATGAAAATATCTTGTTATAATGTGAAACGTTCCATGTTATAACAATAAGTTTAAATGTTTTCATGAGGATAAGTAGTATATAATGTCATAACCGAAGTGTGATTGTGATTCAGTCCAGGGTTCTGACAAATGAAACCTCCTCACTCAGTTACCTTGAGTTAAGTCCCTTTTGCTGTTAACAATACACTTGCTTTAGTTACCTTGAGTAAGACACTAATAGCCTCTTTGGTCCTAGTATCATATCAAGCCCGTCTTTTAACACCATATACAACACAAATGTATTTGACAACTACAAACTGAAACTTACGTTTTTCAAATATAAGATTTCGTAATCAACAGTTTACAAAGTGAACGTGTAGCTTTGTTGTTGTTGGTTACTAAACAGATTTTTTGCAACAGTATACATTTGTACGTTTTAATCGTCATTCATCCTGAGATGATTTCAGGGTGAGGAGCAGGTCGGCGCTGCAAACACAAACACGCGATGAAGACAAATGTGTACATTTGGTGCAGCGTAAAGCTTACATGTAGCATGACAGTTAGCATCCACTAATTTACAGTTACATTTTTTTGCCAGTCCTGAATGAGAAACTGTCCGTCTTCCCATTACACATTACAATAATCTTCAATGGAAAAAGATGACTTAATTAATTTTTCCTGCATTTTGCTTAGTGACATGATGAACGTTGATATCTCAGTTGCTCAAGCAGGCTACAATTTAAAATTTAAAGGCCTCGGTGTCATGAACTGCTTGACGGTCTCGTCTGTGACTTGTTTGCGTCGCTCTTGATGCTGGGTAATCATTGGCTGCAGAGTCTCAATCAACATCTTCTTAAGTTCTCCTGTTAGCAGAGCTCCACTTGCGTAGTCCTGCAGAGAGGAGATTGAATGAGTGGGAGTGGACGGGAGGAAAGACGATGAGGGAGCAGAGAAGAATGATAAACATGATAAAGAGATCAAGGAAAGATACAGAAAGCAGTATGAAAGTCAAAGAGTAAAAAAAAGAGAACACAGTAAAGAATGTGATTAACAAATTAAATAAAGTTTGGATGATACATATGTTTTCCTCTGATCACTATACCCTCACCTGTTTGATCTTCTCCAGCTGTTCATCATCTTCAAGGAAGAAGGTCAAGTACATGAAAGAGACGTCTACGTCTGGATTCCCACCATACTTCCTGTGCTCTTCCACTGTGTCTTTTCCTCCAGAAAATGCATGTTTGTTGACCTGTGAGTAATAATAACTATAGGTCAGATCAGTCGGGCAGAAATCATAGACTACTGAGTGTGATAACTAGCTTTAGCCACACCTTGTTTTTGATCTGCTTTGGTGTGTCTGTGAGGAAGATGGAGGAGTTGGCATCACTGGCGCTCATCTTGGTCTGCGCCCCCTGCAGGGCTGGGAAGAAGGTGGAGTGCAGCAGGGCTGGTTTGGGATAGCCGATCCTTGGAGCCACGTCACGGGTCATCCTGAAGTATGGGTCCTGGATGAGCAAAATCACAGATACAAACACATGTCATTGTAAAACATGATGTTCACGTGTAGTTTTGTTATTTGTTGCTGTAAAGATATCCAGACCTGGTCTATGGCGCAGGGGATGAGACACTGTATATCCTTTCTGCTTCCAAAGATCTGTGGGAAAGAATTACTGAAGGACGGTGCCGCCTGGATGGCTGGGAAGCTGATCTTTCCTGGTTAGATAACAAATAATAAACACCATAAAGGACCAACAAGGTATTCACACAATTACACTTCAGAATCAGGAAATAATATAAACCACAGACACAGTATTAGGGCTGTGCAATATGATGATAAATATGCTGGGACAATGGAAAACATCAACATGTGCCAGAAAACTTCATCATTATCTGGATATGAAATGACCTACATCATATTTTGGAACGGCATATCGGAATAGCCCTACAAAAGATTACATTAAACATTTGGCACATCAATACATATCATATGAACAAATCAGTACTTTCAGCTGCTTTTTTTGCTTTCAATTTGCTTCCTTAATCAATATGAAAGCAATTTGAAAGCAAAGAAATGTACAAAGTAAATTGGCGGCATGTTGCAGTAATTTAAAAAAGAATAACAACTGTTGTTTCTTCTTTCCAGTGCACTGTGAGTACACTAGATGATTCGTGAAAGAATGGATGTTTTTCATGCTTTTTCAATTGTCTTACCAATGCAGTCGCTGTCTGTAAATCCAAAGATGCCTTTGACCTGGTTATATGTCACATGTTTCTGGATCTTTACCACATTCCTGTAGAACTCAGGGGATGAACTGCAGAACACAATTTAAATACCAAATTAAAATAAGACAATTTTTTCCCCCTCTAATGCATCCTAGGAAGCCTCGACAGTATAGTCTGCAAGACAGGACAATAAAGGTCGTATTTTGTCATTCTTTACCCCATGTAGTCGAGGTCAGAGAAGATGAAAGTCTTGTTGACATCAAAGCCACAGGCAATGATGTCCTTAGCATTTTCCACAGCGAAGCGATGGCAGTCTTCCAGTGTTAGGTCCTTCCACAGGTACTTCTCATCGTCAGTCAACTGGATCACCAGGGGGATGTCAAACACATCCTGCAACCATCTGCAACAAGGAAGAATGTGTCAGTAATGAGTTGGAATCACTGTAAGCTATTTGGTAATAAAACATTACAGAGGGAAGAACTCACTTGGTGAAGATGAAGGGGATGAGGTGACCAACGTGCATGGCCTCCGAGGACGGGCCTCTGCCAGTGTAAAGGTAGAAGGACTTGTTCTTCTCATATGCATCCAGTACCTGATGCATATCCCTGCCAGAAACAGCAATAAGAGGAAATTATCTATTATCATTCTCGCATACTCAAAAATCTCAAGATGAGGGCTAGGTCAAAGGTTCAGAGTGGATATTTTATTGCTGACTAACTTCCCTTAAGTTTCAGGATTAGTGACTGACTACAGATGAACACTCATTGACTGGAAATCAGGAATTAGGTAATGGGAAACATGACGACATCACACTGATTAAACATTTTCAGCTCGTGAACTGCTGACCTGTGTGAAAAGAAGATTCCTCTTCGTAGAAAGCGATGAGGCGTCTGTCCTGCGACTTTTTCTATTCTGTCCACCAGCTCTTGATCAATTTTATTGCTGCCGAACCGCACTGAGGACAGACATGACAAAATTATTCAGTTGCTTCATCGCTCTTTAAGTGAGGGCCACACATTAGCTCTTTTGAATCATACCTATGAGTTTGTCATAATCCACTCCCTTGGCGTTTGTGGTGGCAACGTTCCACGGGTCAACTGTGTCTTCATCAGCGCCATCTGCTGCTGGCCCGTTATCAGGGGCAATAGAGTTTTCTGAGGGCGGACAGCCTGCCTTGTAGTCCTGACCTGTCATCTGTTTGTAATCCACTTTCAACTTCAGCAGCAACTTCACAGCAGCGTCAATTTCAGCCTGAGGAACCCAAATACTGCTGTCAGATAACACACAGATACAAATGCAGCTGAATCCCAACAGAATCAAGTAGTACGGTAGAGTCCATTCTCTTTATATTTTAAAGGTCAGTTCACCCAAAATTGACACTGATTAATAATTTTGGTTCCTGAGGTATATGCATCCCCCATATATATTAGAGGTATATGGAATTTCATTTGAGTTGTCAAAACATAAAAAAATAAAACAAAACAAAATTAACTGGTAACATTTCAATAGAACTTCCTTCTGCTGGAGAAATAGTACCTATTAAAAAACTGTTGAGAGTGTGTTCTGTTGAATCCAGAGATAAAGTGTTGTGTTTGCATTTTTTTTAAACATCACCTTTCAGTGCTGCAAACTAGGGGTGGGCCATATCACAATATTGACATGTAGTATTATATATTTCATTTTCTGGAGAAACAAAATGACTATGCTGGAAAATCTGTTTTTGGCTCTCAAATTATAATCCGACCAAGCAACTTTCAACACTGCTCCCAATTAGGGATGCAAGACATTAGATATTGGCTTATATTCGATATGCCAATAATTTTCAACTCATTTTCATTTTCTGTGTTGATGGCCCACTGGCAGATGAAGACATTCAGTTTTTTTTAAGATGTACACTTTCACAGGGCAGAAAAAGAAAACTACCTAGTCAATGGTTCACACATGTTATTAAAGCCTTATTTTATCAGCAGATATATCTATCTAGGGCTGTTGCTGATATTGCTTTAGAAAACCTTTATCAGCTGATAACAACGGGGTGCCAAAATTATCCCTTCTCACAATAATCCAATACACACAGACATTAAATGGGTAACTACCATGGTATAAAGAAATACCAATGAAACACAAATGTATATAACCTCATGGTTTATACTGTGCCTCTACTGTAAGCCATACAAACAAAATTACATGCATCACATTGTAATAGGGAGGTGGCAGCAATCTCAGAACCTGTGCAATAAAATCAAAACTAACTGTAAAGCTAGATACCAGTGGCAGTGAGTGAATTAAAAAAAAAAATGTATTTAGTTTAGCCAAACCTTTAATAGTCAATGGAGTCAAACCACTGTTTTCACATGGCAGTTTAGAGGCACTTACTTTGTCAGCTTTAGCCGTTTTCAAGACCCTGACTTGGTCTCCTTGCTCTGTCAGTTTCTCGTAGAGCTCCATTGGACTCTTGGCTCCTTCCCCATCTGCCTGACACTCTGTCATCTTCTTCACACTGGCTAGGTAGTTGTAATAAAGAAGTTAAACGGAATTAATAACCCAATGTATAACTTCAATAGCTTCTGTTATCAAGTCAACATAATTACTGAGGCTTTATCTGCTCTAGCATTACTGTATCTCCTTACACATTAGCTGAGAAGACCCCCATATGTGAACACTGCTAACTTGGTAGAGCTATTGAGCTAGCTAATCGTCTGATACTGCCCCTAGAGTTAACTCACGCTGCCGTATTTCATAAATGATACAGTTATCTAAATCAAATTTAATGTAATAATTTAGTAGCTGATATAATTCATGATAAATACAGTGACTGGCCGGCATACCGTATGGTAGTCTTCACACACGGCTGACAGCTCACTCATTTAACTTGCATCAGCCTGTGTGAGGTAGTGTTCGGCTCAAATTGTTCCAACGGAAACATGCTTCTTCAAAGGTTCCCTGACGAATTAATCAGCGGAAAATTGCCACCTTGTCAACTAGTTTGAATTCATTTAATAAACAGAGTGTTTTTCTATATTCAATTAGCTTGATTAGACAAGAGGCCGACAAGTTAAGTTTAATGTAGATACTTTTAACACGATGTAAGCCGGAGGAGAGCGAGAGACGGTTCTTGTTCCGGCTTCTTTCAAAATAAATGATTTCACGCATAGGTAAATGCTGACATGAAACTCAGCATTAACTCTCGTGATTTTGCTGGATATGTGACTGTTTTAAAGCTCAGGGGTCTGACATTGAGGGTTTAATCTGATTGCAGGTGCAACAGTCTCACCGGGTAACGTTAGCTTTAGCCTTTACCGTTAGCTTTTCTTTTTTTTAGGCTGTGTCGAGCTTTGAGCCAGAAATGCAAATGACCAAAGTTAGCCATATCTGCTATATTGTTGATAGCTAAGCCATGACCTAACGTTAGCGTTAACCCTTTCCTTAAGGTGACTAACGTTAACAAACTCTATAAAGGTAAGTGCTGTAATGTACTTGCTCTGTGCGAAGGTAGTACATTGAGCTAGCTGTTACTCTACACTTTCTACTTCATATTTATCTCACAGTGTGCTTGGCTGCTGCCTAGAGCTGGCTGCAAGAAGTGTCACCCCACGAATGACCGTAAATGACCAACAACAAAAAAATTGTACAAATGTGGTTAAACTGCCAAGGTATTTAATGTCAGGGGTGCTGAAAATGATAAATCAATATGCAACTTTGGGGTGCAGAATTTCAAGCAACCACTAGGGGTCACCCTTAGGCTTCTGATGTATTACCAGACTCTGACAATTCACCTGTTGTCCCTTTACTTTCAGCCATACATCATGTTAAGATGTCTTCACTAGTGGCCTACGAGGATTCAGAATCAGAGGATGATTCTCTTGATCAAGTGGAGGAGGCAGCACCAACTTCTGTCAAAACTGGATCATGTGAACAAAACCAAGAGGTCAGGGTGTGTAACTCGTCTGAGGTAACACAGAGTCCTCACAGCTTCACGCCAGACAGGCCACCGTTGGAACATCATGGGAACATCTCAGACGGAGACAGTTATCCACCCCACCCTCATTCACAGCCACAGAGCTGTTTTGACTGGGAAGGGAAATATTTCACTGATGTCGCAGCACAAGAAAAACATTTTACAGATACTACAGCTCCTCTGAGTTTTCGTTCAGCTCAGGGGAAGATCTCACCAGTACAGACTCTTCCTCACATGCCACAAGGTGTCGGCGAGGGATCGAAAACAGCAAAAAGACATCACACTGTTGCACCTGGTGTCAGACCGTACATCCCCAAGAGACAGAGACTTCCCACTTCAGTAGAGACAGTGGACCCAAAGTTTCCAGCAGAGCAAGTCCCAGGGAGCCAGACCAGGGAAATTCTGTCAGAAGTGTCGGCGAGAGTAAAGCCGTATCTTACACACAAAGTCCGCGCTGCAGGGATACCGAGGAAGCTTCTGATGAGCTTGGGAGGCCACCAGGGCCCAGTCAACACAGTGCAATGGTGTCCTGTGCCTCATCTCAGTCATCTGCTGCTGTCTGCCTCCATGGACAAGACTTTCAAGGTATGAATGACCACCAGAAAGGATGCACATTGATTTTTAGCCTAGAAAGCTTTTAAATCAGTAAAAGTGTCCAGTAATGTAGCTTCAGAAATTCTTATTTAATGTAAACTGACTTGGGCAATTTAAGTTTTACTTATCATTCTGATGTTTATTCCATGTGATAAAATGTGTCCTCCTTCCTCAAGCTGATGAGCAGACTGTGCGCGGTTCTGGAACAGTTTCTCATAACAAGAAAATCCATCCAGCAGCATAGTTTTAGGCAGGTGCCAAGCGCATCAGGGAGGTCTAAGGGGATAATCACTCACCTGACACTCAGTGTAATTGGCACAGCGTTACAGGCAGTCAGATAAAATTTGCCCCTCTGCCTCAATTTATAAATGTACCACAAACCACTTTCTTTAGAATCATATCTGTCACTGTCAGTGGAATGTATGTCAGGACCCATGGGACTTTCTCTACCTCCCTATCTCAGTTTCTCTCTCTCTCCCTCCCCCCCCATTGTCTGTACTTCACACCAGGAAAACAATCCCTCATTTTCCTGCCGTAAAGGTCACGTCATGCAGGTGCCTGCCAGTGACTAAATATTTCTATCCCAGTACGAAACCACGTACCCCAACCAATCCTTAGAGGACTTGGAATAATTAATAATTTAAATATGCATGAGACAATTTGCATAATCATACAAGTGCGGCAGTATGGCAGCCACCTCCTTCGGCACCTGGAAAGGGTGGGTTGGAGCAGATGGTAGAGGAGAGGAGAGGACCTGGTTGTTTGCATGCAAGTATTTCTTAGACTGTGACAGCCACAGATGGAGTAGCATAGAAATACTCTTAAATGTCTGGTGAGCCAATTTGCTCAGTTTCAGTGGAGGATTGTCATCAGGTCTTTTTTATTTCCTCTCAATTTTTTTTATCCTGACTTCAGAGATTTTAACTTAGCCCGATCAGTGTTGTCGTTTCCTGGTTTTGAAGGCTGCATTACAGCAAAGTGATTTTATATTCTGAACTGACGAGTCTGTTCTACTTCTTCCAATACTTGCCTTAGTCATTAAATCCTGATCCTGATGATTAGTTATCAAAGATCTCATCATGTTATATGTAGTACCTTATATTTAGTACCAGTGGTCATCTCGACAATATTGTTGCAATTTTGGTATTGATGAATTTGGTATCAAAAGTTGCATTAGTGTTATTTATGTTAGATTTTTTCAATGCAGGGCCCTTATTTGTATTTATTATTTTCCCCATTTTGGTAAAACTGCTTATATTTAAAAGATTGAAGTACTTCTTTCACCACTTTGTCAGGTGTCCTGGTACACAAAAATTCAGGCACACCTGTGAAAATACCACTCTCTTTATGCTGTTTACGTTTTGCTTTTTTCTTGTATCATGGCAGCATGTCATACATTATCGCTTTCTCATTAACATGCTGTAGGGCTAAAGCGATTAAGTGTTACAGCACTGTCACACTTTGACTGCAGCTTTCCTTTTCTATTCTCTATGTGAAGAAAGAAAGGGGACACACTCGAAGAAGTCTTAACACTTTTCTCTTTGTGCTAGTGTTTCTTCATCAACACCCTTCAGGCTTCCGCCTTCTCCTCCTCCGCCTCTTCCGTCCTGTCTGTCAGTTGCTCAGATGCAGAGACTCAGACTATTTTCTCTCCAGCCTGTTTGCAGCTGTCGTCACCATGGCTACGGCAGGTGTAAGGCAGCGGTTTTAAGTTGATAACACGAATACCAATTTAGTTTTAATTACTGAGAGTCATTTAGAAAGCAGATTACCCCAATGGTTCATCTGTGAGGATCTGCTCATCGTGTCTGTTAAGTGGCCAGTGAAATTAAAGGGGATGCAAATAAACAAGAGCTCATTTTCACCCATGCGTGCATTCACAAGGCCTCGCATTGTACGGGATTATTGTAATTGTGGGTGCATTGAATGGTGTTGTTATGGTGAATCTCATTAACACTTGAGATGGGGCTTAAGCAACATCCCAGTCAGATGTTATACGTGTTATGTACTGTAGAATATTGAGTATATTGTGGCTATAGAGGATACGATCAACAGATTTTCACGTTTCCTTGAGATGGCAGTGTTTCCCTTAACCTCAGATCACACAGAAAAGTGACACATCCTGTTGCACAATGAATGGAAATATTCTGAAAAGACGCTTCGATTCAATCTTCATCTTTTTGCAATTAACAGCATGACTCTCTGTCTCTCTCTGCCACTTTTTTCTCACCCGCGAGGCATCTCTGGCATTCTGTTTGTTAAACTGCTGCCTGCAGGATTGATATGTCACTCTCCCCTAGTCCATCGCTCTTCCCCCACCCGTCTGTCTCCTGTCCTGTGGGAGTCGTGGTACAGAAGTTCTCAGTGTGCTTCTCATGCTGCATGGAGGAGTCATCTTTAATAATGAAACACAGAGAGAGGGGCAGAGAGGGATCTGCAGTGCCCCACAGATCTTCAAAGTTCCTCAGTGGCCCTGTCAACGCCAGGGAAGCGAAAAATACTTACATCATTAGTGTAATATACTTTACCTCAGTGGGCACCGGACCAGACTACCCACCGGATTTCAGGCTAGGCTTCAGGGAGAGGCTTTTCCTCTTTTGGCAGTCAGAAAATTAAACTCTTCGTGAACAGGGCATCTGATAAAAAAGGATGTGACAGTATTGACCAGCGTGTGTGTGCTAAGTGATCTTTTTGAAGCGCATTACAAAAGCTTGACAACATTAACTAAAGCCAAAATCAACAACAAACCGATCTGGCAGACTAACACGTCATTCATAAATCACTGTGTGCCCTTTTTTTTCACACCACGATATCACATTTCAAACCAGCAAGCTTTAGAATAGAGTAGCCAGGGCAGTCGCAACTAATGGAAGGCAGCTGGATGCTTTTCACTTCAGCTCTCTATAATCAGTGAAGCCCTTGACAATACGAGAACCATTAGGCCCACTGAGGAATTGATTTATAGGCACACTCAAAGGTAATTAGTTTGATTAATTAATAAAAAAAGGCTGTTTTTTGCTTTTAAATCCAGCAAGTAATCCTGATTTGTATACATATTATACCAATCTATCCAGCGGCCCTTTTGCTGAGTAATTAGATTTTGTTTCATAACAATTGAATTTAGATTAGGAAGGCTTAGATGATATCTTCAGACTGCACTCACTAATCCTCATTCACACAGGAAAGAGAGATTTTCAGGGCCAGAGGACACATTACATGGCTGAAAATGTCCTTTCTTCACTCTTCTCAGTTGAGAGCGAACAGCGGTTGCCAAGCCAGGCCCAGACTGTTTTTTATTCTCAGTAAATTGCCTTGAAAGCTCGTCCAAAGCATGCAGGCTTGTGTCTTTGAAGCCCAGTGTGTCATCGCTGTCTGATGTCCCCTCTTTTTCACTGCTTCTCTATGCATACTCACTTCATCTGCTGTTTGTTTGAGTCTTAAAGGATGCAGGGGTCAGTGTCAACTCTTAGCCTGTTAGCACACCTATGCTACCCTTTTTCTTTCTTGCTTTTTTCTTTTGTAAAGCAGTGATGTGATTCATCAAAGCAACCAACAAAGACTGAGCAGAAATCGCTGCTGGTAAAACCTTGTGTAATGGTGTCGTGACAGTTATTTTGACCTACCATGGTAATGCACGTGCAGTTCAACTCTTTGAGTGATTATGCAGAACCTTTGAAGTTGATCACTTTTGTGGGTATTTTACATTTTCAAAGAATGGATCCACAAACTGGACTGAGCTTGCAAATGAAAATTTGGCAACAATTATCAACATAATGTTGAGTTCAACAGGTGGCCAATTCTCACATATTGCACTTTTAAGCAAAAATGTCTAAAATCTGCTGGTTTTAACTTTTAACTAGGCTTTGCTGCTTCACTTTGTTATTGATCCTTATTAAATGAAGAGTCTTTGGGTTTTGGACGGTTGGTTGCACAAAAGAAGCAATTTTTAAAATGTCCCTACAAACTTTGGAAAATTGTGATGAGCATTTTTACTTGACTAAACAATGAATCTATAATGAAAATGAAAATTTTTTTGCAGCCCTAAACTCATCAGTCAAGTTCAAGTTGTTCTATAGCTCATACTGTGTATTATACTCTATGCTTTGTAAGCTTTCCTCCAAAACTGTTTCAGGCTTGTGCACAGTTGCTGCAGTCGGGGTGTATTTGTGACTTTGGCTTGATGTGACCATGTCTGGCAGGTGTGGGATGGAGCAGAGAGTGGGCGATGCCTGAGGGTTTACACCTGTCATTCGGGAGCCGTGCGTGATGTCTGCTGGACCCCCTGCGGGCGACACCTTCTCACCGGCTCATTTGACAACTCGGCTGTGATCACAGACTTGGAGACAGGTGAGCAGCAAACACTTATTCCTGTAGGTCTGATGAACAGTGTCACTTAACAACTGCGCTGAGGTACCTGTGCTGTGAAAGTTTACATCAGAATTCAGGTGTTCAAGCAAGCATTTATCTCCTAGCGTATTGCTGGTGTTGTGGGAAAACGAAACCTCTCGGCTAATTTAGTGTGTGTTTTTTGTTTTATTCATCAAACACACATTTAAAGTTTGTGTAGTAATTTATATGTGGTGTGACTTTGAATTGCCTCAGGCCCCAAAACCTGTTACAAACCAAATACTGTGTATAAATTGCAAAGCTGCTTCCCACTCTCAGTCGTCGTGACCCATTTAAAGGGCAACCTGCAAAATCCGCATTCCCTGAGCAAGTGCATCCTAACCGGTCAACTATCCCATTCCTAAGACTCCTCCAAGAAATGCTGCCCCCTTTTTCCAAAAGCTTAAATGAAAAAAGGTATTTTGTTTAAGCCTGTAGAATCCCCAACCCCGCTGGGGTCCAGTTAAATTGTGAGGCTACGTGTTCGCTTCAGTGGAGGTGATGCCTAAATGGGACAATGCTCTCTCTTATTTTTTCTTTCTCCCTCTGTCTCTCACACTTACACATACATAGACAGCACATGCTAACAAAGACTACAAACATTATTGCTTTTCTGACATTTAGCAAACTCAGCCAAATCCGCGGGCTCACTGTGTTTGCTGCTCCTTTTGTGATATCATACACATTGTTTTCAAGGTGACATTTACAAGACATCAATAATTTGTTTCGCTTCGGAAATGCATTGCTTCCCGGCCGAGCAACGTTTAACAAGCATGGCAGAAAAGATGATGAACAACAGTGAGGCTGCTTGTCCTGACGTTCTCTTGTTTCCTTCATTGAAACAATTTCAGGAATTTCTGCACAGCTGATGTTTAAAATCTTCAATTGGACAGATTTCTCCTTCATGTCAATTCACCAATACTATGTATATTGCAGTACTCATATTTGTCAGGAAAAGACCTCAAATAGGCTCAACAAAACGAGCTAACATACAATAGACATTGTTTTGAAGCCCCTGTGGCAGCTACGTCTCTTGGGTCAACACATCGCTGTGATGACTTGCTGCCGTTTGCACTTCCCCTCTCAGCATGTCTGTCAATACTGCCAATAAAGCCTACGGATAATAGCTTGGCCAGGCCATTAAACACACAGGCAGCTCTGGGAAGGGGATCAATAATGGATACATCACCACAGGAGCCGCCACCATGACCTTACTCTGGAACGTCACAAACCACAACCATAAATAAACAAATGTTTATTTTTGTCTTATGCTTTGGTAGTGGCTTGCTTAGCGCTGTAGGATCTCCCAGTGCATTATAACTCACAACTTATGAAGTAATGTCGCGCATCTGAAGAGCCCTCATACATCAATCCTACAACACTCTTTCTATTAATCATATTATTCGTATTCATTTTCCTACCACTGTCATGATTTATCCGAATGAAAATTAAATAAAGCGTATTGTTTCTGAGGATGAAGGTCTGCAGATGTGTGCTGGCACTACAGAGCAGTAAGCATGCATTCATAAGGCAGCGTGAAATGAAGAAAATGTAATTTAGTTGCTTATTAATATGGGAGTTGGGAATTCCGTCCCCGTTTCTGCACAGTAGTAGTACAGTTTAATGCGTAAGAGCTAAGACCTCTGCACTGACTCTTTAAAACCAATCATACAGCATTCAAGCAGTGAAAAGGCAGAGCTGCATACATGATTTACCTCATGGTGGCTGAGCTATTTATATTTCTGACAGATATGACTTATAACAGGGCTACATCAAGATGCTGGCATATCTATGACGATCGAGATGCAACGATTATACAGGAACTTTGTCGACTGTTTACCAGTTTTGTATCACTACGTTGTTGGAGGTATATAGACATGAACAGTGTTGAACTTCACTCCATTTTGCCAGCACCAAGAACCCCTCTGGAGGATTCTAAGGCTGTTGTATCAACCACAGACTGTACTTTCTGTATGGGAGCGTCCACCGACACGAAGGGTATAGTCGGCTCAAGAGAGAGAGCCTTTCAAGTCATCATGTCTCAAGTCAAGTCACGAGTCTTTAACCTCCACGTTGAGTCTTAGGTCATTTATTTTCTGTAAAGTAAGGTTGCAAGTCATGAAAACAGTAACTCGAGTCAACTCAAGTCCAAGCCTTACCATTTCCTGTTTCAAAATTGACTCTGAGCCAAACCAAGCACCACCCAACTCGCAGTACATCACTTATCAGTGTGAATGTTTCTTGGTTCCAATGCTATTTCCTGTCATGAAGCACCAATTATAAAAAAAATTGCATCTCTCTACTATATAAACAGCACATTTGTATGCAAAGGCAACCTTTCCACGGTTAAAATATGTCCTTGTGCATTTAGTTTGATACATTTTTTAAGAAATGTATGTATTTTCTGGTTTCTTGTCTCCTCTATGACAGTAAACTGAACATTTTTGAGTTGTTGACAGAAAGGACATTTTAGGATGTTATCTTTGGGCTTCAGGAGCCGCTGACTGACAATGTTCACATTTTTCTGGCATTATATTGACTAAACAAGCAATTGCTTAATTAAGAAATAATCTATGGATTAATCACCAATGTAAATAATCATTATTTGCAGCCCTATATGACATATTTGAAAAACTAACAAATCTCCCGACATTCAAGCATGCATTCGTGAGTACTGGAGAGGAGATACTGAGGGAGCTGAGTGTTTGCCACATCAGACTGTAATCAGGATGAATGTGATCTTTACACTCTTCACAGTAATGCAGAGCCTCTCAACTTTAAGAAGGAAGGCAGCTGGGCCTATTCTGCTCAATTGAGCTCTCTTAGGAGATGTGAGCAGGCCTCTTCTAATGATCAGCGGGAGTCTCGTAGGACACCTGACCCTGTATTTCACTGCAACATAGTCAAACCAAATGCTGCACCAATTGCCGTGTTTACCGAGCAATAGAATTATAGAGGAGCCTGTGCATTCAGAATGGTGTGTGGGCCCATTTTCCTTGGCCATCTCTGCAGTTGTTCCTGTGTCCAATTTAATTTGTACAATCTTATATCCACTCCCAGTGGGCCACAGACGGACTGTCACAGCTGAATAGCAATAGTAGAGGCAGAGGAGGATATGGGAGGGAGAGCAGGTTAAGAGGCATAATGCAGAGAGGGGAAAGGGAGAGGAGAAAGAAATCAAAAGAAGCAGAATAAATTCAGAGATGGAGAAACAGTGAGAGCTGCAGTTTTGGGAGGGGAATAAATGAATTTCATCTGGAGGGCATTAGTGTGAAGTGGCAGCTGTTGTCCAGCGCTTTCACGGCTGTCCTTGGAAAAGCTGATTGGCAGAGGAAAGTATGCCCACATAGCCACGGGCTGCCACAGGTTGATGTGCACACAGAAACTTGAGTTCTCTGTCCAGATGCCTCCAGGCACTGGCAGAGAGGAGCTCGTCTTTGTTTTCTAGAAACCGGTAATACACAAAGACAGAACCATGACTAGAGTGGGCTCATGTGTTGCCCTTCCACCTCACTTTGGCTTTTAGAATCATATTTGATGAATGAGGCTGAAGGCTTCAACAAGAGTTTAGTTGCAAGATGGAGTCTCACATAATTGCGATTCATTATTGTTTTAGGTAATAAGATATAATTTGCATGTACAAGTAGCCCGTCCGTCCGTCCGTCCATCCGTCCGTCCATCCGTCCGTCCTTTAGCTATACCTGCTTATCCCTTAGAGGGTCCAGTGAGGCTGATGTTGTTCGAGTGGTGAGGTGCACCATTGACAGGTCGCCAGTTTGTCACGTACAGACAACCATTCACACATACAATCGCACCTACGGGCAGTTTAGAGTCTGCTAGAAATGCAAGGGCAAAATAATAAGTTATAGTGACAGTGTGAGATAGTGAAAATATCAATATTATATTGTTTTTGTGAAATTAGACTATATGTGGTCTTAGATTTTGGATATAGTTTTATTGTGATGTGGCATGAATTAAGTCTTCTCCTGCCTTTTAAGGCTCCATTACAGTGAAGTGATGTTTTCATTATCTGAACTTATTATATGGTTCCACTTGTTGTTTTACTTGCCTTTGCCCACTTAGTAATCATATCCACATATTAACTCATGATTATTTATCTAGTTTGAGACTGGGAGTCATCCTACATAAATATATTTGGGTTTAAAATCCAACCCAGCCGTGTAATTCTTGCGGAACAATAGCTTGTCCTTTTGCACAACAAAATTCATGCCTTGTTGGAAAAACATTTAAGCATGCTAGAATACTATAAAAAAAAAAGTAGTCTTTGGTGTGTGCTTCCAGCTCAGTGTTAAGAGGTGGGACAAGGTTTAACTGCAGCTACTTCAGGAACATCGTTTGATGTAAGTGTTTTTATAATTTGCAGGACCGAAAAAAGATATACTCATCAAAAAAGAAATGGTTATGTTCTTAACTTTTTATATAACAGGAAAAAATGTGCCTTTTGGGATTTTTGCCACCATATATAGTCATAATCTAGTGCCGCATTTACGAGAACAATCCAATTGTTTAACTGTATACTCATTGATATCCATCCCTGAAAAGTTTCAAATAATATTAGCAGCATGTTTAGAAACACTGCATTGAATTGTGCACAATGAAAATGATTAATTTTACCTCTTTTACACGAGCACAATGTACCTGTATAAACACAGGAGCCTGAGGCACTGCGCGCCAGGAGACGATGCATGCAACAGCACACACAAAGAAGAATTAACTCCAAATGCCACTGGCAAGCACATCTGCATTTTGACCTATTTCAAAAGCTTCATTTCACAGTGGTAACGTGCTTGCGAATGCAGGTTTTACTTCTTATGTGTCAAGAAAAACAACTGACTTGTTTTAAAAGGAAAGATAAGCCCAGATCAGTCAGCAGTAATGGGCATTTGTAGATTTTAAATACACAACTGTGATGATAAGATTCAAAAGCATCCAACAGGAAGCGGTATGTGTATCCAGAAGTGTTTGGAGTAGCTTAATACTTTACTACTAATTACTTCTACTAATCATTTTTTACCTTTCAAGGGTCCCATTTCCCTGTGCCCTCCAGAAATGATGCTTTATACCAGAGTAAATGCCTGCAGTATTTTAACTGTTTGCAAAACTTGACTCATAAGCAACCCATGAAGGGAAGAAAATGGTTGTGCTGGCTTATCAAGGGGGCACAATAACAGTGAAACACATTGAAGCTTTATCTATCAAGGTAAATGTGATATTGCAATCCATTAAACACCTCTGAAATGTAGTACATCTCACTTTGTGTGGGAGGTTAGTGAGTGTTTGTGTGTGCAGGCTGTGGCAATATGTGATCTTTTCAGGTACTGAGGGCTCGATGCTCCCTCACCGTGTTTCCTTTGGATTTCAGTTCAGCTCTGAAGGTTCTTTCTCCACCTTGCAAACAGAGACTGGACGAAAAAAAAAAAAAAAGAAAAACACAAGGTCCACTGACAAATCTTGAAACTCACTGTGCAGTGTTGAGAGACGCACATGAAGTACTTAATGAAAACACATTTAATAGATTAAAATTCATTTATTTTGGATATGCTTTTTCAGAGCATCTCAGACAGAGGGTGAAAACAGTGCTGCTCCACCAGACTGCATGAGAGAACCGATGTGTCTTTTTTGCATCGCAGCATGCAAACCTAATCCAGTTGTAAGCCATAATAAAATGATGAAACCAAAAATGAGCATAATATGTCTCCTTTAAGATTTAACCACGTGTTAGATATCTTTAAAACATCAAACTACGCACAAATATGGTTATTAAGCCTATATACTAAATGTTTTTTGGATACATCTTGTCAAATCCATGTAATGTGCGTCTAACCCTTGCTTATGCCGCAATGACAGCACCCTGCTTTGGTGGATCCTCTAATGAGGCAGAATATCCATTTCATCCCAGCTTCCCTCTGCTCTAAGGGGCTCACCCCCGCCGTCCCAATCATTGCTAATGTCCTCGACACTGTAGTCATCCTCCTTGTGTCAGCTCCGCAGCACGATCACAGCTCTTTCAGGACTACAAAGTAAACTATCGTGAGGGAGGGACGGATCGCTGCAGCCTTCCCTTATCTCCCCTCAAGCAGGCCAATTAATCTTGCTTAATTAAAACATGACGAGGCCCTATTTATTATGAGGAGAATGTTGATTTCTCATCGCCTCGCCAAACATGAGTTTTAAATCTAAATGACAGAACTGTTCTGTATCGCTACGGGTAAGCCAATTAAGCAGGGGAGCGTGAGCCCCGACGAAATTGCCTGTTTAAACTTTGGATCAATGCAAATCGAAATTTTGGGAGCGTGCTCGTCCACCATTAAGTGAAAGAAAGGCCATTTTCGCTGAAGTTTATTAGCCGTGACTCAGTCCCACTTCTAAAAGGACTCGGTAGGAACATCCCGGAACAAGTGTGTAATGAAGTGCATTTTTTGTTGTGGGCTAACAGGCTGAGACTGTTTTGGATGGGGTCTTTGTTGTTTGTTCGATGAATTAATGAGGAGCAGTGGAACCCTGAGGTGTTCTGCTTTGCATAGCCTTTGACAGAGCTGCTGGCTCATAGTCTGGCTCGGGTCCCTCTTCAGCGTTTTCCCAAGAAACTAATTTTTGGTCGTACCCTGTCAGGCTTAATTATATTTAAGCCCCTCAGTGTTTTTGTTTTGTTTTTAAGGATGACATTTTTTAATTGATTTAGATAAGGCCGCCTCGAGCCAAAACAGTGTTCTATACTTTGGCTTCTCTTGTCTGTTAGTTGGTATTATCTTTTGGTCTCGAGCGATGTTTAAATTAAGTTTCCTTTTAGAGACTGATACGTACTATGTGATTTGCTGTTCCAGACAGCTTCAGCAACCCTTGCACAAAAACTCTTTCTGGTCAGTCTCGTCACCCACCATCATTAAAGCGAGTCAGAGATCGACTGCTCTGGGGGCAACCAGTGGTATAAATAGAAGTTTCATTTCATGAGTAGAAACTTTTCTTAGTCCTGGTGGAGCTTTTTTCAGTGACAGAAAGAAATGCGATCAAAAACTGATAGACGTTATCCAGTAAACAAGTTCCCACCCTGCCTCTGACCTGAGATGATCACAGAATGCCTCTTCATCTTTTTACTTTAACATCATTCCTTCATGAATTTCAGACGACGCACCGAGATGGGGACACTATCTTTTGCTGCGACTTAGAGCAAGATTTACTGCATCTTTTATCAGTGAGCTTGTTTTCAAATCCCTGTTTTATAAGCAAAGGCAATGGCCCGGTTTAATTACACACAATTTTTACTGCGCAGAAATCTATGGGGTGCTTTACAAGAAGGATTGGATCTTCGCATTGCGCTCAATTAATAAACCAAAGAGAAGTTTCATGATAATTTGCGGCTCTGAGGAAATGTAGTTCGAATTTATGTTGTGTTTAGTTTAGTGTTGTCAGCTGAGAAAGACGCACACAAAAATGTAATGAGGCAACGTTTTTTCTTGATTAATTAGTTTGATAGTGTGGACTCTTGAATTCTTTCTGAACATACACTTCCTCTCATACTTTGTTTCTGCTTAATCACTGTATTTTGATAAGCAGTACACCAGAAGGAGGTGAACAACACTCATTCATGCAGAGTATGTTGGCTTGTTCAGACAGATCAGATGTGTGCTGCAGCAGACAGAGATTAAACAGCAATAAGGTGATTGCTTTCGCCAGCCATGGTGACTCGGGGAAGTGTTGCAGCTTAGAGAGGACAGAAACCAGCCAGGGGTCAGAGTTGAGCAGGAAATGAGTTTCTTCAGAGCTGAGTAGGCAACATACTTGCGTAGGTGCAGACACTGCACGCTCTCATATACACATTGTCTTCACGTTGAAGTCTTAAATGGTCAAAATGGCTGTGCACAGGAAATAAATCATCTGGTAGTAGACTCATGGATTATTGGTATTGTTTCATGGATCCAGAAGGTACAGGATATAGCTTTTATTGTTTACTACTCAATAATCCAGCATTGCCAGATATGAATTGTAAACTATCGTATCAGAGGCTAAAAATTATTGTGTTTTGAGGAAAATGGTTGAAGTCATAATGTGTATTTTTACAAGGCTGTAAGCTTTGATAATGAAATGGATAACTGGACTTAGTGTTGCATTATAAACTTGGCCTAAACATAGCAAACCTTTAGTAAGAAGGTTCAAGCTTCACCTGCAAGTCACTTCAAATTGAGCAGCATCACCGTGGGCGGCGGTGGCTCAGGAGATAGAGCGGGTTGTCCGAAGGTTGCTGGTTCGATTCCACGGCTGCATGTCGAGGTATCCTTGAGTAAGAAACTGAACTAAATTGCTCCCGATGGCCAGGTCAGCACCTTCCATGGCAGCCTCTGCCATCAGTGTAGAAATGTGTGTGTAAAGCACTTTGAGTGGTCACTCCACTGTGCTGACTATTGAAATAAGACAGTGTAGACTAAAACAATCTACATATATATGCATTACAAAACTGTGAAAATAATGTACATTAAGGCAAGTTTGGCATTATTTATAGTACAGAGGGCAAATGTATCTTTCCGATACGATACTAATCATACTTCTGGCAACAATCACTCTTTGAAATCTTTTGGGATCTGTTTTATACAATAAATATAGAATTTAATGTAGATTTAGGTAACAATTTTTCTTGCTGTTGACTAATCAATTAAATGACATATTGCTGTAGCTGTACTTGATACTGTCCCTTGTGCTGGATGTGAATATATTTTGTCACTTTATTGTCACAGATTATTTGAATTTATTTTAATTAAACCAAGTTATTGATGGGAAATGTAAGTTTATTTTCTGTTGGATCAAAAAAGAAAGTAATGTATATGCAAAATGCAAATTGCAAAATGTTGCAGCGTCATAACTTGTTGCACTCAATATGTATCATATTTTAATCATACTTTATCATCAGTTTCATCATTCTTCAGTAGGGTTTGATCCGAGAGTTCACTGCTGACAAAAGATGTGCAGGTTTATATTTCACACGGAAGCATTGATCTTTTCTCTCTGTCTACTTTCTTCTTCTCTCTGCAGGGCAGCAGGTGGTGAGATTGGACAACCAGTTCAAAGTGATGTGTGTGGTCCCGCATCCCAGCAACCCCGAGGTATTCCTGTGCGGAGGTTACAGTGCAGCGGTCAAGGCCTGGGACTCTCGCAGCTGCAAGGTCAAACTTATTAGCCTCTACAGAGTAGATTTAGCATTTTTATCGACTCTGGTTCACCCGCTGTTGTTTGACCTTTTTCATAAATCTAAGGGGGGTAGGCTCTGAACACATGCTCTTCATCAACAGCTCCCTCTTACACACCGGCACTGGTGCAACAAGGTAGTCAACATTTGGCTGTGCACAATGACCCATGCTGTGTTCCACTAAAAGTATAATCCTGCCACAGACAAAGAAGCAACACTGCAGATTATCACCTAATTGCTAATTGCTCAAAGCAACAGACTTATAAATCTTTCCTGTGAAGCTTCAACGTAATATTGCTATTAAGCTTAATGGACTTTTTTATATGATAATCCAATTCACTTCTTCAGAATATGAGTTCTCACATGGAATTTTTCCCCCACAGTGAATGGCCTTGTTTCCCCACAGGCTTATAGACTTAATACAGCAGGGCTTGTGGCGTAGTGAGTGTAGAACCAGTCCTCAGCATCCTTGCTGCCTGTCAGTCGTAACCCTGGGCTGTTTGTTTCTTGCTTTGGAATGAAATTACCCTGCTAGATACCCCACCAGAGACCTAGAGGCACAACATTTAACATTAGCCTGAAGACTTTCCAAATGGACTCATGAGGTTGAACTGCATGCATTAGACTGTGATGTTGAAACTCACTGATGGGAGTAAAAGTTAAAAGTTTGGTTCAATTTGCACCACAGAAGGAGAGTTAAAGTTAATGCTGCAGTTAAAGGTTAAAGGTTAAATAGTCCAATGTAGAGTGTAGCTGCCAGCTGTTCACTCAGCAGCTCTGAAGTGAAAATTAATACCCTGTGAATATCTGATGTGATATGAATGGGCTTGCAAAGAAGATAGAAGAAGTTAACACAAGCTGATGTTTTCTTTGAAAAGAGAAATTAATTTGGTCTACCCTCATCTAGATCAGAATTCACTGAGCCTTTCTCATTTACTGCTGTTTAGTCTAATCTGGTTTTATAATTTGAAAAGTTTTGGAGGCCATTTAGACAAACAATAGCCCTTTTAGGTTGGCCAATCAATCTCTCTAGATTCAGTGCAGGAAATTGGCATATTGACATATGACTCTATGGGTGCTACTATTGATGTTAGTTCATGAATTATTAATTAAAACGTAACCCAAGGCATTGTAATCAAACTCTTATTTTATTTGACCATCAGTCCAAATTCAAAGACATTTAGACAAAAGAAGGCATCATATTCTCATGTTTGAGAAGCTGGAACCAGCGAGTGCTCGGCCCTCTTTTCCGTGTTTTGATCCGAGAGTTCACTGCTGACAAAAATGTATAGATTTATAATTCAGAAGGAAGCATTGATCTTCTTTCTCTGTCTACTTCCTTCTTCTCTCTGTAGGGCAGCAGGTGGTGTGATTGGACAGCCTTCATTTTTTTAACACAATCAATTGATTGTAAGAATAGTTGCGGATCGATTGAGTTGAATTGTTTTGTTTGAGTGTCAGATGCTAAAGATACCCTTAAACCTGCCAACATTTGGCTGTGACAGTTCTGTTTTAGGACTAGGTTGTATAATCCCCCCTTCAATAAGGGATTATACAACCTAGTCCTAAAACAGAACTGTAGCCGCCCAATGTTCAAAAGCTAAAGAGGTTTTAATGTTATCAGAGGATTCTAACCTTTAGCAGACACAGACAACCCACCACATCTACATAGTTCATGAACAACAGCTGTGGTGAATATTGTACCACTATGTGTGAAACGGTAAGCACTGCAAAGGAACATTAATTTTTCATTAAACATCACTAAATGTATAAAATGTAG
This sequence comes from Sparus aurata, assembly GCF_900880675.1. Lineage (NCBI taxonomy): Eukaryota > Metazoa > Chordata > Actinopteri > Spariformes > Sparidae > Sparus > Sparus aurata. The sequence continues at coordinate 12,317,502 of NC_044202.1, forward strand.
AATGAAGCTTTACCTTAATATAGCAGATCCACATGACTACATGTTTAGTGTTACAGTGTTGGATGTATTGCGGTCATCTGGCACAGCAGGGGGAGCGAGCAACAGTATATCTTTATATGCAAAGACAACTGGCACACTGTAGTTATCCTCCTGTCATCCCTCCTTAAGGGCAGAGATCTAGATGTCCCCCCCCCACTTCCTGTTAATTGCTCTGTGATGAACTATGTGTATTCAAACCAGGGCATGTGAGCGGAGCGCGGAGCGAGCGGGGCGCGGAGCGTGCGAAATATAGTCAGAGCGCAGAGCAGGTTTTAATCCAAAGGCCAGAGCGATGGTTCCGTTTCGCTCCAGTTCCGCTCCGATACCGCTCTCCACGAGTATAGGGCATGTACAAGTCCAGACTCACGTGTGCCTTCAAGGAGGTTATTTGTTGAGAGATGGAGTTTGTAAAATATTTTGAAAAGCAAGCAGACAGGTCATATAGGTGCAACGTCAGGAATTGCTCCCTCTTTTAAATTTGAGCAAGCGTGGAGCGATTTCACCGGAGCTGCATGAAATTTTAGGTGAGCGGAGAGCGGTCTTTGAGCGGAGCGGTCTGGTATGACTTTGAGCGATGGAGCGAACGAGCGAACACCCACGTAAGCGGGGAGCGGAAATTCTCGCCACTCCGCTCCGCTCACATGCTCTGATTCAAACTAGAAAAATACTGTGTCATAAAACAATCAAGGATGGCTCCAACAGTTCAATTCTAACTTAATTACCCTAAATGTCTTAAATGTGGTTTAAATAACAGTTCAAGAGCAGTAACTCTTCCCACTACATCATTTGACTGGAGAGTATTTCTTTTCTCCACTGTGTGTGTGTGTGTGTGTGTCTTCAGGTGGTGAAGGTTTACAAAGCAGGGATCCAGCAGACCTTGGACATCCTGTTTCTCAGGGGTGGTGTGGACTTTATAACAAGCTCCGACTGCGTAAGCAGAGACTCTGCAGACCGCACCCTCATCGCCTGGGACTACCAGACCACAGCCAAGGTCTCCAACCAGATCTTCCAGGTGAGGAAAAATGTGTGCGAATAAGAAAAAAGTAAAGATAAGTCACTAAAAACACACAACTCTGATTGTCACATGATGTTTAAATTAATAGGCAGAAAAGCAGGTTGATTTTTCTAACAGGCAAATCCCATGGAAGGTTATGTTCCTGGAAATGTGAGACCCTCCTGGTGTGAAACAAGTTGGTAATGAGGCATGTGGACTTGGCATATTTTGACAGTTACATGGTGCTGGAGGAAGTGTGGGCTCTAGTGAGTTCTACGTATTTTAAAATATGATTTTAATAACCTTTCTGCTTTATGTATCGAATAAATTCTCATTCCCTGAACCGCTGTCGCTGCAGGTTGAAGTCGCAGGAGTCTTGTAAATGTTTAGTGCTACTCTTGATATGCAGGATAGGATGGACAAAATAACAGGGACAGCGTAAAACATTGTGGTGTTGATTTCCCTTCAAATCAGCATGTGTCCAAAGAAAAAAGAAAAGCAACTTAGAAACGTCACAGCTAGCTTACCAGTAGTCCACAGCTGCACTTCCGCACACCTATCCTGTTCATGAAGACGATCAACACATATGTGTATGTATGTATATATATATATATATATATATATATATATATATATATATATATATATATATATATATATATATATATATATATATATATATATATATATATATATATATATATATATATATATAATATATATATATATAAAATTAATTCATTACTTGACCTTTTTCTTGCAATTACTAACCATGAAGTCCGCTGCATGTAAACTACACCATTACTTAAAAAGCCTTATGGGTCAGATGTGAAGGGGGTGCACAAAGTAAGAGTGTATTTATCTCTTCTACTATATCTACTCTCAGATCTTATATATCTATATATATCGCTCTCTCTCTCTCCTTCTCGCCTCTCTCGAGCTCTATCGCTCTCTATCAGCATATATCTCTCTCGCTATCTCTCTCTATCTCTCGCTCTCTCGCTTCTCTCGCATCTCTACTCGCTCTTCTCTCTATCTGTCTAGATCTGTCTCTCTCTCGCTCTCGCCTCTCTCTCTCTCTCTCTCTCTCTCTCACTCTATCTCTCTCTCTCTCTCTCTCTCTCTCTCTCTCTCTCTCTCTCTCTCTCTCTCTCTCTCTCTCTCTCTCTCTCACATTTTCTCGTGAACATTATTCGAACTTTCCTAACCCTGAAGCGTTTCTCTTACTTTGTGCACCCCCTTCACATCTGACCATAAGGCTTTTTAAAGTAATGGTGTAGTTTACATGCAGCGGACTTCATGGTTAGTAATTGCAAGAAAAGGTCAAGTAATGAATTAATTTTCCCTCCCCTCATTTGGCCACCAGGAGCGATACACGTGCCCTAGCCTGGCTCTCCACCCATTGGAGGAGTCCTTCGTGGCCCAGACCAATGGGAACTACATGGCTGTGTTCTCCTCCCAGCAGCCCTATAGGATGAACAAGAGGCGTCGGTATGAAGGACACAAGGTCAGTCACAACTGTGGCCTCGGGAGGTAAATGGCTTTAGAGACCTGATCAATAGAGAATGTACACTCACACAGACAGCTTTCGCGATAATCAACATGTGCACAAAACTGTGCAAAAGCCAGCAGAATAGACCGGTACATGTAGATTAAATTGTAGTCTACACAACACACAGTTGACATGTACAGTAGAGCCATATCCTGCAGTGTTTCTTCTGCAGCACCCCTCCCCCTTAACAAACACAGTTAAGTACAAAACTATATTTCCACTGAGGGGTGCAAACAGAGCAGAATATGGCTGTCATATTGTTTGTTGATGCAAGACAAATACAAAAAATGGACAGAAAACATGCTCTCCTTTATGTTCTGTTTGATTCCTTTTTGGTGGAAAAACACATTTCACATCAGCAAAAACAGTACATAACTTCCAGAGACCACAAAGCCATTTAATTTCTTCATGTTTTCTTTATTGTATATACAACTTTGAAGCAAACGCTTCCAACAGAGTACATGTTCTAGTGTGATTATAAATACTTAACCGCTGCCTGAAATCAACAGTCATCTGTTGTCTTTAACTGATGGCTGGCTGTTGTTATCAGAAACACTGTCAAACAAAGGATAGGCTTGGATCCATGTGTCCATATGTACATCAAAGGAGTCGTTGGCTGCTGGAAACATTCCTCCTGTCCATACTGGTCCCAAAGAGTTCCCTTCGAAATGAATTCCTAATGTAAGAGAAAGTTACAGATATATGGAATTCAGTGCACACTGCAGATTGGCCATTATTTTAATATAATGCCAAATCCAAAGCAGTCTTATAATCTCTTCCAGAAACAGACATGTGGTGCCACTTGTAATACATTACCTCTGAATGCAGTAAAGTAGACTGTATTTATTCACAGCACTGGAAAGGTGCTCAGTCACAACCACTCATGTGGTTAAGTGCCTTGCTCAAGGGCACCTGGTTGGTAATAATTATAATAATACTCTTCACTTCCCCCATCACAGACTGAATCAGCAGCTTTCTGGTCATTTGCACGCTCCTTTACCATTTAGGTCACCAAAGTCTGTAATCAACTGGATTGCAATCCACTTATTATGCTGACATTTTATTATGCTAATGTTAACATGGCTCCTGGTAGAAGGTTAATGCATCGTAGCCAACACATATATCCTCATTCTAGGTGGAGGGGTATGCTGTGAAGTGTGAATTTTCTATGGATGGATCTATCCTGGCCTCAGGAAGCTCCACGGGCTCTGCTCACTTCTACGATTACCAGAATGCTCGTTCACTGCACGTCCTCAACGCCCACAGCCAACCCTGCCTGTGCGTGTCTCAGCATCCCGTCCTGCCTGCAACCGCAGCCACCTGCGACTGGGCTGGTGAGATCAAAGTCTGGCACTAAGGACTGTGAATGAACAAGTGAATACTGTGTTAAAAGTTATAAGATGCATCATGTTGGCCAAGAGAGGACTATTTTTCACTGAAAACTCAGTCATCCATCTCTAAGACTTTATCTCCATAATCTCTTGGCACAAGATGATAAGTACTTGGGGGAAAAAACATGCTGGAAGTCAGCTAATCTACTATCTACTGATGCCTTTGAAAAACAGTTTTTTTTTTTAACACTGTGGATCTTGTAACACTTTCTTTGTTTTAAAAAACGCCCACATCTTCATTCCAATTTATATGAACTCATACTGGCACAAAAACAACAGACACTATTGTGTAAATTTTACTGTAAGCATGTTATTCATATTTGGCCTGCCTTACGTAGTTTTAACAACTTGAAAATGGGAGAGTTTAACTGTGAGATCATAAAGTTTCTTTACATTTCTAAAAGTGAAAATGACTTTTTTCTCAAGTGGTGGGTGGTGGGTAAGCAGTGGGGTTTTTCATTCCACATTCTGCATACACATCAGTTTTCTCTATGCCTTTTTTGTTCTCACTGGCTCAGATATGACGTTTCTTTTCACACTGACAGCTTAGAGCATCAGAGAGAGACAACCAGAGAACTCAAAAAACAATATGCAGACATCTGTCAAAACATTGCCAGGTTCTTTTAAGATCCTGCCAGTCAACAACAGAACGGTGAAGTGCACACAGATGCTCTTGATCTTTATTCAGTATCTGGTGGAGTGGTCCTGAAAATACACTTTGCTGCGGAGGCAAACTCTAATGGCTCTATACTCTTACTAGCCCCTGTGGTTGTTCATAATGCAGCTAATGATAATTACATTTACATTGTTTCTGACTCTGAAAGGACCACTTAGTGATTTGTGAGGCCATGTTATAAGCAAATTGTGTTTTATATTATATTATGATTATAATTTGCATGTGCTGAGTGGCGACAGGGAAGATCATTAAATAAAGAAAATTGGATAGGAAGAAGCAATATGTCCTCTTAAGGTTAATTTTACAAGTAAGCACAATTCATCATACATACACTACCAGTCAAAAGTTTGTACACACCTTGTCATTTAATGTTTTTTCTTTATTTTCATGACTATTTACATTGTAGATTCTCACTGAAGGCATCAAAACTTTGAATGAACACATATGGAATTACGTAGTAAAGAAAAAAATTGTGAAATAACTCAAAACATGTTTCATATTTTAGATTCCTCAAAATAGCCACCCTTTGCTTTGATTACTGCTTTGCACACTCTTTGCATTCTCTCGATGAGCTTCATGAGGTTGTCACCTGAAATTGTTTTCCAACAGTCTTGAAGGAGTTCCCAGAGATGCTGAGCACTTTTTGGCCCTTTTGCCTTCACCCTGCAGTCCATCTCATCCCAAACCATCTTGATTGAGAACTAGAACTCTGTGTGGCATTCATCTGGGCTCTAGTCTGAGGTGCTGTTAACTTGCGATTTCTGAGGCTGGTGACTTGGATGAACTTATCCTCAGCAGCAGAGGTGACTCTTGGTCTTACTTTCCTGGGGTGGTCCTCACGTGAGCCAGTTTCCGGACGGACTGACCTTTAGTTCTTAAAGTAATGATGGACTGTTGTTTCTCTTTACTTTGCTTATTGGTTCTTTCCATAATATGAATTCTAACAGTTGTCAAATAGGGCTGTCAGCTGTGTACCAACCTGACAGAAATTCCACAAATGAACCCTGACAAGGCACACCTGTGAAGTGAAAACCATTTCAGGTGACTACATCATGAAGCTCATTGAGAGAAGGCCAAGGGTTTGCAGCGCTGTCAACAAAGCAAAGGGTGGCTACTTTGAGGAATCTAAAATATAAAACATGTTTAGAGTTATTTCAGAATTTTTTGTTTACTGCATAATTCCATATGTGTTCATTCATAGTATTGATGCCTTCAGTGAGAATCTACAATGTAAATAGTCATGAAAATAAAGAAAAACCATTAAATGTGAAGGTGTGTCAAAACTTTTGACAGGTAGTGTAGGTGGTAATTCCCAAGTAAGATATTTGAAATGTCTTTTAAAATTACCCCAAAATCCAACTGGTTAAAGATCTACTTTACTTTCTAACTTCTCAGTGGGCTACTAAATTTAAGTGTTAAGTTGTTGCTTTCCAGTCAGTAAATTAGTTTGAAATTAATATGGCTTGATCAGAAGTAAGGGGTAACACTAAACAACTCCAGGAATTATGGATGACATTAATTAAGTGTCAGCTTGTTTCCTCAAAGCTGAATAACGTATAAAAAAAATACAGAGGCATTAATCACTTGAAGTGGATGATGTTAAGGGTTTAAGTTTCTCGAAGTAAATAACGTAAAACAACCATGATGTATTTCCCAACACCCATCTTTATTAAGGAAATAAACATACAGCAAAAATATATAACCATGCATCAGACAGACGGACATGTTGACATTTAGACAGCTGGCCTGTTGTTCCTGGAACAGGGCTGGAGGTAGGACAGGACAGAACTTCTTCAGCCTCTTCATTCAGGGTCAAAACATTCAATAAATATAACATCAACTGAAAGTGGATAAAAAATAGTCATAGTGTAATATCGCGTATGTAGTATCTCGTTTTATACATTATGTCCACAGCAAAAATACCGTATATCCTCTCTGTCCCTCTGTACAGTGGTAAATTAAATTCCAAGCCTTTTAAACCCTTTTGACACTTTGTACCATTGTTCCAAATGAGAATATGACCGTAGACCTTTTGTGACTTGTGTGGTGAGCTTTCACCTTCATGAACACAATAAGGTCAAAAAGAAGAGATGCAGTATTGAAATCTTAAAAAAGAAAAGAAAAACAGCCTTAAGCCACTTCCCAGATCTGCAGGAATGGGAGAGGTAGAAGCATGGCCTTCCAGAAAAAATCTATTCAAGATTAACTTGAGGGCAAAGCTGAGTTCCTTTATAGTATGAAGCTTATCCCTGTCGCCATTCCTCTCAGATCTATAGAGCCACGCAGGCAGGGAGAAATCCTTCAAGATATATTGTGTCAGGGGGCACCCAGATGGAGTAATGTCGTTTTGTCCCAGTCTATACTAGGAATAGTAGCAGATGATAGCATGATTGTGCAGCAGTTCAACTCCAATTTAACATAAGGCAGGGTCTTATTTCAATTTGTTTTATTCACCAACAGGTCAGCATGCCTTTGCCACTTTCTACGTATGTATATACACGCTTTGTCTATTTTCACAGTGTTTTCTCTAAAAAAAAATAAATAAATAAAAGCCTAATTGAGCGTGCTGGTTTAGGAGCAACACTTTGACTGTACATTTTTTTTTTCTTTAATCAGTCGTTTCCTTCTGCCTTCTTGGTGCACTTTTCTAATTCATCTCTGCTGAAAACTATAAGATCCAGCACTGTTTGTTTTGGTTTGAGCGAGTAGTGCCAAAAGTGTTTAAAGAGTTTGTATCAGGGTAGAAATTTTGGCTGTGTGTGCCAGATTTTCAGACAGGGATTAAGCCTCATTGTCTTAAAATAAAACAAATTTCAATGGAAATCTCCAATGAAAAATAGAGTAAGAACAGACTTAATCCTTTTCCAAGAAACTGGTTGTGTGTGTGTGCATATGCGTGTGCGCGTGTGTGTGTTACTGACAGGAAGAGCGGTAATAGTAGCATATACATACAGTAACTATACGGCAGATATACAGTATGTACACAGTTGTTAGTTGCTGTAAAGGAGACCATTTTGTCCTCTGAGCAGAATTAAGGCAAGTTCACAAGTGTCCTGGTATGAGAGTAACTTCTGTGCAAAACAGCCTCAGATTTAACACCTCATTTTGATACAAAAATAAGAAAACTTCCAGCTTAATCTAAAAATCTTGCAGTTCTATTGTAATAGTATGTTATAGACTCATTTATATGTTTAGAGCTATTATACCAACAAACAAAATCAGGGATTGTAGAATCTATAATCAGGAGGGAACTTTCAAAATCAAAAGTGTTGTGTCTTGGCTATAACTATTACATTTCATTTGAATAAAATACACATCGTCTACCCAATTAATGTTAATAAAACATCCTTTGTAGTAAGTAGTGTTTAGAGATAATGGCCCTTTGAGAAACAATTTTGCTGGGAAAGTGTTTTTCCCATCTTATTTATATGCATTATACAGCATGCTTTTTGTTTAAAAGAAAATAGAGAATGAATAAATCTTTTTAACAGCTTGCAGTCAGCTGGGTCCACTATACATAATGGATAACTTCCCTCTCCCAAACATGTGTAATTAAGTCACCCCATTTCAGATGCTTTAGTCCATTATCTATACCGTATATATTGGTGCAGGAATGAATGGTCTTTTGCTGGTTTTACTAACAGTACTCAACACTTAAAAAAAAAAAGAAATAGCACAGTACGGTTGTGTAGTGTGGCTCTAATTATCATCATTACCGTTGAAACAAAAAACACTGATTAGCTGGTCTCGGGTAGCTACACCATTGCATGACATACAATAGAAAAAGTGTTGCAGACTGCATGAAACGTGCCTTGGCTAAGAGATACATAAAACAACAACATCTTAATACCCCAAGACACCAAGTATTTGTTTGCTGCAGGGAACCGTTGAGACATACAGTACAGTACAGTAAGTTAGGAATCATCATCATCATCATCATCATCATCATCATCATGCATAAAATAAAAAGCTCTCTTCCCGCTGCTCAGTTCAGCAGCGTACCGTAAAGCTGTGCCTTGGTCAAACTGTCCTTCCTTGTCAGTCCCGTGCTGCCAAATTTTTGGTATCTTGGAGAGGTCTTCTTTGGGAGTGCGGGGCCGACACTGAGAGCGGAGCTGGAGCTCGGACGAGGCCGGATGCTCGGCCTGGGGCTGGGGTAGTGTTGAAGACTTGAGGCTTCGAGGGAGCTTTGGTGTAATGACTCAGCCGAGCTGTCTGCACTCAGATTTATGTAGTCCTTCTTGGCACTGCTTGCCGCCATCGCTCCCCCACCACTCTCCTTCTCCTTAGAGCTCCCTGAGAGGAACAGACTGCACTCAGAGTCCTGACTGTCATCCTTAGCTCTATACAGCACAGAAGTTTTCTCCTGCTTACGATGCTCCATCGGCTTCAGACTGCGGCTGGGTGAAGGGGAAACAGCAAAGCAATGGTCCAGCACACGGCTGTGGAAGACGTCATCTCCTTCTTGGAAGCTGCTGTAGAGAGAACCCTTGACCTTACTGGAGGGGCCCATGGCAAAGTGGTGCTCGGAGAAGCTGTATGGAGAGACCCGCCCAGCGATGTCACGGTAGGAAGACGAGAACGTGTTGATGTCTTCCACGCTGAGCTGTCTCCAGCGGCTGCTGAGGTCATCCTCAGGGACATGGATGTCACCTCGGCTGTCAAGAGCCGCCCCATGAGCCAGGCCCAGTCCAGTTGTGGACCCCATGCTCTGAGAGGAGGCCAGGCGAGGGGTGCTGGAATGGTATGGTTCACTGAAGCATGAAGCCGTCCTTGTGTACCCGGGTGAGGTGCCCTTCTGCGGGCTCCTGGGAGTCACCATGTGCTGGATGCTGAGAGACTTGGGGAAGCTTGGGCTGTCTTTGTCATAAGACGACATGCCTTTGCGCCCGTAGTCCGCACTGCCACCATCTCGCCATTCCATGTAGAGACCCTGGTGGGAAGAGGATAAGGTGCTGCTGGCAGTACGTCCACAACCACCACTCACACCTCCCTTCTCATCCGATGCAAGGCTGAAGCTAGAGTAGGAACTGGAGGCAGGGAGGCTACCAGTGCCGAACTCATCGTGATGATGGAAGGACGGTGGAGGCTCATGGTGGGAGAAACTTCCAGAATGGTAGGCCTCTTCTTCTGGGTTGCTGTCAGTGGAGTTCTGGGCGTGAAGCTGGAGCAGACTTGTGCCATGAAGGTCGACGCTCTGCCTGCGCTCTGTATCCTGCCATCGTTCGGGGCAATAGAGGGCCGTATCACTGCAGTACAGGTCAGAGGACTTGTATGCAATACGGCGGTTCAGATGGTCAGTGCTTCCTGTTCCTGTAAGAAAGTCTGATTCCTGCGGCTGTGGGCTGGGTGAGCGTGTTACAGGACAACTGCTTCCTGGTTCTGGCTTTTCCAGGACCTTGGCAATTATAGATGTGGGCACAGCGTCAGAGTAATTGGAGTGGCACATTGCCATGGTGGCTCCGCTTCCTCGATTATGTTTCTCCATGTGGGAACTGATGCGTTCCTGGAAATCCAGTGGCAACTGAGACAGGACAGATGTGGAAAGAGACAAAAGAAGTTTGATGAAGATGGGAATTAAAAACAAAAACAATACTATTGTGACAGCTGCTGAGCCTGTCGCATTTGCTAGAAGGATCTCTAAAAAATGAATTCCTCAACAGCCTTTTCTGAATTATTTAGACAATCAACTTGAGCCTCTTTCTCAAACATATTTTAAGCTCTCTGTATTTGCAAAGAAGATATGTTTCGAGCCAGTCCTCAAGGATTGTAATCTATTGTTGTGGTTTAGAAAGTAATTCATTCTCGCACTTGCTCAAACAGTCCAGACCAGTTCATGTATCTCAGGGGAAATGCACTACTTGGCCTCTCTAATGAACTTGTCAGAAAATTGCTGAACACAAGCTCTATTTATGTATTTATTTCTTTGCCTTTGCTCACAACACAACCCTGTTTGTCCTTTTTCTACACGTTTCTTTTCTACAAATGTTTACTTATCTCAACTTTTTAATTCCAGAAAAAATAATTAATAGGTAAAGTCTTTTGGACATTATTATTTTTCTCTCCGTCCCTCTTTCTCCTATTTGTTTCTCAGTCTCTCTCGACTTCACTCTCACAAACACACACAGACAAACACATAATCTGTTTGATTGGGTCCCGTTTGAGAAAACTGTTCCCGTCAATTACCGACTGTTTCTTTGTGTCTATTAAAGCTTGTCAAGGTCAGTAGAAACTGTTCGTGCCACACTGAGTTCTCTCTTTTTTCCTCCCTTTTCTTTATCCTTTCATCTTTCTCCTCTTGCTCTACTGCCTTCTCAACCAAAAAGCCCTCGTTCCCCCTCTCTCTGTCTTTTTATTCTGTCGTTTTATTCTGTCTACCATCAAACACATATCAGTTCCACAGGGAAGGGCTTAGATTCAAATTAAACCAGTGCTCCGGGTCTCCAGCTGGGAATATAAAAAAAGAAAAAAAAAGATAAAATACTGACTTGGCTTTGTTAAGAAATAGAAGCTCTCCTCGGCATAAAATAACCTGCATCTTTTAAGTCAGGCTATTTTTAGCTGCTGCCTCTCCCACAGGGAATAGAGATGGAAAGTAGGTGAGGCTGTTGGGGGGGAGCACAAGATAATATACAGTGTGCTCAAAGGAAGCCAGCTCAGCATTAGCTGCTATCTGAGGCAAATCTTAATTAACAGTCACACAGTTTGGCAGTTTTAATCCACGTGACAGCATACACGTCTACAGGTCTTGCTCCATTTATTGAGATAAGTGGTTTAATGTAGTGTGATGGAACTGGCACTCAGAGCCATTCTGTGAAAGCTTTTTCCTCAAAATGCTCCACATTTAGAAGAAATTTTGCATTTTCATGTTTAATAACCTTTTTTTATTATTTAAAGTAAGACTATGTTACTTCAAAAATGACAAAAAACACATTCTACTTCTTACACATAAAAAGTTCATGAACACTAAAGCACACCACTTCTCAAGTGACCATTTGCTAAGCCTTTTCACCACAAGTCACTGTTCCTATTGCCTGTGAAGAATTCTGAGTTTGAATTTCTTCTCCAAAACTACACAGCACCCCTTAAAGACAGATATTCATGCGCAACAGACATCACCGCTGAGTCAGATTGCAGACCTGATGACTATTCTCTTCTGTTTTTTCTAATATTTACTGTTCTTCAATAATTGTTAAATGGGAATTCAAGTCATCATCACATTTAATACATATTATCAAATAACTAATGACTCATATATATGAATTAGTCATATGTGTCTGTATACAGGCCCTGTTGAATAGTAAAACTTTTATTCTATGGTGCATCAGGTGTCGTCTCAGGCCAGGCTTTCATTTATTCAGCCATTCATTATGCACAGCCGGGATGCAGACAGATGGCACTTCAGACAGCAGACCTTCATCAGTCTGACAGAAGAGGCCATGAGAACTGTGAATCCGTGTTATTGTGAAAAACCATTCACCAAGGCTTTTAGTGGTACTCAGTCGCAACATATCGAACCTTTCTCCTTTACAGAAATAATGCATCAAGACTCGTTCATGAGTAATTATTTACAGCATATGTTCAGTGATGGGTGATGTAGTTTTATCCATTAAGCTCAGTCCAGAACCAGTTACACCTAATGCACTACTCCCCGCTAAAATTGTAATTGTATTGTATAATTGAATTTTTTTGTCAACTACAAAATATATCCCCAACATGAGGGTCTAAATGTTGTTTAACCCTTGTATTATGTTCGTTTCTCCCCCCTTACTTTGGTGTTCCCGGTCAAATTTGACCGGTCAGGTTTAACTGCTCTTAAATTACCACAAAAAACATAATAAGAACATAATCATTTACCAAATGTTATTTAACACCCTTTAATGCTGTAAACAATGTTTCCAACTAGTTGTGAACATGCATAACTGAAGTAAATATACAAAGAATAGACACTGAAAATTATAATAATCAAAACGGAGACCAAATTCTCAGGACATCAGAAAGTCAACATGAGTAGTCATCTGTGTGTGTGTGTGTGTGTGTGTCTGTGTGTGCACCTCTGTCTCAACCCAAAATTTATGCTTCTGGGTGCATTTTGATAACATTTCCGTATTCTTTTGTAAATCCATCAATAGCTGTTTTTCTCAGTGTGAAATACCCCTACCCATTGTCTAGCCCTCGAAATTGAAAACATAAACTGGAGGAACGCTCACCAGCCTTGGAATAGGACACAGGAGTGGCATTCTACAATCAGGTTGGAGTATGCCTTGCAAACATAGGCATCACATTTGTAGCTAACTTGTTTTATTTATACTCTCTTGGAGGTCTACCTGGTCCAACTCTCTCCATGTGTCCCCAAACACACACTTCCCCCCAAGGTTTGTCATGTCCAGTACAATTCCCTCCATGGACTCTGGTAAAAAGAGTTGGAAGCTGGACTTGATGTCATCCACACAAGATATAACGTATCGTGTTGGCCATGACGTCATCCTTACAATGTTTTCCACTCTTGCTCTGCCTCCTCTGTCCTGGGAGGAAGAATACCAGAGCAAGTTGCCACCCTTGGACTGGAATGTCACCTCAGGTGCCTCTTCTTCTCGTGCCTCTTCTCCATGTGCCTCTTCCTCTGGAGCCTCTTCATCTGTTGACTGGTCAGTCTCATAAAGGTCTGGATCAAAATCAGGATGGATGTTGTCTTCCATTACTGACACAACTTTTTCTATCTCCAGTTAAACTTCCATCTCGTCTTCATCTGATTCAAAAAATCGGTCCAGAGCCTCTATTACAGTAAATTTCCTACTCATAGTGGTCACAGAGTCAAATGACAGAAAGGCACAAATAAAGTTTTATATAGGTTGTATATGAGAAGATAGTCTATTCTGCAAAGTGTGGTTCACGTGTAGGGATGGGCACATAAGCATGGGAAAGAGATCGTTTCCAATAACAAACACCTAATTGTTGAGTTTGAAATGTGTAAATCGGTATATATTGGGCCTTTGAACAGGTATGATACATTGTTAGGTCTGGAGAGTGTGTGTGGCTCCCAGGTGGGCATATAAGCGCGAGAAAGAGACAGTTTCCCATAAATGACATCTAATTCTTCAGTCTGGAATGTGTGGTACATGTGGGGGAATATATACTGTATATGTGTGTGTGTGTGTGTGTGTGTGTGTGTGTGTGAGGGTGGGACGATGTTTGTGGTTGTGGATGTAGATGTGTGGGTATACATGGGGATGTTTTCCATCTAAGGAATGAACATAATCTAGTATTACCCATTCATTTCATATGCCGGTCAGTTTTGACCGGGAACACCATGGGTGTTACAAAATTGATTAGATGACTCAAAATTCGTTGAAAGTGCTGATCAGAAATTTCATATGTTCAAATGCCTAGTGTGAAGGATATCATAAAGCCTCGAGAGAATCAGAAGAAAAATAAAAGGTTTAGGATATTATGAAGTTGTAAATCGGTCAGATTTGACCGGAACATCATAGGAGGGTTAAAAGTTTTCTCCAAATGGCCAGGAATGAAATTCTGTCGCAGAAATACTGATCCATTCGTGGGTTGGGTATCAAACCTTTGCTGAATGCCAAATTAAATGTGTGCATAATAGTTTAATATTGAAAATGTCAGTGTTGAAATGGTGTTGGGTTTTGAATGCTTGGTCAGTTTCTTTGCCTATTTACTTATACTTTGGTCGTTTATCTCTTGAATTAAACAGGGCAAACGTACTAATTTTAGGTACAATTTGCATATTAAACTGGGCCTAACATAACGTGTAGGGCAGCTTATATTGCTATTCAAACAAGTTGGCAGCATTTGTAGTGCAGCAAATGTTCATCAACCTCTGACATACACTCCACCTCAGAAACCATTAAAGAGTCTCTTGCTCCATAAGTTAAAGCAATCCATTCAGTCGGACGGCAGCAGCATTGTTGGAAAAGCTCACCTCAGACATCTTGTGTGCTCTGTAGTGAGACTTGGAGCACTGCAGTAGCTGGGCTGCCAGGTTGCAGTCTTTCCTGTACAGGTCCTGTAAGAGACAGAAAGATTAGACTAAATCACTAAACCCATCATTTTCAAATCTTGTTCATTTTGGCAGCCTGATGGTTCGAGCAAGGCTTTTTCACCGAGGGGGGGTTTTGTTCGAACACTCTCTGGGGAAAAGTCTGTAATGCTTTAGATTACAGCCTTGTAATTGTGGTTTAATTATTTTTGTAATTATGGGGGACGTCAGGAAGACATAATTATGCAGTCATGTAATGTCAGCACTGTGCTATAGGAACAACAAAACCTAACATTAAATAATGTTTCAATGTACTATTTATGAGGTATTTCTGAAGTAATTGGTGAAACAGAACGAGAACGATTGAAGTAACAAGTATTGAATAATGAGAAATGTATAGTGCTGCATAGAATATGCATTGGCACATACATAATAGGCCAAATTCAGACGGAAAAATGAGAGAAGTAACCCACCAGATTAGGCAACTCATTGATTAAGTGACCCGTCAAATTAAAGGAACAAAGTCCTCCATTGAAGCTGTTAGGAGTTTAATTAGTTTTCACGTATTTTTCACCGTTGGTGCATTGTAACACTACGTTGACATCCATTTTTCACTTGTAATGTATATTGTATCTGTCTGCTACAGTCTGTGCTAATTTTATTAAGTCGTCTAAAACGGAGCATTCACTTATCCGTGCCTCCCAGCCTCAGGAAGCCAGTTCAGCCTTATTTATCACTTTCTCTTTGTTTTCTTTCTATAACGGATGTTTTTCAGATTTGTACTTAAATTCCAGGGGAGGGTGAGGGTGGTCCACTGGCACAGCAGATGCTCGCTTTGATTGTTTGCAGTGTTTATGAATGCACGAGTTTGTGTGGGTGGTTAGCCGGTTTGGCTCACTTTCTTTTTCCTCTCCCTCCTCCTCTGTGAAATCCCTCCGCTCATAAAGGTCATTTCTGGCTGCACTGTAGCCTCCATCCCGCCACAGCCCTGACAATACATCCCATAACATCAAACCCTTGTCTTTGACAGTTTTTCCCTCACCAGTTAACAGTGACTGCTTTTTAAAACCACTGTATTTCTCTTCAGTCTGTTGCCGGGGGGACATCTGGGCTCCCTGTAGTTTTTTGTGGACGGTTCAAAAATACCATTGAGACCTTGGTGACGTCTTAGTTAACATGAGTTGTGTAGTGTGTTTCTCCAGGGTAAGCAAAGCACAGCAGTTGATGTGTCGAAGGTCTTGGAGCTAAAAAGATGGGTTTTCTGCCGCACCTTTCTGTCAAGTGACATGTCTGTTAACCTTGTATTCATACTAGAAATAAATATGGATGGATTATGAGACCCAGACTAAAAGACACACAAAACTACTGCAAATGACAATATTAACACTATTTTATGTCTCTTTGTGGTTGTTTTGCCTGCGCTACAGGGAATTTTGCATCGTCATGTGGTTGTCGTGTGTCACAGCATCTTTTGACTTTTAAACAAAAGATAAGTATAACCAAGCTTGTGTTTTGCGTGTTAAGCACAGTAACATTTAAGATAAATTATGTCTGACCTCGGAGGAGGCGGACCTATGTGGACAACGCAGCAGTGTTTGTCTAGTCGCTGTCGGAGAACGAGAGAGTGAGAAAGCACAGCTGGTATCAGTGTGGATACCATGGAAATTACTTTTGAGACCGTTTCAAATACTCGTCGATATGTGTCAATATTTAGATATTTAGTTTTTTTTGCATCTCACTGCAGTTGTTCTGCGTTTCTCTCTGGTCATTTTTTGTCTTTGTCATTTTTGCATGTTTGGAGTCTCCTTTGAGGCCCTTTTTTGGCTGTTTTGCATTTCTTTGTAGTCTTTTTTGGGCTTTTTGTGCCCGTTTTGCATCTCTTTGAAGTCATTTGATTGACTTTCGAACAAAAAAAAAAATGTTAGCAGCCACTTCAAACAGTTGCTCTGGCCCCTGGGCCCCTGCGTCTGTGCCTTGTTAGGCCTGTTCAGTAATCCATCCATGGTAATAACCCATTGTAGATCGAGTTGTTTCATCATTCAAGAGTAATAGAAATGGAATAGATTTTACTCAATAAGATGCAATTGTTTTTTTTTTTCCATCAGGTCTTAGGCATTTGTAAGTTTTTTCTTTTTTTTTTTTTTTTTTTTTACTTGATCCCATGTTATAAGCAGTAAATTCAGAGCTTGCTCTCTGGAGGAAGTTCCTGCCTCGCTGCCGGGTCTGACGGGACAAATTCCTCCTCCTTTCCACTTTAAATGAACCTTGACTCCAATCAGCCTGGCCGGATTGGAGGGGATTGTGAAAACACTCTATAGCTCAGAAGTGCTCAAAAGTGACATAGACAGAAAGAGAGAAAATCTAACATAACCTGATGCCCCTGGTGGAAGTACCAGTAACATCACTTCAAAGAAAGTGAGGCACACGATTGCCACATGCCTTTAAGCTCAGATCCACACAGCCCCTGCTCCAGATTCTGGCTGCCCTGAGGAATGCCCATTGATTTCAGCATAATCACTATAAAACACCCAGTGGCTTAGAGTTAACTCCTCTATCTGCTGTGGCCCCTTGAAGCAAATATATCCAGGATGTTGTAGGAATACAGAGGATGTGAGACTTTTAGCAATCGTGTTCGCGGAGTTTGATGGGAGAAAGTCCTTCCATTAGGAAAAATACTGCTTTTTGAAGAACCGTCATCTCAGCCTCTCAAGCCAAATGTTGTGTTGGTGCTAACAAGGCAAGGAGAGCAACCACTTCAGGCTGGGCACCAGACCTTTGTGGCCCTGAATGCCCTGGGCGTCTCCTTGTGCCTGCAGGCAAAATATAATTCGGGCATGTCCTCAACGGGAGTGTTATCTCACAAAAAAGTTCACATATTGTTGAACCCCGTAAGACATGATGCCGCCCTGAGTACTCACGTTGTCCTCTCTGAGTTTATTGATGGTGATCTTTGCCTCCATGAGGTGGTTGTTGAGGACGATGATTTCCCGGCTGAGGGCTCTCTTTTCCTCTTCATGATGGTGGGACTGCAGCATGAGAGAAAATATGGACAGGGGACAATAGAAGAAGGCAAAAAAAGAACAAAGGTTGTCAGAGGTTGACCAAGTAGATGATACGAGGGAGGGGCAGGAAGTAAAGGGTTAAAGGAGAGAGTTGAGTGTTGAGATAACAAGAGAAAGATGAGGGAGCCAAAGTTGGAGGGAGGAAACTATGATAGAAGTGGGGGGGGGGAGAAAAATGAGAGGAAGAGAGCCTGATGTCACTATCAGTCTGAAGCCAGTGCCAGCAGCAGGTCTTAATTAAAAGAAGATTACACTTGCCAGCGCTCATATCATATCAATTACTCTGGGAGTAAGAAGAAGAGAAATAGAGGGGGAGAGAGGGGAAAACTAAAGAGGAGAGGGAGAAAGACAAATGAAACACGCGTTCTATTTTCAGTGATTACTGTCAAAGAAATGCAAAATGACTGCTGCGGTGACATTTTAGCCCCACTAACAGCGGCGCCTAATGATGCTGATGTCTGCTGGTTAGCCGGTCTGTCTTTCTGTCTGTCAGCCCCGCTTATATCTGGACCACAACTGGCCTCATTGTCCCGCAATTTGTTGCAGGCATTCATGGTGCGCCCAGGAATATTCGTAATGATTTTCAAGAAGTCCAAAAGTCAGCTATAAATCAGCAATAAATCTTATAACCTAATAAAGAGACGGTCATAGAATCAGCTGAACACAAAGCATTTAGCACTACCCTCTGGGTAAACTTGGCTTTTTGCAATGAATTAAACTGAGTGGCATTTTTTGTTAGCATGTGAGGTTTTTTTTTTTATTATTATCTTTTTTTTTGTGTAATTCTCTATCACATGTAAAGTGTAAATTTAATCGCTTCTTACAGACTAGTTTGAACTACTTTTTCCAAAACCAAGTAGCTTTAGTAAGCCTAGATTTCTCCCCAGGGTAGCTTTGCAATGGTGTCTTCAATTCGCTTCTTCTAGTCCAAACCAAAGTCCAAAATCCAAAGACTCTTCATTTATTGTCATCAGTGACAAAGAAAAGCAGCAAATCCTTACAATTAAGAAGCTAGAACCAGTTAATACTTAATTGACAACAATTTATTTTTTATCCACATAGTTGCCAATTCATTTAATTTTGATTGACTTATCAATTAATCAACTTATCTGCATAGCTTTATAGGGGGTGGCTGGTTAGGAGTTGGTGATAAGACAAAAAAAATAAGCCATGGCATGCATAATCTCAACATATTATTGGAACAAACCCCTTAAAACGTTTTTGTTCTCAAATGTTCGAGCCTTCAGGCTGGGAGAGAACCACAATATTATTATATATCAATTTGCAGACGGATAACAGTCCTACAGGTGCTCAGAATCATGGGCGCTCCAGACATAAAGTTCACAGCAGCTGAGCAAACTCAATCTGCTTATGAAGATCATGTGGTACTGGCAAAAGCTACAGAGCAGGTGATTAATTGAACCTAAAATTGAGTTTGTCAGTTGTTTGTTTATTACTGTTCCGTCCAGTGTCTCTGTGTTGTGGGCTGCAGTTAACAATGCAGCCTCTAGGGGCCAGGCATCTGTTCTGCTCGTTAATAAATTGTGTGTCTCTCTCTCTCAATTCAATTCAATTCAAAGAGCTTTATTGGCATGAGGTAACACCGTACATATTGCCAAAGCAAGCATTTAGAATTCAAAATAATAATAACAATAAAGGAGGACAATATTTACAATAAATGAGTTATACTGTATGTATAACTTATGATTGACTCAGTCATAGTCACATCAGGACTGTAATAACAAAAATAAGAAAACAACAAACAAACAAACTAATAAACAAACAAAAAAAATAAATAAAAAAAAATAAAAAATGATTGTCACTTCCTGTCTCTCAGTCTATGGCAGGCACAAAGACTGTGGAAGTCTGTGTGCGTGTGTGTGTGTGTGGGTGAGTGTAAGTGTGTGTGGGGGTGAGTGTAAGTGTGTGTGTGTGTGTGTGTGTGTGCGTGTGTGGTGGTGTTGTGTGTGTGTGTGTGTGTGTGTGTGTGTGTGTGTGTGTGTGTGTGTGTTGGTGAGTGTAAGTGTGTGTGTGTGTGTGTTTGCGTGTGTGTGCATTTATGTTGATACGAAAAATAAGTAAATAAATAAATGAATAAGTAAGAGTGAAACAATTAAAAACAAATAAAAAGAAGTACATTCTGAGTAGTTTCTCAGGTTCCACTGGCTGTCCTCAGGTCGTGACATGAGATGATGAATTTGGCTGCAATGTTCTCACATTTGGGTATTTCCCCAAGTAAATATGGGAGTTTCTCCATGTTTGTTGTGTGTTCAAATTCAGGGTGTATTTGTATTATTTTGGGAAAGTGTTGATTTCTCAGAGCCTGGTATTTGGGGCATGAGGTGAGGGAGTGCAGTTCTGACTCGACCTCTTGTCGGTCACAGTGGGAGCAGAGTCTCTCCTCCTCTGGCAGCCAGCTCTGTCTGTGCCGACCCTTCTCTACAGCCAGGCTGTGTTCACTGAGTCTGTACATAGTCAAGGCTTTTCTTAATTTAGGATCTGTTACTGTGCTCAGATAATTTGCTAACGCAAAGTTTCTTTTTAGGGTCAGATAACATTTTAATTTACTCTGTCTTTTAGTTGTTTCCTTCCAGTATGCGATGTAGATTTCTTTTTGTTGGTTGATAATTTGGTTTGGTCTGATTGGCTTGGTGTTGTGGTCCCGAGGCTGTCCGGGCCATGTTGGGTTGTCTGGACAAAACGTCAGGACCAGCTGGCTGAGGGGACCCCTCTCTGGCTTCAGCTCTTGGCAGGTTAAGGCTTTGTGGTGGTATGTGTGGGGGTCACTAGATTTTAGGTGATTGTAAAATTTAATTGCTCTTTTTTGTATTTTCAATATGAGGGGGAATTGGCCGAGTTCTGCTCTACATGCGTTGTTTGGTGTCTTTCTCTGGACGTGCATGATGTTCTTACAGAACTCTGTGTGGAAAGATTCTATTATTGTTTTGTCCCATTTGTCAAATTCATGGTTTAGTTTTGGTCCCCAAATTTCACTGCCATAGAGAATTATCGGTTCTAATACAAATTGGAAAATCTTAAGCCAGATTTTAATTGGAATGTCCAGTTTGATATTTCTTCTAATTGCATAGAAAGCCCTCCTTTCTTTGTCTCTCAGATCTTTCACAGCCAAGTTGAAGCTTCCTGTGGAGCTTATGTTGAGGCCAAGGTATGTGTAGTCTTTTGTATGGTGTAATTTAGTGGTGTCCAAATAGAAATTGTGTGTGTTGTCCTGACTTCTGGACTGCTTCTGGAAGATCATAATTTTGGTTTTCTTTGGGTTGAATGTCAGAGCCCAGGACTGACAGAATGTATGCAGGAGGTTGAGGTGCTGCTGTAGACCTTCTTTGGTTGGTGACAGCAACACCAGGTCATCTGCGTACAGGAGACCCTTAACTTCTGTGCCATTCAGATTGAGACCAGGTGACGTGGATTGATCTAATTGACATGCAAATTCATTGATGTATACATTGAACAGGATTGGACTGAGGTTGCATCCCTGCCTCACCCCACGACCTTGGGGAAAGAAGGCTGTTTGTTTGTCTCCTATTTTAACTGCACATTTACTGTTTGTGTACATAGATTTTATTACATCATATGTTTTTCCTCCAATGCCACTGTTGAGCAGTCTGTAGAAAAGACCCTCATGCCAGATGGAATCAAAGGCCTTTGTGAAGTCAACAAAACATGCATAGGCCTTTCCTTTCTTCTTGTCTAATTCTTGCTCAATCAGGGTGTGGAGGGTATAGATGTGGTCTGTTGTCCGAAAATTTGGTAAGAATCCAATCTGGCATTTATTCAAAACATTTTGGTCATTGATAAAACTGATAAGTCTTTTATTAATAATGTTGCAAAAGGTTTTTCCCAGGTTACTATTTACACAGATTCCACGGTAATTATTATGGTCATATTTATCTCCATAAATATTTATTATATGACAGTTATATATTTATAAATATATTTATCTCCATAAATAAATAAAAATCTCTCTCTCTCTCTCTCTCTCTCTCTCTCTCTCTCTCTCTCTCTCTCTCTCTCTCATGCACAAAGCAAACAAACATACGCACACAGACACACAAATGTGAAACCTGCCTCACAGCACCAGCTGACAAATGATACGTCTCTGAGCAGTCACTTGGCCTCGCACCCTCCTCTCTTCCATTCTCTTAGTGGCGGTGATTGTTTTGACATACAGGGGTGCACAGCCAATCTAATAGGTAGCAATTAATGTCAGTTTAAGCAATAGGCCAGCATTGATATTCAAATCCAATTCTGTTACGGTCTCATTAATCTGCTGTCGAGACATGCAGCTCACTGACTCTCTCTCTTTTTCATTACTCTGGGTTGTATTTTGCGATGCTACTGTGTGGGCGAACACATTAAATCAGTTTTAACCTCTGATTTGTGACTGCACCCCGGACTGAGATTTTAATATATATAACATTGACGTTGCTGCTTTTGGTCCTACACCTTCTACAAACATAGTACCATTAATCCTTTAAAAACCGTTAACTGCTTTTGTTCTCTAACCTTGTATAGCTTAGGAAAAGGAACCTACTTATATTAAGACATTTGATGTATATCACTAGCATGAAGATACGTTGAACAGAAACCCACAGAAGATTAGTTGATCAGTGTGGATCAAATGTAGGGATACATACACTGTCTTTGGTGTTGCAACAAATGTTTTGTACAAGAACAACGTAACGAATGGCATTGCAAGACGTGTTCAGCCACTTAATTTCTAGAACGTGTTTTCAACATTTGTAATTTGATATTTTTAAGGATTTATTGGGACAATTTCTGGCCGTATTTGTAGATACCAAAAGAAGCAAAGAAGAATTTTAAGCATGATCTGTTGCTAACTGTAACCAAGTGTTTTTTGTGCCTAAACCTAACCAGATAATTAGTACAGTACCGGTCTCTACAATTTTAAGATGAAGGTATCCTCTCCAAAGATTAGCAGAGTTACAGCACAGATTAGCCACATTTTCAAAATGACCGTTGTTTTGCTCTGTAGATGCATTTTTGATGAGATGGCAGTGCTAAACTCACTTAACACAGAGCATTTCCTGTGACTAGCCTACTAAAAGTAAGAGTCAGCTGGTATCTTGACAGTGAAATGCTTTTAATGTGAAGCTGCAGAACTGTTTGATATGTATTGGCAGTAAATTAATACAACACTGCAAAAATGGTCTCACAAACATATTAGTTTTAACCTTAATTTGGAGTCCATCTAGAGAATTTAAATATTATATTGACTCTCTTTTAGCTCTATTTTTGGTTGCCACCTCCTGAGACAAATACATTTTATGCCTCTTAAGCTGCTAAATGCTCCCTTAAATCTTCTCCGCCTTTTGTTGTTGAGCAGATCGTGTTCATTGGGTTTGTCAAAGTCTGGATTATGTCCAGAGTTTTGTTGAAAACAGCTCCCTGCTGCATCTGGAAACAAAGTCTATAAGTCAATCGAATCAACACAGTAAAGTTTTGGACCAGAAAACCAAAACAAGGAGCTAAAAGACACTAAACTGTTCTATATAGATGAGGGATGGAGCAAAGTTGTGTTCTAATTTTCTGTTGCAAGCAACCTTTTTCTTATTACACACAGTGATTGGATCCATTGTTAATATAAAAATATGGATTGGTGCTGCTTTAAAAGAAAATGAGAATGTCTCTGCTTTCCCCTATCTCAGCAACTAACCTTAACTACAATGTTATTACCAGTGATATGTGGGCAAAATTCAGTAATTAATATCCAATTTAAATTAAATTGTTACAGCAGCGTTAATATTAGTAAAAAGCACCACACCGTCTCTTTCTGTTCGTCACTTTAATCCAAAAATTCAACATGCAAATGCTGCTCTACTCTGATATCTCGCCTATTAAAAATGTATTTTAAAAACTCGGAGTGATGCATGTTGCACTGCCAGCTTGAGTGACCTTGAGTGCGACAAAAAAAAAAGTGTGAAAAGAGTGTAGACATGTTCAAAAAATAATGTGCCACTTTGATGCCAGAAGTAAACTTGTTCCCTTGGTGTCGCCGCTGTTTTTGATAACTTTCATATACCTGGTAATCTCTTGGATCTTCTAGCATACTGATGCTCCACTTGCACATGATTAGAGGCTAAATTGGAAGCTGAGTCTACCTATAGATTTAAAAAAAAAAAAAAGGAACAGAGAGCAATCTTAATAGGCTTGATACGATGAACACGATCTTGCCACTGTACTTTTGGAGAGAGGGAGGAAGTGTAATTTTAATTACAGCGTCAAGGCCAGCGAGGGAATCACGGTTGTGCATACTGACTTCTGCTATCTCCTCCAGTCACACTGTGTTGGATACACAGGCTGTCACCACGATACTCTTATCAGTTTGTGCCACACATATAAGAAAAACAGCGTCAAGGAGAATTAATATGCAAATTTTGGCTATCATATCTTGACCCAGTGGATGTTGTTTCTCACCACAAAGCAGCTCAGAGACTCACTGCCTTAGTATCTAATGTATGCGGGTTTCTACTAATTACTCAGCAACGAGATGACCATGACATCTGAGCACACATTGAAACCCTGACTCAGCCAATAAAGGGGCCTCTTCTCTCCTCTGTAATGCAGATTATAATGGACTAAAAAAAAGAGCAACAAAACAAATTTTGTGGAGCTTGTTTCAATTATTGATCAGGAGGATTTTGTTGAATTGAGCACACGGTGTATAAAAAGTGAAAAAATGTCAGAGACAGCCCCAGTTTGTTTTACGTATTCTGCTGGAGATTCTGCCTCCTCACTGGACAACAAATGAAGCCTAAACCCCCATGAGAGGCAATTACTGGAGACTGCGGTTTACGAAAGGGGAGCAGAAAAACTCCACTCCAGTTAAATACGGTCTTATTTTTGTGGCGAGGGGAAAAAAAAAGAAAAAGCAAAGAAACAAATTAGATTTTCTAACCTCATTAGGGAGGATTTTCAAATGGAGACGCCGAAGATAACCACCCCTTCAGAACAAAGCAGATTCTAAATCTTGGGAGTTTTTCTGAAAACTAGTCAAAAGTCGGTCACCGCAGCGGACACAGCGTAGGCGGGAGAGAATCTCTGGCAGGCTTAAACTTCATCAACGTCCGATGTGAAGCTAACAATATTTACTGCAAATACCTCAGTTTGTGCCCGAGAGAGGCGACTGAGCTTCAAAGCCAGGACAGGTGGTTTTTACGATTTTAAATAAATCTCACATCATTTCATAAAGCACAGAGTATCTTGTTCTTTTATCATTTTAACTTTCAGACAACTGCTAGGTCCAGTTCCTGGAGTACAGTTTGAATATCATCTGTACGAGCAGAGACTCATCTGCTCCACTTCATTTAGTTGTTTACTTCAATTTGAAATAGTAATAATACTATTAATAGTTTTACTTTATTTACACTTTTGATTATTAACAGGATGACGAATGGCGAAATAAAAATGGCGGTATCTCTGGTTCTGCTGTGTCGATTCTGATCACTTGTTTTTAAATTGTTTAAGACCTGTAAATATACTTTCATGTTTAAAATGAGTGGATTGGTGGAGTTATCCTTTAATACAGTTGCTGTTTGCTGTCAACAGTTAAAGGATGAGGCTTTTCTTTATTTTTCTTGAAGTCAACAAATTTCATGAAAATGCTCACCAACTTCACTGTTGGCTTTTCTTTACATCTGATGATGTAAATGTTTAAAAATGGGTCACACATACACTTTTCATTATTGAAAATTTTCTTAAAACTGCTGGGCACTTTAGTTTTTAGCAAATGTTCCTCAAACCGGAGTAAGTGGTGCATTTGTTGGGAACTATTTTAGCCAGGAACCTGGCGTACGAGAGAGTATTAACAGCAGTAAGACAGACTTAGAGTAAATTACATAGTGCAGGCTTTTGAACAACAGTAAAGCTCTAAGGCACAAAGTATTAATTATATATTGGGTTTTGGACACTCACAGAATACTTATTAGTGGATAAACTCATTGGTTTGATCTGCAGCAGCAGCCCTACACAGGACGGGTTCAGGCACAGTGTTAAGCGTAGCTCACCTGGCAGTCCAATACACCATTAGATGATAGGTTTGAGCTGCGTTTAAATGGCTTTTAGCATGAGTCAAACTTTAAATCCATCTCCTCAGTGGTTGTGTTTCCAACAAATTGTCAAGCAAAATTTAAGTGAACTTCAAAAAAAAAGAGCAAAAGCTAATTATGAATGTTTCCATCAACTGGTTTGGAGTCGATACATTGAGCTGCAAAGATGTCGGTAAATGGCTATGATAAAGAGAACAGAGTTAGAGTTCACAAATGGGGGAAACAAAACCAGTTGTTTGCCAGCTCCCAATTAACAAAAAGAATAAAAAGAAGCAAAATTAGTTGCCCTGGCCACCTACAAGGAAATGTACAAATTAATCTGGGAAAGGTTAGAGAAGGTGTTTTTTCCAGGTAAGTATTAAACCATGTCAAGCAAACGAAAAAACTCAAAATTACACAAATGATGTCATTTCCATCAACCTTTTCTGATGTGATACTTCAGATCCTGCATAAACATAGGTCAATGGAAACATGACTTCTACTTCTTAAACATATTTTGCATTTTAGTCATGTGAACAAAAGGTAACCAGTAACCGACTATAGAATACCGACTACAATCTTCGGTTACAGCAACATAACAAACACAGTTTTGGACGTCTTACTGCTGATTCACCGCCTGGGCTTGTATTTCTGCTCCACAAGAAATCCAGAGTGAATGATCACGTGCTTCACATCTGCTGGGTTTAGCCACGGCGCTTACTCTCCCATGTGTAACTCGCACGTTTCCTTGAAGAGTTATGATTAATGGCCGTCGTGTTACTGGTTCTAATTAGTGCACCGCAGGCCTCTTTGCTGCTCACTGAAGAGCAGAAAACACAACACACAGAGCGAGGGACACGCATCCACACACAGACACAACAGGCTTCATCACACACATGTTGTCCCTGTCTCACATCACCAGGCTGTTGTTCATCTGTCACCATCCACACTGGTAAACACAGATGTAGAAGCCATTATTTGCTGTTTGGTCAGTCTTATGGGCACCTGTGACATCAAAACAACAATAAATTCTTCTTTGCCGCAGGTCTGTTCACCAGCCACAAACACATTTATAATCCAAAACCTCCATTTTCTGTTTCTGCTCTCATGTTTGTCTTCTCTTCTATTTTATCACAACAGTGCTTCTTCCGCGTTTCCCTGGTTCAGACGTCAGCTGCACAAAACAATTACCGCTCTGATGTTCCCGCGCATGATAAACTAAGCAGATAAAATGCATTGATCCTGAATCAAATACTATCGATCGTCTTAATGTTTTTTTGTACAGAGGCGTGGCCAAGAAAAGAACCGGTCGGACCCCAGAGATTAGACCGAGCCGCTGCGTTTCATGAATAAAAACATAAATAATTCCGATTGGTTATGGCAGGCGATAGATTAATCTGGATGGAAAAGTGCTACAGACCCCAGAGCAAAGGTGAAGCATGCGGCCGAGAAGCTCTGAGGAGGAACCAACAGCCATTTTTCAATATGGATTCTCTGAATGATTAATCTTTCCGTTGAAATATTATTTATTTAGTATATAAATAAAGAACAGAATGGCAAATGGCCATCAAAGATTATTGAGCCAACAGTGGCTGTGTTTAAATGGCGTCTAATATTCAGCTTATAATTGGTTTAAAGCCCAGGCAGAATGAAAACGCTCCACATGAACACCTCAATCAAACCGGATGTAATTTCAGTTGGTTGTTCCTCTGCATTCTTTCTGCATATGCCCTCCATCTCAATGTAAGTGTGATGTGATGTAGGCTTCTCCACTTACCAAAGATGGTGGCTTTCTAAGGGTGAGCTTTTTTTTTTTAGCCACTTGGCAGCAGCAGAAAGGAGCTGCCAACACAACATTGATGGCACCATTTAAGTTGATATGGTACAGCTGCCTGTGTGAACTTCCAGCAGCTACAGAGCGACATCAGTATTCATTTCAAGTCTTGTTTTCTGGCCTCTTTGTAATTGTCTACCAAATCCAGAGGGAAATATCTGTTTAACCGTTTAGCTGCTAAATTCTCCATTAAGTTCAGCAGCTAGTCGCTAACTGTGTTTGTTCTCCGTTTGGCACTGAGCAGGTCATTTACAAGCGCTGAAATCTCTCCTTTATATGCTACATGTATACTGTAGCTGTCCATGGTCCTGAAATCTGTACTTCAAACTCTGCCTGTATGCTGTAGCTGTCCATGGTGTCCCCCCCCATCCCCCTCCTGATTTTTTGATTTTTTTATTTTATTAGAAATTTACAGCAAATTCAGAGATTCTTGCTGACACTGAGGTGGCTGAGAATCAAAAATAAATCGAAAATGTTATTTAAGGCCGCAATTTTAGCGACCACTAGGCACAGAAATAATGATAACCTACTGTATATGTTTGAAGCACATCAATATACAACTTTCACTGCTAAAAATATATTTATATGTAAATGTTGATATTGTAAGCTATATTTTGGAGGTGCCTGTTGGTGAAATGGTCAGAGTGAATGTAAGTTCCATCCGATAAGCAGTTACACAGTTAATAACATCTAGGGCTTTTATTGTGAAAGGTACAACAAGAGAGAGTCTGAACATGCTGCAGTTGTGAGCTGAAAAAAGGTTTGCCTTCTTCATTTGGACTACAAAGCCTCATTTTATTATTTCATTAACTTCATAAGTATCAACTTATAACCCTGCAGGAACCATATCTGGAAGTTCAACTTCCTTTACATTTATGCTGCGGCTGCAGTCGGATATACTTGTTGACACATTTCTAATGACATTACCTTTTTCAGGGGCCACTCTTGTAAGCTTACCTTTGATTTCCTGCCAGTTTCAGGGCAGCTGTTAGTTAGCTAACCCTGCTAAAGAGTCTATATACTGTAAGGATGAAGAGAAACAATGACAGCAGCACGGACAGCTCCTTTAAACCTGACGCACCACACCTACAGCGTTCTATACAACTAGCAATATTCATAGTACATTACAAGTAGTTAATCAAACCTTTTAACAGAGCACATTCAGTCTGACTCTAAAAGTTAACTTAAGTCAATAAAAGCAGAGTGTTATAACAATAAAAGGTTCGACAGCAATGCAGTAAAAAAAGAAATGAGAAATAAAAAACATAATAGATATAGCACAGAGTATGGAAGCAATGGCAGTAAGGTGCATAAACATTAATTTACTTCATCTATTCTACTGCAGTCTGTATGGTGCCATATATTTTGGGTAGCACAGACTACCTGACTAACAATTATTTGCAAATACATCTTTTCTGCTTGCACCAGCACCGTGCAGAAGAGGCTCGACGATTAATTTAAACTCTTACCAAACAGTCTCACGGGCACCGAGCTATAACTAGCCCAGCTGCTAGCGCCAGAGTTATATCTTACCCAGGTTTTTTCAGGTAAAGACGGATAACGTATTTCTTCATCTGTACAAACGGCTTCGTCTGCAGGACTGTTTATCTGCAGATCGAAAACATTTCCCCTCCACTGTCATCACAACGTGTATCCGTCAGTTCCTCCTGGTGTTAATCTCTTTCCTTGGTCTACAGGAAATAGTTTGATTCTTCGCTGTTTTTCCTCTTGACCTTGTCGGCTCGGGCCTCTCAGAACTTTTAATTACGTGTCTGATTTGATTGGAGCTGCCTTTGTCACCGCCTGCCTGCCTGCCTGCCTGCCTGGACTGACTTCTACAAAGGAACATTTTTCCCCCTTGAAATGCCATTGCATGACATGACATCAAAAGAAATGGCGATCCCAATGAGGCCTGCCTCTAAAAAAAAGAAAAAAAAAAAAGAAAGAAAAATCCCCACACTGTCTCCTGCCATGAAGACTGATTTGCTACACCAAGGCCCTTTGCTAGACACACAATCTCTTTGAAAAGCCAACAGTTTTCAAAATCATTTTCACATGACTTGAATACATTGATGTGTGTGTGTGTGTGTGTGTGTGTGTGTCTGCTGTATGAGAGGAATGATCCATGATGAAAAGACATTTTAGTCCTTCAGTCTGTTCATGGTATGACAAAGCAAGAAGGATTACATTGAAGCATCACAAATAATAGGCTACAAATACTGCCAGACAGATGCTGTTGTAACTGGCTGTCTTCTCATCACACACCACTGTACTTCACGTCCCGGGGGGTGATTTATTGCGATTGTCACGCCTCACCAGTCCACCACCATGCATGAGTTCACAGAAAAAACTCACCCGGCAAATCTCCATTATCTACTGCGAATGAAAATATAGCTATTCACAGTTGCTTGTGCTTACTTTAAAGGGTCAGTACACCCAAATTACAAATTGTTCATCGTAGGGATGGGAATAGGTTAACTGATTACAAATCCGAATCATGCATGGATCTTTTTTCTCCCTAAATAAATATTTATTTTCTTTTCTATTTATGGATTGTGAACATGTGTGAGCAAATAGGAAGAAATGTGTGCATGTCTATGCATTCTGTACGACAAAGACTGCGTTCAAGAAATACTGTATTTGAAAAAGCAGAAAAAAAAGATTTTCAATAGGTTCAATTTAATTTAATAGCGTCTTATCACAACACTGTCCTCATGGTTGTATCTTGGGCGCAAAAACACTTCAGGGTAAGGAAATCATCATGTTTCCGCTTCAAATGCTCATTTTGGTCGCCACAAACACAGCTGGTAGTTGTTCACAGGTTTACTAAAACATATCTAATGGTGTCACGCTAAATACATGGTGAAACACCATGGTCTCTCGCCAGATATATCCAGTGGTTTCACAAGTAAAAAATGTTGTAACGCAGTCTTGAACTGTGGTCACTGGGTTGGCAGCCTTCTCGCCTGTAAATCTACCCCACCATATCCTTCACCTTCAGATATGAAAGTCAGGTCATAAACATGTAATGTGAACTTGATACACTTACATGCGTACTTGACCCATCTTAGAAATGTCGATATGGTTGGTAGGCCCCAATACTTCAGTTGTTTAGGAGATGCCTTAATTTTCATTTTTGGGTGAACTTATCCTTTAAATCAATAAATGAACTGATCTGTGAAAACAAAATGGTACAGCTTGTCATTCCCAAGCTGTTTCCACCTACTTCTGGTCTTCTTGCAAAGCTAAGCTAACTGTCTCCTGGCTCAAGCTGGCACAACACATACAAATATATGTGGGTGAATTCAACCAATCTTGCTGGTGAAAGCAAACAAACATTTATCGATAAAGTCAAATTATTCTTATTCCGAGATTACTTTTTTAAAAGAAAATGAAAAGTAGGGAGCACTATGAAAATCAGCTCATTATTTACCTCACCGTGGGTCAAAAATGCCTCTCCTTCCATTAGTGTGTGTGGCTCAGACAGGCCCCATGGATCAAACTTCTGATGAGATTACGTTCCACTTTAATCGAGATACTGTAAGTCACAAGGATGGAGCACGCTGTGGGCTGAGAGGGCCGAGAGATCCCAAAGCAGAGGCTGCGAGGGAGGTGAAAAAAAAAAATGCTCAGGGAACCTCTCAGCCTGATGTGATTGGACAGCTGCTGCTGAGGTGACCAGAACAGCAGTTAACTGTAATAGTTTTCTAACTGGGGTTGCATGGCAGGTAAGACCAATTACTCTGGACATTGATTGCGCTCCCTGTCTTTGATCATGTAATTGCTTTGAGAGAGATGAGAAGCGGTTCTGCTGCTAAACAGGTGTGTTCAAATTGATTATAGTAGATTTCTCATTTCTTAGACGGGGGACGGAGAGAGCGGAGAGAACAAACGTCCTCATCACTCACACATTATCTGGCCGCATTAGTTTAACATTACGCCGTTTATCATCATCGCTGTATTTGAGGATTTGAAGGTTGTGTATTTTTCTGTATTGTGTTCTTTCTTCCTGCCGCTCGGGCTTCAAACTCCAGTCTGGCACTTTTCCAGTTAGATTCCCTTTCAAAAGCGGCCAAGGCAGCTCAGCGTGGTTCCAAACACTTGATCCAATTATTGATCCGCGTTCGAGTGTATGGCTGCAGATTACCGTCGTTTGGCACATGCTATTGTCTGTCTACAGGGGGCATCTATGGTGTGTCAAAGAGTTTCTGGGTGTGCAGCAATCAGGAAGAAAAGGTCTGGTTTTGCACTTGTGTGACGATGCTACAATATAAGGTAATTACTTGCTCCAGGTGAGAAAGTTATTTCCGGGGCATATTCTGTATTTGATTAAAATTGATAGGGTTTAATTTAAAATAATGTAACTTGTATTAGGATAGAGAGTAGTCTCTTAGGTAAAATGTGAAGCATTTCATCTGTGGTCATTTCAAGCCATCATATTAGCCGCAGTTAACCAAACAATGGCTGACACGGCTGGGGGTGGTCGCAACACCTTTTATGATATTGTTCGAACTAACACAGTAATAACAGTTTTAGCATGCCAAGACAGTGGGTAAGAAAAAGTAGTGGCGTGTCCCTGCACATGTACTAAAATCTGTATCACATGTGACGCAGGAAAAGACGGACAGGAAAAGGCTTATCACCAAAGAATACCCTGCCATGTGACAATGAGCAAGAAATTACGAAACTTCACAGTACAAGGACCGAGACAGCTGCCCAGTGTGGGCTGTCAGAACAGTCGAACAGTCTTCGGTGCACAGCAAGAGGATGACTTGATTAGTTACTTGACTGAGTCAGCAGTCTTGCAGCTTGGACTCACTCCACATGAGGTTCCAAGCCTCCGACGGGCAGAGGCAGACTGACTTTTTTTACTTTACACTTTCCTCAGGATTGCAAAAATATTCTTGATGAGAAGTAAAATAAAAGTGCAAACTGTACTAAAAACAAAAAGAACAGAACTGAGACTAGCATGGAGCATACTTCCACGTTGATCTTTGGCTGAAGCTAAAGGCGACACCTCATGATGCAATCATCAGTTTAAATGTGATATCTGTCAGGTTTGGGGTGAAATTTTGATGATTTCAGTCACTATCATGCAGTGTTTTGTTCCTGAATACTGCACTAAAGTTTTTATAAAATTGCTACAGCTCTAATCCACACCTCTGACCGGCTTCCCCTCATTGCAGCTGAGGCTACTGGGCTTTGTTGTATTTGGAACCATTGACCAAACTGAAATGGTGGGGAAGAAATATAATTTCTCAGCACAACGGTTGAAATAAAAGAAAAAACTCATGAACATTACAAACTTATAGCATTGTCAATCTATCCAGAAAATTCCAGAAAATATGTTTAGAAGGAAGCTTCAAAATGGGTATTCAAAGTGGGTATAAAATACATCAGCAGCTGGCCACTTTACATCAGTAACTCTAAGCCATATATTTTCTTTTTCCACCTACTTCTCAAATATGACCTGCTGTGATTTCCTCATGGATTTAACTGAAAAAGATTATAAATAGTTTGCAGTTCAGAGTGCAGAGCAGAGGAAGACAGTCGCTGCCAAGACAACAACATGTACTTGGCCGTCTTTGTTCAACTTTGTCATCTCATCTCATGAAGAGAAAGTAAACTGGTTTCCTAGTAACTACAAGACTCCATGTTCTCGAATAAGTGATTCCAGGTCAGGTTTGGGTCACAAGCTGTTGCTGCTGTGTGTCTGCGTACGAGTATGTGGCTGAGTTCACAAATCTCCGTCACCTCCATGCATCTTTTATGAGGGCCTTAGCGAGGAGTCTGCAGACGGCATTAGGATTCTGCACTTCTAGATAATATCAATACAAACAACCCGCAGCGGTGGGGGGAAATGTGACAGCTCAGAGAACACAGGCTGAAAACAATTGTAAGCGGCGAGGAAGCCTGCGCAAGTGAGCATCGGCCTCGGGGGTTGGAGAAGCTGGAAGGGTGCCTGTTTAAATCTGCGACCCCTGCTGAGTGCTGGAAGACGAGCTCACATTGTTGGATCAGGTAGAAAAACTCGAAAAAGAAAAACACACACTGCTTTTTAAATGTTTTAGATTATATTTGGCTAATGCCTTAATGTGTAAGCAGCATCATACTACCTAATTTTACCCACTAAATGTACTGTTGGATAGTTTAACCTAAAACAAATGATATAATTTATGATCTGATCGGATCTTTTAGATCAAAAATCTTCCTCTGCAAATTAACTGTAATTGCCATTTGAATCTAATGAAGTAAAAAGTACAATACATACAAAAAATTCTACAAAGCAGAACAAATGTAAGAGAGGGACAAGCCTTAGACTAGGTACTCAGGTAAATGTACGTAGTTAAGAGTACCCAAAAGTGATAGTTTGAGGTTTGAGGTATGGCAGGTAGAGATGGCAGGATAAAAAACAAAAAAAAAACGAACATTGTGATGGTTATTTTGATGTACCCGAAATGTCTTTGGTCGAGCTTGTGCTGTGATTTATGTCTGAATCTGACTCGACCGCTCGGCTGTGAGTCTCTTACCGTCCTGTGCATCTTGTCCTCCAAATCCTGGTTGATCCTCTGAAGAGCTGCATAGCTACTCTGGATCCTGAAAGGACAGAGAGAATAATTACGACCCGTTTTTTAAAAAAAAAAAAAAGAACACGCAAAAATAACAACATGAGAACAACTCAGGAGTGTTTTACTGCTCGTACAGCTAAACGAGCGCCAGTAATCTCATCATAAATTTAGACGGAGATATAAATGATTTATGAGATCAGGGCACTGGCGGAGGATCTCAGAGGGGATTTGCGGGATATTTTTAAGTTCTGACTCAGATATAAAGATCACTCAGGATAAAAATCTGCTGAGCCAAAACACATAAAAAAATTAAAAAAGCGTTGATGATATGTTTAAGCGCCACAGCGGGAGAGTCTAAGAAAAAGAGCCAGTGTCTGATCAGAAAAAAACTTAGAATCTTTAAAATATTTTACGATAGGAAATCAGTAAACATGCAGACCCACAGCAGTAACTCTCCGGTAGACCCACGGTTGCCTTGGTGAGCAAAACAGAACGGAACCTCTGCTCTTTATTTCTTAACTTTTTCCTGTGTTTTATCTTGTCACCTCTCAGTTCACCGATACACTTTCACCGCTCGGGCTTGAGAGAGTGTTGATAAACCAGCATTTATGGCTCCATTAAACAGACAGATGCAGAGAGTGCGAAGTGCAGACAAAAAGCGAAGACAAATCATAAAGACCTGAGGAGAGATTTGAGTGGGTATCGATTGATGGGCAAACAAAACTGGTCATTATGAGGAAAAACACTGCTGTTACTTGTTCAAGAGGAGTAGAAGCGTCTCGAGGCTGCACTTTCTGTCTTCAACAAACCCCATGAATCACTCAGTTGGTTACAATTAGGAGGAGGGGGGCGGGAATGGGCCCTGCCAATCATAAAACCCCTCTAAAGACAAACATGCCTCGTCCACCAGACGTCCAGACGGTGTGCTGTGAAGCTATCCAAGTTTTTTATTGCCAGAAACAAGTTTCAAGGAAGTTTTAAATTTATTTTAACATCACATTAGTCACATTTATTTATAAACCGTGGCCAGAGAGAACACTCCGACCAGGAGGTTCGCTCTATTTGCAGATAATCTCATTGCTCTGAGGTATCGCTGCTAAATTAAACCTCATGGCCGAGCCTCTCATTTACTCGTTACTGGGCTACAGCCTCTTTTAAATGTTGAGGCAATACATTTAGTTTTATTCCAAACTTCTCAAAACAATGGCTTTCCATTGTGCCGAACTATGACTTAATAGATCACTGGCAAGAGGCAATGGCACGAGTGGAGTGACTCACTTCGCCACATGCAGTTAAAAATACTCACACAGGGGAAGCCAGTGTACTGTTTTCAATAACACCGCGGCTTGTTGTGATAATGGATGATAAGCAAACAAGCAGGTGTGTGATTGTGTGACAGGTTTGTCGAAGGGCAGCAGAATCTCCCACAAACTGTCTGAATTACGGCCTAATTCATACATATTGAACACAAGATTTAGTCCAAATCAATTGAGGTTACTGTAATCATCTCTCAAGTTCCGTATTCAGTTTGTATGTGCATAGATGCGAATTAGATTATCCAATAAGATGATCACAGAAATAAGATCAATTGTTTCTCCCAACACCTTGAGGAAACAGACATAAACAATTGGAATCATTTGTAATGAATCCAATACTGATTCCGCGAAGCCCTTAAGTACAGTAATCTTAGCTGTGCTTTCTCAAAGTCTCCTCCTTTACAATACCTGCACATGTTACTGAAGATAACATTATGCAACTAAGGCCTAGTCCACACGTAGACAGGTATTTTGACAGCTTCTACATCCAGATGAGTGGTTTAACACTGTTTTAGAAATAGGTGGTGTCAGTAGAACACACCTGAAAACACACATCACATGGCCATCTATGTACACTTGGAATGCACATGCCATTGTAAACATGAATTGTATACTCCAGTCAGTTGCTTGTACGTTAAGACATGGCCCCCCTTTTTTACCTGGCCATCACATGAAGCCGCTAGGAACAGCTATAAACACTTTTGCCTTTAGATGTCACTGGACGATACATCACATAAGATAGCCTGTATGTTATAGAATGTGAAAAGATATTTCCTTGACGTCATAGCCTGTCTTTGGTGGGTTTGTCCCAGGTTGGGATATTGTCAGTTCATACATACATAAGAAGGCACACATCCCTACAGAGTCATGCACACACACCCACACACGCACCTGCGCAGTTTCTCTGTGAATTTCTCCAGTTCCTCCTGGGCCCGCCGCAGCTCCGTCTCGAGGTACTGCCGGGTGGAATCGAACTCCGTCTCCACCATCTCTAGTTTGTGGGTGGTGTACGACAGGCGCTTACGGAGGTCGTCCTTGTGGTCGTGGAAAGAGCTGAGCGTGCAACGGGGGAGAGTTTAGAGAACAGGACATGACGGCGACCCAACACTGATGCACTTTCATTGATGTCAGAGTTTGTCAGATTCATGGAGGCATGCAGGGAGAGGGGGGAGAGCAAACAGAAAGCAGAGAGAGAGGAGGCAAAAGTAAAGAGTATGTGTGTTTGTGTGAGACGGAGGGGAAAAGGATGAAGTGTAAGCTGGAGTGTAATTCAGTTCGTAGTGAGAGAGGTCCCAGGCAAGGGGAAGGCAGCGAGGGCCGATGGGGAGGAGGAGGAGATGGATGGAGGAGGAATACTAATCATTTCCCATTCACAGGGAGGGGGCAGAAGAACTGGGAAAGGAGCTCCCACCAGTGTAATGCTGAATTCCATTACACATTCAGCCCCCCCCCCATCGAATCTGTGAAAGAATATGGGGAGGATTTTTGCCCCCAGACAAAGGCTGCGGGTGATTCACAGAAGAAGAGGTGAGAATATAGAATGAAGTAAGCTTGAAAAAGAGACAGAAAGAGCAAAGAAAGAGAGCGAGAGGCCGGAATAGCATCATTTCTGCGCCGCAACCATCAACACCAGCAACACACCAGACAGGTAGCAAAATATTTCGCCTGTGCTTTTGATGCAGGTTTGAGTGTTGGGGGGGGGGGGGGGGGAATGAAAACACACTGACAGGACTGACTGAGGGAATGGATGTGGTAATGAAAGGCTGGAGATGGGGGAGCAGGGGCAGTGTGCGCTCCGGGGGATTTAGCATTTTGCCAGACTGATGGATACTTGGCTCACGGAGAGGTTCGATGGCTCAGCGCTGCCAACCAGCAGGCGCTTGTGAGTGCACCTCCAAGTTCACTGCGGCCCAGAGCCTCAATTAGGAAGCTGGCAGTAAAAAGAGGAGGAAACGCTGTCTTACAGGCTGTGTTGTGTCGATACGTAGGCGGGGCAACGGACTTCCTTTAATGTCCGGGCACTTGGTTTGAAGAGCTCCACTAATTAAGCCTTCATCAAGTGAAAGATACACTTTAAGATAAGATACAAGATACAAATTTCTTTGCAAGAGCGTAGTGTTGTGATTGATACCGCACACGTCATAGGTTTCTTAAAGGATCAGTTCACCGGTAAATAAAAAAATTCATCATTTACCCATCCTCAAGTCAGTTGAAGTTTTGTGGTCCACAAAAACATTTCTGGAGCTTCACAGCAAAGCAGCCCAGCATTCTCCTACACCTGAAGTATATGTGGGGGAAAAAGCCCTATCCCTTTTGGCATAATCCAAGTCTCTATTTGCAAAGATGTTATCTACATACAC
Source organism: Sparus aurata (assembly GCF_900880675.1). Taxonomy (NCBI): domain Eukaryota; kingdom Metazoa; phylum Chordata; class Actinopteri; order Spariformes; family Sparidae; genus Sparus; species Sparus aurata. The sequence goes on from NC_044202.1 coordinate 12,355,367, forward strand.
TCTTTGAAAAGGTCTTTTCAAAATCTCCACTGTAGCCACTATGCTAAAAGAGCTAGCACCCATCTGAAGAGATTTTAAGAGCTCTGCAGAGGTCTTTACATTGTACGGCAGTGGTTCTCACACTTTTCCTGCCTTCTCCCACCAATTGCGATACCCAAGCTGCTGATTTGAGTTTCATAGAATTTGTTTTCCTGCATTTGTGTGACTTTTAAAGATTGAGAATTACATAAGTCAACTGCCACAGCATTTTTATGTTAAATTAATTTTGATCCCACTGTAAATTCTCAGGAAAAAAAATGCAGAATAATTTACCCCTCTGGCCTGTACTTGTGTACATCATCTGACATAAACTAATATACCCACTTTCCATTCATTAATTCAGTTTCGCTCCTGCCACTTATACAATCTGCAAGCCACCGTCGGCATCTTGATTATGATCGATGTCCCCTCTCGATCCACAGAAGAAATCAGGCACAGGGGTCACAAAATGCACGACCCTTTCCATTTGAATTTTGAATTCTTCTTTCCAGGACATCTAAAAGTATTTATTGCTCCTCTCAATTTCTCAATCCGTCTCTCACCTACTGAGGAGGGCGAGACTGAATCTTCCACTACAGGCTGTACAGTGCCAAAAACAGGTTGTCATGACTAGAATGAGAAAAGAAAGTGTGAAGACTGAAGACTAAAGCAAATTGCGGTCTGGCAAGTATGACGCCTTCCTTTAGAAGCTGAAAAAAGTTAATGTCCCAGACCCCACAATATTCATCAGTCAGTAACAGACAGGGGACACAACTAATAAAAAAAGGATCCAAGTTGATTTTTTTTGGCAGCATCAACAAACTCTTGTTTGTTTATTTCCCATCCCTACATAACTCATATTCAATCAAATTTGTTTCACTACATATTTCCCTTCTGATCATCCGCCCCCCTTTCCCACCCACTCCGCCCCTCAGTTTGAGAACCAGTGTTGTAGGGGGAGTTGAGACGGAGCAGCGACTCAGTGCAGAATCCCAAAAACACTAAAAAACCATAACGTGTGATCGCAGTCCAAACCTGGCAACCCATGCTATGGTCAGATAATGAAGAGTTACTCTGGGCGGAAAGCTGTTGCAAAGAAAGCAAACAAGCGTATTTTCTCAAAATGCTGAGCTCTTCCCTAGACCAAATTTAGATATAATACATTGATGAGTTTATCCACGTGCAAAGTTTATCCAGACCTGCTCCGCTCGTCTGGCGCTGCAACCGAACAAAATCTTTACAACCTCTCCACTGTCTAACAGCTGCAAGTGATCACATGGCAAGGAGCCAGGGGGCGATGTGAAAATGGCTCTGGGTTCTTATCATTATGTAATGCCAGCTCACAGTCACTGATTTTTTTTAAGGGTGTTTCTTGTCAGATGTGTCCAAATGTGTAAGACCATTGTTGGTGAAGTGCAGCGGATGCAACATTAACTTGGATATAGATGTCAGCCGCTATGGGATGAGAGATGCGGCGTAAAGATGAATGATGGAAATGAATAGATGCCACATTATGTTTTAATGGCTTTTTAATGGTCATGACCTCCCAACGAGAATCCATTCCCATAAGTCAAATGAGTGAAATGGATTCCCCAATAAAGAGGCTGATGTTTAGAGTTTAAAACACAACCCCTGACGGACTCGTCTTACCTTCTTTTCGGATGTTTGCAACCATTTCTCTGAGTTTTGAGGGCAGTTTTGCCAATATATATCTTTTTCATATTTTTCTCTCTGCCTCGGCTCTCATGTGTGTGTAGTTGTTGCCGCCGCCACCGCCGCCACTGCCGCCACTGCTGCTGTTGCTGGCCGGCTGAATGTCGAAGCCAAGTTTGAACTCTATAACCACAAACCAACAGTCAAAGCTCTAAGTCTTGCCTGGGGAGGCAGATAGGAGTTGGCTATCTGTGATGACCCTGGCAAGAGAGCAGAGAAAAACAGCTTTGAAGTCCCACAGATTTAGCAGCACATTTAGTTCTGTTGACTCCAGAGAAAAAACAGAGATTTTGTGCGCATTCAGAAAATGAGCCGGTTTGGTATGACGAAGCAGAGCTGGGGGATCAATTAAATAAGTTCAGTGAACAAACTTATAATGTGCAATAGTTTGGATTATTGCACCTCCGGTTGAACTTTGCACTTCCGACAGAAAAGGCCAGTTACACTGTTGAAGAAAACTACGACACAGAATGTAGAAAGATTAATATTGCTATCACTCGAGCCTCCTTTTTCATCATTTACTTCTCTCTCTTGTTGGCAACAATTGAAACTGCAGGACCCCTATGGAATAGAGAGGTATTGACCAACTGACCGCAGAGGTTATTCCTCAATAAATCAGTGTTATGATGAATGTGTGCGTGTTTCCATTTCCATCCCTCGTCATTGCTCTGCAGCGCTGAGTCTTGAACTCAGGTCGGCTGCACCGTTAAAATCTTAATAACCTGCCACCAGCAAGCATAAAATCCAAGAATAAACCTCTCAGGTTGTACGCCTTGCTTTATGCAGCTGCGTTTGATGAGTATTGTTGACATCGGTGCCCATTAGCTATCAGTGTGATGTTGCAAATGTCAAATACTATAATTGCTCCTGAAAATGGAAGACCAGTACAGCGTAAAAATAACTGATCATCATCTACAGCCCTCCCCTGAGCGCTGCCTGTCATTTTGGATTTCTCTAAATGCTGAAGCAGTGAGCGTTGGGCTGCAGTGAGAGTGATGCTCTGTGCAGGCTGGTGCTGGTGCTCTTTTCTTAGTCTTTCCAAATTCCAAAACACAAGTGCATGAGTGTAGGAATGGATTGAACACTGCCTATTTGCTCCAACGTAAGATGTGCATGTTTGCAAATCCACCTCACTGGCTCACTGTAGCCTAGCTAGTGACCTAATTAAGCATTACTACTATCTTAATAGCCTACATTTTATGCTTAATTATTTCTGGGTTTTAAGGCTCATTCGTCTATTGTACACTGCATCATGCGCTGTAAAAGCTTGACAGGCGTAGTAACAGTAACGAAGGAGGGATGGGGCAATTACAGTACCAGTAATTGGAGTGCAAAGTCCATATATTTGCCCTTTTAAAAAAAACATTATGCCTTGTCCTTAAGAGCCAAGTAAGCATAAATGTGTAAATAGAGACTGGGGATGCCAGCGGCATAACTTTTATCAGTATCTGCAGAGTGGCGGGGTAGCAGTTCAACAACAAACTGGAATGAATGTTTTGTTGCCTGCCACCATTTCCAATGGCACCACTTATTATTTTTAATCTCCCCTCAACACTGGCTCAGGAAACAATGGCCGTCTCTGGAAACACCGTCGCTGTAGCCATTTTCTTATCTGCAAGTCACAGAGGGAGAGGGGGAGAGAGAGGAGGAAGGAAGATGGGAATAGTCGCTGAATTGGTGAGGGGAGTGTGGTTGTATACAATCCATCCTCACAAACATAAACACACAACTCCCTGTAGTGCATATGAAGTACTGTACCCTCACTGTATCAAAACACCTCCCCCATGGGGGATAAACGCCAGATCTCGGTGCCTCAGGTGTTTTTTTGGGAAGGTAAACACTATCCATGAGAAGGAACAAATCTAAGTCCTCAGAGAACCCCAGCGATCGGCTTACTGCTGCCTCTACACTGCCAGAGAAACTCAGAACAGCAAAAGATATGTAAATCAAGCACAGTTTCCTCTCCATAGTGTTCCCTCATAAGTCTTAAGAGGGGCCTATTGTGTGGATGGAAACACGAGTAAACCCGGTTTACCTGAAAAACTTTCCCCGTGTGTTACAACTTGTCATAATGATCAGACAATGCGCGCTACAGGGAGTACAGCAAATGGCTGTCGTAATGCTGCAGACTTTAACCTACTTCAGTCAGACAGTTCCCACCTCCCACTCCGCCTGTATACTTCCTCTCTTTCACGAGAACGGCTCCGACAGCAACTGACTCCAGAAAACAAAACAAAAAAACAAAAAAAGCCTTAATGCAAAACCTCCTAAAGGTCACTAGCAGCCAGCATCCATCTTGGATCTACATTGGGGAGCCCTTATGGTGCCCGCAGGTTGATTTACTGGTAATGAGCCACGGGAGGTGAGCGAGTAGAGCTACTGCCTGCCAGATATACTATTCACAGTGACCAAATGAGGATATTAAACTTTAATGGCCACAGTACCATCCCTCCTGAGCACCGCTATTTAAGTGAGCAGCTCACAGAGGCACAGCGCACCTCATCTACTATAAACAGTTCATGTTCCAGCTTGGAAGAGAACTCTGCAGGTGTTATTTTTGTTGTTTTGGCCATCATTTCTATTCACTATAAACACATCGTACTGACCAGTAATTGCTGAGACCTGGGAGCACTGGTGACATTATGGCAAAGAAGTCCCACTGTGCAAGAGAGACCAGAGGTGAGATGATAAAACAAGCCGTAAACAAGCATGTTTCAGCCACATTTTCTCAAACACTTCGAGCGAGACAAAAAACAAAAAGCAAAGAAAAGTTTGACATTTTGGCAAATACTCTCATTTGCTAGTGAGATTATCCAGACTGACCCTCAAATGTAAAGTAAATACGAAGCAACAGACAGCAGCCAGTTATCTTAGCTGAGCATAAAGATCGGAATATCGGAACATCTCCAGGTGTGTTTGCGGTGACCAAAACAAGTATTTCAAGCCAGAACATGATCTATAACCAAGTAGCTTTTGTGCCTAAACCTAACAAGATCTTTCCATATCATATCCATTTGCAGAAATGTACATTGACAACATTTGTTCTGGGGATTGGGTTGGCGAAACAACTCGCCAGACTCTGTCCAAAGGTTGCAAAATCTGCCTCCCAGCACATATGAGGGTGCAAAGTCAATGTTAACTGGACATGTTTCCAGTAAGATGGTTGATAATCGTATCTAGTGCCCTAGTTTTCTCTTCCAAAGAAGTACGGCTTACCAGGGGGATTGTATACTTGTCTGACTTACGATGTTTCTTGCCCCATTTAACTCATTTTTTGGTACTGCTGCTGCATTCACAGACCTTAGCAATTCATGTGGTGATGGCCAGAACAACACAAATAAGACCGAGTTGTTGCTTTAAAAGCATCTCTGCTGCTGCATGACTCACAACGATAACAGCCCAATAGCCAAAGGAGACCAAACATGAGCAGAATGGTGATAATTAGCAACACTACATGACAGGTTTTTCTCCCTCGGTCCGATCTACCACAGTTGTGGAGTCTTTACTTGAGAGCCATGTGTTGTATACTTCTTCTGATGCAAGACTCCAGAAATACAACGTTCTCTTGAGCATGCTCCACTACCAGCGGCCAGAAAAACAGCTCCATGGATTAAGTCACCAGAGTAATGATGATGATGACTAGTCAACACAGTTTGCTGCCCGAAGACAAGAGCTGCAACTGAGGAGCCCGGCGCTGTTTATCACTTCTTTAGTCTCTATCTACATATCAAAAGAGAGTCTACCTTAAGTGGGAGAGAGGGAAGAACTTGTTGGCTTTAAAACTGATAAAAAACTTTTTTTGAAGAACTCCTTTCACAAGCGCCTGAAGGATCGGTTTGATTTGAGGTTGGATCAAATCATCAAACACTGATAACCATTTGCTTTGACCGCATGTGGTTGTGAATCAGTATCTTGATGTACAGTAACGACCTGATCATGTTCTTGCAGGTGATCCCGACCACAGTTCAAGGCCAGACACTAAATTTGTTTGAACTCCACATCAGGCTTTATATCCACAATACTGTTTTCTAACACATAAAGCTCCTGGGGATAAATTAACCAGAAATGAATAGTTCCCCATGCTGTGCCATGACTCATCCAACTCCCCTTCAGCTCCTTCATGTATCTTTGGCCTTTGGCCTTTTTAAACAGCCCGTCAGTCATGGCAGTAAAGTTGTATTAGTGTGAGTAGAAGCGCGTGCCTTCATTCTCGCAACAAGCTTCAGCAGAAACAGCGAGCGCTCAATCAATTTCAACAATTTGGAGGCACATTTCACACTATTCCTGATCAGATAAAGTCACAGCGGGGGGCTACAGTCGGAAGTCACCACAGGGGATCTTTCCCACATCATGCCGAGGTTTGTGCACTTGAGTTGGACTGCCGGAAAGGTTCGTCTTCTTCTCTTTTTCAAGTCAATCGCAGGGTTTTACTTTGAAAGACACCTATTTGATTTGAATTCAGAAATTGGACAACTTATATTGTAGGATTTAAAAAAAAATGCCCAAGAAGAATAGGAGGAGTGATTGCAGCACTAAAGACTAACAGATTTTAGCAGCGGAAAGCATTGATTTACCAATAAAACAAACTCCAGATTAGTGGATTAATTTCTTTAGTTGACAGTAAGTGAGTTAGTGTCTTTAAGCCACAGTGCCATAAAAAGCCATTACGCCTCAATGGAAAAAGCCTCATACTAAAGTAAACGACAGAGAAGCTTTAGGAGACGATCTGTGCTTCAAATTGGGAGTAAATTGCAGCCCCATCTGTAACTTACTACTGCCAAAGCATACTTTCAACAGTGTGATACTGGCAGCTCACAGCTCCTCATGGTCCAATTGAAACCTCCTTTATTATGCTGCAAAGTGCTATAATCCTTGCATTGACTGTATCACCACCTGGCGCCGCACAACAGAAGACTCTGGATCCGACTGCTCCATCACAACAGGGTATAAGCAACAGGTTCAATTATCAACATTAATTTGGTAGCAATTAATCAAATAGATGTATGGATATCATTTATTTGGTACAATTCTGCTAATTTTACACGTCAAAGTCAGTTTAAAAGTCGCTGGGAGCATAAAGAGAGATCTGTGTTCTGTTTTGCGTAAAAAGCAAAACGGGTCTATTGCCAGTTTAAAGTTTAATGAATCTTCACATAGATCAGATTTAGTTTAATAATTAAAGGCAGGTCTTTTTTTTATAGCTTACAGTGTCTTGACAAAGTATCCTGTCTTTTTTTTTATCTCTTTGAATCTACCAGTTGTATATCATTGCATTTCACGTTTTGCAGGGAGATATAAAATGCCAGTATCAGTATCTAGGAAATCTAGCTTGGATCACAGGTTGTGCTTCGGTATCAGATATAGCAGTACCAGTCCGGTACAGCTGGGACTGATCTGGGCTCTGGTCTCAGTTTTAGGTAACCCAATCACCAGAATTGATGTTGGAGATGTTCAGTGTCTGAGAATCATGCAGCTTTACGTTTCTCTGATTTTATGTTTAATACTATGCACAGAAAATGTGTTAAGGATCAGGAAAAGATCATGTCCTGATATCTCCTTAAGAATAGCAAGGATTGGTTTCTCGCGTGACGACCATCTCCGCCACCACATACACATACGAAAGTCAGCAGATTTGTTATTATGACTATAACACACATATTTGAATGCATCTGTGGATTGCAGAGACGAAACAGGCAAACATTTTATCCTGGCAACCGCGCCGGTTTCATAGAGCGATCTTACAGTCTTCATGAGACTGGCCTTGGGCTAAAACACCGACTTCATCTTTGTCTGTGCTGCTTTAGAATTCTGTCAAAACAGCCAAACAATTAATGTCAGAGTATAAAAGAAAAACTACCAGAAATGTTTTCTGGAAAAGACTGCAAGCCCCAGAGAAGGAGCTTTAAATCACAACTCCCTTTCAATTCGACGAGCTTGTTCGGAATTCGACTTCTGAAGACCGTAAGGATGCGGATTACATACACAAACAGTACAGGAGGATTTGAGGCATGGACAGTGTAGGTACACCCGAAACACTTGAATTTTACCTTTACCTTTATCAGTTACATAACGCTGTAAACATTACATGCTGGAGACATTCTCCAGCTCTTTGTTTATGTTTCTCTATGGGTGAAGAATGAAAAATTCCTTCAGTGTCTGCGGTAGAGCGACAAAGATTCAGGGTCAGTCTTGAAAATATGCACCAGAAAGCCTTCTGGGCAAAAACCTGGACCATGTAATAGTCTTCAGATTCTTCCGGTCACATAAAGTTCACCTATAACTCCAAAGATGTTTCCCTTCTCATCAAGAAAAACAACTGGAGCCCTCCTAAAATTGAATGTGTTGTTTTAGCCGAGGGCACAGTCACGGAATCACTTTACATTTTTACTGCAATAACAGCCTGCTGGTAAAAACAAAGGTGAAATTAATACATTTTCACATTGCTGTATCTGTCTGGCTCTCTTTCTATCTGTGCTTCCTGACATAACTGGACATGATTATGGCTGTGGAGTTACACCGTGCCGCGGGACAGCAGTTCACTGTACTCTTCACCCCGCCATAACCTTTCGAGCAAGCAGCAGTAGTCGGAGACAGAAAAGTGGGAGACGCTCCGCTGAAAGGATGCTTCACACAGTTTATACATCGTGTGAGCTAAGACCACAGCCTGAGCTTCTTATTTTCTCTCTCTTGTTAAAAGACTGTGAAAGAGAATGAGTTCAGTCCTCGCTGACGTTGCCACGACAACACAGTCGTGACATACCTGTGCTCGCAGGCTGGCGGGGGACAAGAAGCCTCACACTGTTGAGATACAACACTACTGTATCCACACAGAAAAGTGTTTTAACGGTCTATTAAGCGAATGCTCCTGACGATTTAATCGATCATATCCATGTTTGATGTTTATTGTAATTATGCCATATATTTTGATGTCTATTTGTGCACGCAGTAAATGATCCTGCTGTAGTGTCGAGCTGTAGGGATGCCAATGTCAGTCTGTTAGTCCTTTGTGAATGTTAGCGTTTCGCTCAAAGCACTAGTACAGCCTCACACAGAGCCACTAGCACGTCTCTAGACTGTTCAAAGTTATGTTGGGTGTTATGTATCTGATCTTGTGTGGAATTAAAGAAAAGTATCTTATCGGCAGTATCGTAGTTTAAAGCTGCAGTGACACACATTGACACAAATCGTCTGACACAGAGGCAGACACTGAAGGATTCATTTTCTCATATTAGGAGTGACTGGAAAGCAAGACCAATGCTTGGTCTGTTTTTGGTCTCTACCGACTAATGTGTAACATTTGTGGCACTTGTTCGCCAGTTAGTCTCTAGGCCTCTCCTTTTTTGTTTGTTTAGATTATTGCTTCAAGAAAAGCTTCTAGCAGAGAACAATAATTGAAAAAGAAGACAATTGTACATGTTCACGGAGGCGTTGTTTGGTCTGTAGAACTCACGCTGCTTCACAACTTTGCAGGCTTGACCGACACAGGGTACACCCTACAAACAACCACGCAAATGACGTGCTGCGTCTGACTGAAAGAACACCACTCGAGGGCAGTCCAGTGTGAGATTAGAGACCAAATCAACATTGTCGCTGAGGACATTTTAGCTGAGAAATAAGCCAAGTAGTTGCCGGATCTTTATTCGTCTTAACTCTACATTGCTACGTTTTTTTTGTTTCCAGAGGCAGCAAGTCGTGCTGGACAACCCTGATTTGAATAGTTAGGGCCAGAAAACCTAAACAATGAGCTGAAAGATGCTAAAATCCTCTAAAGAGTTTAAGTGAACTGCAGACTCATGTAGTATTCCTCTGTGGGTTTGTTACTGCGAAGGCCTTTCGATACAGTAGTCATGTGATTGTTTACACATATTGTTTTTTTAAAGGTATAGAACATAAATACTGAATCTGAACTCAGGAGAGAGATTACAGTCTATAGGATCCTGTCCCTCTGTATGTTGTACAGTAGCTTGGCTCAGGGCTGCAGAACACAAAGAGGTACAAAGGGCCATGACGAGCAAATTTCTCCTTTGAAGAAGGAATCCTGCGCTTTTCACCTTCCAGCTTTTTCTCTTTATCATCGCAGCCCAGTTTGGACATCTGGAAATCCACCATGCATTACACCGCAGGAGGAGATCAGGAGTTAGTGAGATCGCCTGCATGTAGGCTGAACATACAGCAGCGCGCACGGCCCCCCGGGGTGCAATGAAGTATTTATTGAGGTGTAACGTGCGCAATAAGTGCACAGTTTGTTCAACATGTAGCCTGTAAGCGCGGTAGGTGTGTTTGCTTGTACGTGTTTGACAGAAAGCCTCTCGTCTGGTAAAACAGCATTTTTTTTTTTTTTTTTTTTAAAGCAGCCTGACACAGAACAGCCGCTGTATCAACAAATTATTGTGGATATAATCGGAGCACTCGCTGAACCATGACCCTGGACAAGGGAGCTCAGGACTGAAGCTAATGCATTAACGAGCTGCAAAACCGAAGACAGAGTCATTTGTCAGAGCTAAAATAGCCTGCGTGGGGACGGCGAGATCAGGTTAAATCTGTGTGTTGAAGAGTCAATCCTATGTATTTTATATATGACAATAAAAGCCACACACCCTGCTCTCTTGAGACACACTTTGAGTTTAGAAGAACTCTCATGGTCAACTGTATGGGCGCTCCCGAGGCTTATGTAGCTCAGCTGACCCTGTCCTCTTGGCTTTGACGGAGCCAAATATATGCTGATGTGTGGCAGACAGGCGTATCTCCAATAGTCCTGGGAGCAGCGAGGGTGGTGAGGTGGGAAGTCAGAGACAAAGAAGAAGTCTTCAGACTGAGACATGTGATTCACAGAGGTCAAAATCAGAGAATACATGTGCACACTCGAAGACAAAGCCAAACCCTTGAGTTTGCTCCGAGGCAGATCCCTCATCAGCCACCTCCAGATGCTACAGTAGTTCACCCTCACAAATGGCTCCTGCATAAATCTCTGATCTCATCGTCTTGGAGATAATTAGACAGAAGAATGAGAGAGCAGGGAGGTGGCAAACTGCTCCAGGCTAACCTGAAGGGAGCCTTCGTATAGCAGCTGCTTTTGGAAGCTACGTGCCTAGCTTAGGGAAAGACGAGAGGGATGAACAAACAGAGCCTCTTCAGGCATATTCCTCAAAGTCTGAGTGGAGCCCGGTGGGCTAGTGGTGCGTCTCCCAGGGGCTGCTGCAGGAGGCAAGGTGGATCATGGGTAGATACGGCTGATGAAGTAAAGCTGAAACATTTGTAGAGACCTAATTAAAAGTCACAGCAAGTCAAGTGAAACCAATACAGCTTTAATTCTCCATGCTTTTTATTGAGCTGGCTGTTTAAACGCGTTTCTGTCCTTGGTTTATCCAAAACTAAACTCAGCAGCTATGACTGTAATTTGTCGAGGTGCTGGAGTATACGCATAAATGAACTTCCACTACCCTTGGACTCATGGACACTTGCTTGAATTGAAAAAGGATTTTTTTTTTTCCTGTTTACAGAAAATTCAACTTAAAGGGATGTAGTTATCTTTTGACTTGAGGCCCACAGTTTCCGTTTTTAAGAACATCATGCGCTCACACCATTCCCGCTCTGAATTTCAATTTGGCAGTGACATACTTTTTTTGGGAAAGTTCAGCGTGTCCTCTGTCTGACTGTCACAGCATGCTCCCAAAATCACCCCATAAAGATGTTATTAGTGATCTAAAAATAAAAGAAGACCAGTGATTACAGCGATTTACCAGACACAGGACTTCGGGGTGGAAAATTTGCACAGGACGTGAAGAATGAGAATTGCCACTAAGTGTTAATTATCTTACAATCAACAGATCACATAAAACTGATACTTTTGCAAGGCTGATATGCTTTCGTGCTCTTCGTTTCGTGAATGTGTAAGGTTTCGTCATTGTGTGATGATCTCAATTATAGTCGCCGTTGATCTAACACAGTTTACATGTGAAGAGCAAAAACAGCCTTTGGTGATAAGCGTTGGCTTGTTATCTATGACAAGAATCGTTTTAGAAAACTGAGGAGGAGCAGTTCGTGGTGTGCTGCCGGGGTTCGGTGGAGCTGAGGATTTGTTTAGACAGCCTTCAAGACTTATTTATTCAGATTTTTTTTTGGGGGGGGGATCCAATTATGTGTTTGGCTGCAAGAATGACCAAATATTTCTGTAGAGTTTTGTTTGTATCACCAGAAAACATGCTGCTGCTGCGAATTATGCTTAACGTTGTTCCAAATTGGCTTGTTATGATGTCCTTTTTGACAGGAGCAACTGAATGGAAACAATATTTGCAAACTAAGATTGCCTCTCATGCCACGTGCAGTACTGTAGTATTTAATTTCACTGCCATCTTTGAAGTACTGATACATTAGTTACATGCTGTCATAACACGAAAAACAACGCTGCAGGGCTGAGAGGGTCAGAACTCATTGTTCTCGTTTTCTTTTGTGTTTCGCACAAGATTAATTAAAGCTCTTCGCATTGTGCTGGAAGTTGGAAACTCACTTCAAAGACCCTAAGTTTCCCCCTGGACGGCACCTTATCCGAGGTACTGTTTGCTTTAATTATGTAACAGGAAGCGGGGATCATCTTCAAAAAAAAAAATCAATGTTTCCTCACTTGCTGGAGGTTAAGACTTGAGGTGAAAGCAATTAACTTTCCTGATGTTATAATCATAACATGCTGACATTTTATTATTATCAAACCAGCTGAGGGCGATATATGGAGGAAGACCTCATGATTTACTGCCCTCGAATATAAACCAATCACGTGTCTTTTCTCAACTCAGCGAGTCAAATATGAATCGCTCTCTCCCCCTCTTTCCCCTCTAATCTATACAAGGTGAGGAGTTTGGCTTAATGAGAACAACTTTCCCTCTCATGATGCACTTGTTCACCCATAATTGCCTCTCTGTGGTATCATCTCGCCCCATAAATGAAAACCAGAGTTAATGGGAGGCTGTGAGAACATTTTGGCGCCTTATTATTCTCACGCCAACAAAAAAAATCCAAATGACAGCTGAATCGACTGACTGAAGAAAAAAACAAAAAACAAAAAACAAAGCAAAACACTGGTTTACTCCACTTCCTTTGCTGCAGAGATTACAGTGACAAAAAGCGGCAGTTTACTCCAACGCGCTGCACGACACGTACTCTGCAAACATGTCTCCCAACCCAACCTTCATGCGAAAGCACTCAAGCTACGCAACACATGGACCGCACGGCACAACACGGCTACAGGGGAGCACTCACAACAGTCATTATTTTATACACGGAGAAGTGTGGAAAAAAGCACTTATCTCAGAGCAGCCAATAAAAACCCAAGCATGCACTTCTCCCCTTTTCTTGCCTTACCGTTTATGTGCTTTTCGCCTCATTTTCAGCAGATAAAGATCACAATATTCATGTGCCTGTGCATCCCCCTCAGAGCGGCATGCATTTGGAAAAAGCCTCCTCTAATTCTGACTGGAGACAGGCTGGTAGGCAGAGAGAGAGCAAGATAGAGAGAGCGAGAGAGAGAGAGTGAGCTGAGAATTGAATGGAGCAGGAGGAGGTGTACGGGAGGAGGAGGGGTTATGGGAGTGATGGAGAGGAGATGGAGAAGGAGGGAGAGGTGTTGTGGTGGTGGTGGTGTCACTGCCACTGCCCAGGAGGAGAGAGAGCGTAAAAAGTGAAAGTGGCTAACCTCATGTCATGCAGCATCTCTCCATCAGATTCCTGGTGGGAAGAGAAGAAGAGAGAGGGTAAAATGATTAGATTTATTTATCAAGCAGATTTATCTGGCGCCGCTGCCACGGCATGCTGTGGAGTACCTCTTATCTGGGGTTTAACGAGCTCTCAGAGTGTCTGTCTCGGCAAACAAATATATCCATTATTTCCCACTCTGGGTACACATACAGTACTATTTCACTATTGAGAGCATTAAATGAAAGAGGGGGGAGCGAGAGAGAGCGAGAGACAGAGCAAGAAATGACAGATTAACAGTTCAAAAGAAAAATGCTGTGTGCTGCAGAAATGGAGAGAAAGTGCCCAGGGGTAAGAGGCAGACTCGCACACTGTAGCTGTCGAGAGGAAAGAAGAGAAACAAAAAAAAAAGATGAATGATATAAAATGGAAAAATTCTGGGAGGGAAAGTATGAATGTGAACAAAGCTTGAACGTCTGTTATGTAGTTTATGAAAGTCAATTTAAAAGGCTGGTTCAACACTTTGGTAAACAAAGTGATTGGTTCTGTTGCCTGGAGTTAGATGAGATGATCGATACCATCTCAGTTTTAATGTGAAGTAGGCCCGTGAAGCTACAGAGGGCAGCTTGTTAGCTTTGCATAGCATGAACACAAAAACACCAGAACCTGTAAACCTCACCAATTAATGCATTGCAGCATTTTTCTTGGAAGGACCAATCGTTGGGGGGGTTTTCTGCGCAAGCTAGCCGCTTCCCTGTTTCCAGACTTTATGCCAAACTAAGCTAGCTGGCTTCTGATTTTAGGTTCAGATTTACTGTACACATAAAGTCATATTTTTTTAAAGAATGAAAAGAAGAATAAAAATAGGGTCAGATGAGATAATTGAAACCACTCTCATATCATATATTCAAAGCTAACAGTGGCCTGTTTGCCGATTAGCTTAGCATAGTTTAAACACTGGAAATGTGGAAAAAGCTAGCTTGGCTCTATCAAAAGTAATACAAAAACAATCTCTACCAACACCCCTAAACCTCGCTATTAACACATTATACCATTGTCTTGAAGTGATAAATTGTTGAGGGGTTTTGTGCATGAGCTAGCTGCATTTCCTGCTTCCATTCTCAAGAACAAAAAAAAAAAAATGTCTACCAGACCTTCTTCACATATTCACTTATGAATACATCACAGCATTTTCTTGAATGGACAAATGTTTTTTACCAAAATGGTTTTGTGTGGAATCTAGCTACCGCCCCTCTCCCAGTCAAGTAAAACTAAGCTAACTGGCTTCTGACATTAGTTTAAGATTTATCATACAAACACAGAAGAGGGAATCTCCTCCTCTAACTTGAAATAAAAAAAATAAGATGTAATGTATATCCTGAAACCTATTCCTCTAAGACACAAGACATTTAAATTAACATACAACATGAAGGTGACACCTCACTCCACTCAGTTATGCTCCGTCACGTCTTTCCTATTTGAAATAGAGATGAATGTAAGAACACGTCCTTGTTTGCACACATTTGTTTGTTGCCCATGAATTATGCATGACATGGATTTCAGAGGAGCATTCACCATTTACATTTTCACTTGGGATTAATTCTTTGGTGCAGAACCAATTACTCAGCGCATCCCCTGGACCAAAGTTGACATGGCAAAGCATATATGTGCAGCCAAGGTCCAGAACAAGAAACTAAAAACGCTGTGACACTATAGTGATAAAAACCCTCTCCAATTTACGCCAATTAACTTGATATTTTAGCTCAGGGACTCAGACATTGCAGCTGTGTGTTGTTGTGGTTGCTGCAGGTTGGTGTGTACTGCAGGTGTTTGTGTGTGCCAAGTTGCATGTAGCTCCAGTCGGCCTCAGGATTTATAGCGGAGGATTCAGTGAGGTATAATGAATGTCACAGGTACACGGCTTCAACACACGGTTGTGAGAGTGCAGTGTGTACTTGTGCAAACGTGTATGCTGCGCTTGGTGGTGTTGTGTGTGGGTGTTACAAACAGTGCGAGTAATACAGCAGGATGACTCATACAGCTACTGAATGAGACAACGCTCAGTAATCCCCTCTGTCCATCCCTCCATCCCAGCATCCCTCTGCGCGGGGAGGGCAAGCCTAGAGAGAGGGCGGTGGAGGAGGAGGGAGTGGATCGGCATTCCTGGAAGGCATCACTGAATAATAATCTGCTGCTGCAGCTACTATAGATGTACATTCATTCACTGAAAAGTGTAAAATGTCAGCCTTGGTCTTGCTGTTAAAAAAGTGTGACCCCACCACCACCACCATCACCATCAGATGGTAGTTATGGTTAGTTTCCAAACAAAGACAAACACAACAGTTTTTAATCTTTACAGAGCAACTTTAAAGCAACTGAAAATCTTGTTTTTGCTGGCCTACAGTGCTCAGTGATGGAGAGGTCTACTCCAGTCCATGTCTTCTCACCATATGTGCAACAAAGCATGCCTCAGACCACACCCATAGGTGTAATCAGATGTGACAGACTTAAAATTTCAGCCAGAGAGGAGAGTAAAACACTGATATTCAGTGCTGGACGTTTCTTGAAGACATTTCACCTCTCATCCAAGGACTGAAGAAGCCCCTTCGATGAGAGGGGAAGTCGTGTTGCCTGCGATACAGCACTTAGAACACCGGTCATCACAGTTTTTCATCATATCAAATCCCATTTCTGATACCATACCATCCTTAAAGCAAAGCAATATTGTATTTTAGTACGTGATGTTACTACAGTAACATGGCGAAGAAGATCGTTGTAGAACTGTAAAATTAACATTAGCAGAGCTGCTGCCAGTAGTTTAGTGTTAATTTACATCAAAATCGTTTACAGTGACAGTTGTAGATTCACGTTCAGTTTGTGTACAGTATTTGAAATTCATCACAGTATACACCTTTTTCTTTCCCTCCTTCCCTCTGTCAAAGAATTTCCGTCCTTGTCCGTCCAATGACCCGCTCTTCATTCACTAACTGTGTGAAAAGCTGCCATACAGCACTTTTCTCTCTTGGTACCAAACCAAATGTATTCATTTCGGTTCATACACCCACTCGTCTGCTGAACAGTTGCTAGGGAGCTGCCATCCAGTGAATAAATTCCGATCCAGAAGCTGCATCCCAAACATCTGCCTGGTTCCTCGCTTCTGGACATTGGTCAAGGTCCATCCATTTAGCTGCAGAGTATTTGTACAATAATGCAGTATGGTGTGAGAGGCCATGGTACTGAGTGGCGTCTCTAAGCCTGAGGCTCAAAAGCACAAAAAAAAAGATGGGGGAAAGTGTGTAAATAATTCATGTATTATACCTTCACACAGGCAGCCAGGAAGGATCGTGAAATTTGTTTGAAACCCAAGCTGTAAATACGGGTGAATGTATTTTTAATATCAAATGCCAAAGGGACCGATACTTACGCTTTGCTATCTCTCTTGTTGGATGTTTGGAGGGCGGAAAGATGCTAATACATTTAAATGAGAGGAAATATAGACCTTTACCGTGGCAATCCTTTGAGAACATCCTTGCTATGAAAACATTTGTGCGAGAAAATATTCATTTAAATTGCAGGTCATGCTTTTATTTTCGTGGGAGAATGTGTTTGTCTACATGCCTGTGCATGTAGACCACATAATTCAGATCCCCTATTCACATCACGTTGATGAATAATCATGTCAGCAGATTTTGTTTTGTGTGGCAAGTGGGTGATTAAGCAAAACACCAAACATAAATGATTCACATCTAATAAGAAGTGCAGCATTCAGCTAACAAGGAGGAATGTGATGCAATGCAATGTATCAAAGCTTTTATAAAGATCGGGTGAAATCATCAGAGGCTTCAGTAATCTTTTTCATTTGGCTCCTTATTTCCAGCAATCTTCTCCTACTCGTACTGCATGATGAGGAAGCAGGACATGCAGCCGCACAGTCAATGTTCCTCTCTGATATAATTTTCTTAAAATGATCACAGCAATTATCTGTACAAAAAGGGCAAAATAAAATAACTGTGGATGATGTAATAACTGCATATGACGTAATATGATCCATTCATCCATATCTGCAGTTTTATCTTGATTACGTTGAAGGTTGAAGATTTACAGTCCGGATGTGAAAATGTAGTTAAAATGACTAAATGTTGATTTAGACCAACAACCTTTTCACAGTAAAAGCTCGTCAGCATAAAGAACAATGTATCCATATGACAGTAT
Source organism: Sparus aurata (assembly GCF_900880675.1). Taxonomy (NCBI): domain Eukaryota; kingdom Metazoa; phylum Chordata; class Actinopteri; order Spariformes; family Sparidae; genus Sparus; species Sparus aurata. Next base: position 12,372,995 of record NC_044202.1, read on the forward strand.
GCTCATGACTTGCCATAAGTCTACACCACTAAAAATGATAATATCTTGGTTGACGAAAACCTGGTGCATGTTCACAGGGTTGAAGATGCATGTCACTGATTTTATTTTCTTGGCACAAAAGCCCTCCCTCTATCAGGTTAAAAGCAGCAGCTGGCACCTTAAGAGACGGAAGCAGATGGTAAGTTACTTTACACCTTTCCATTGCCAACAGAGGTGTCGAAAGAAAGTCATTAGGAAGAAAAACAGCAAGATCAGTCCAGCACCAACACTACCAAATACTAATATTACAGGAACGACTTTCTACCAAAGAAATAGCCCCTATAAAAACCATTGCAACCTAATTTCCCCAGGAATTCAGATCGGACAATTCTACACCTCATGATTTACATCCAGTGCCAGTGTTTAGTGCCAATGCAGGGAGTAGTATTTCTTTTATGTAGCAAGGCAATAACATAAAAGTATTTTAAAAAGACTGTAACCAAGACATACCAGTCTCAAAGGGACATTCAAACCAAAATTAAAAATACATATTTTTCCTTATGAGTTGCAAAGATTGGAAATATCAGCCAGACGTGCCTGCCTTCTCTCTTACAAATGGAACAAGATGGCACTTGCTCAAAGCGCTATAAAATACATTTAAAAAACTCAACAGCAGTCCCTCCGTCCAGAAAAAATTATCCATAATGCATCAATCACTTTTCTTTCTACCAAACTACACCCAGTAAGTGTATCACTGTGCAAAAGGTAGCTTGAACCTACACATGGACGGGAGGCTAGCAAAGTAAGTTAGCTACCACTACATCACGCTGTTAGTGTTTACATTGTGCACTGCCACGACGACAAGCCCCTTATTTATTGTGTCTGTATATTGCACTTCATAGAATCAATCATGTTTGTTTACAGTCACTTCCGGGTAGAAACCTTCTCCATCATGAACAAACTTACAAATAGAAAAACACTTTGACTAATGTTGGGTTAGAGATGTAATTTTCTTGTTGTAACACAGAAAATGACTTGCTTGAATTTACCCACAACTGGCAGGATGATTTATGGTTGCACATAGGTGACCTACAAAGGTGGTGTTATACATCTGTGCTAGCGTGTACGTGTTGCTGGCAGTGGTGAGTCAAGTGCCAGCTATAGTTTCCCCAGTTAACACACCTTCAGTTCGCAGATGTGTTTCTGCCCTAGTCATAGTGGACATACCAAGTGTCCATAGGGAGGGCACGCATCTAACAAAGACCAAACCGTACCACGCAGATCACAAATCAAGCTTTAGTCTGAGATGTTCCTGTTGGGTTTATACCAAAGACAGTAAGCTAAGCAACACAGTGCATGAAATAAGCACAGTAAAAGTGATAAATAGGTCGGACTGTTGTGTTTTATGCAATATCTTTAAACATTAAGTTATGACTGAAAGTAACAACAGAAATAAAATTTGCCAATTTTGATATCTCTGTAATGCAAATCAATTGCTAGTTCTCTCCCCGTAAGTTGATAGCTTAATGTCACTGTGATTAATCAATAGTCCAGACAAACACAACCCTATCCCCTGATGAATGTTGATATTGGACAATCCTGAGAAACCACTGCTTACTGCCAAAATGTTTCTTTCTTCCTACAATATCTTCATAGCAAAAAATAGAGTGTATATATAGGGCCCAGGAAGGATTGTTTTGGAAAAATGTTGCTGTATAACTTTTTAATTTAATTTTTCGATTGCTATGCAAGTGAAATTCCCCCATTTGCATTTGGGTGTCAATCAACACTTCAGAAGATACAGATGTCCCAAAACATCAGCAAATACAACGAACACTCTCTGCCCTGAACTACCACCAGATGTAAGTTTGAAAACATGATTTTTATTTTAATATAAATGAACCAGTTTTATATACAGTGGTACTCACAGTGATATTAATAGGTCTGGGTAATGAGGTAGACCTGTAGGACATTCTGGGAAATCCCTCTGGCCAACTGAAGACCGGGCAGGGGTTACTCCGTCCACTGGAAGTTAATTGAGGAGGAGGGGGCTCAAAACTTGTAAACACCCTTTTCTTCTCCTTCTCCCTCCCTCTTTCGATCCTTCTGTCTTTCTCCCAGCATGGCATTTCTCTTCCTTTATCATTTGTCTTCCCTTTCTCTATTCCTCTGTCTCTCTCCCAGTGGCTCTCTTTACTATTCTCCCTCTCTTTTACTTTTTCTATACCCATGGCTCCATTCCTCTCCCACTGAATCCTGTTTTCCCGCTCCTCTCTCTCCGTACTCTTGTCCAGCACTTTCTCATTCCTCTCTTTCCTAAGGGTGCCATTAGCTGCCAGTTCATCAAGTTGCCTTACTCTGTCAATGTCCGTCTCCAGATAAAGTCTCCCAGTGGAGGGCTGTGCCTGGATCTTTGTACATGGCTCCAGGTCGTGCTCCGGGTATGAGTGACTTTCCCCTTTTACTTTCCTCAACACATCCCCGGGCTCCAAGATCTTACAGCTGGGTAATGTCTTGCTCCACTGGTGAATGGATCTGGTAATGTCCTTTGAATCATATTCCTTGATGGTCTGGAGGTTTGAGCTGGTTGGGCTGTACCACAAGTTTGTTACTGATGTAGATAGTGGTGCCAGTGGTGATGTTGGGTTTGTTGGCGTTGGATGTAGTGGGTTTGTTAGAGATGGGTGAGATGGGATGGATGGTGGCGGTGGTGGAAGAGACGGGTAGCTATGTCGAAGGGTAGACTGTTGTTGGGGAGGACCACCGTTAGTTTTCATCACCCTGAAGGTTACCTCATTCAGAAACTGCGAGAACTTTCGCCTGTCGTCTGTGTTATCGTTGTGTTGATGGGATGAGACAGTAGTAGCGTTCTTGCTCAAAGTAGAGGAGGACACACTTTGGGTCCCCACATCTTTCCTTAAAACTGTGGGAGGCCTGTCGGGAACACAATCTCCTTTACTTTCAGTTTTAGCAAGCGGACGTGAGAAGATAAGATTTTGGTAAATTACTTCAGGCTCTTCCATGGCAGTAGCAGATGCCTGGTCAGAAGTGTAAGACTTTCCATCTGATTCCGCTGATGCATCATTGCTATCTTGTTTAACAGGAGTCCGTAGCAGGCAGGTCGCCCCTGAGCTCCAGCTATTAGTGTCCCAACTGCCATCATCATCGCTGGAGCTGCCATTGCCACTCTGTGGACTGGGGCTGCTACTCCTCTCGCTTGGGCTGGGGCTGGGGCTGGGGCTGGGGCAGGGGCTCGAGTTGTCCAAGCTGCCCAGTGACCTCCTCTTTAGCCGAGAGATTGATCTAGTAAGGCTGGATAAAGAGCCCTTGAAGCTGGGCAGAGATCCTCTGAGACTTGGTAGTGATCCTTGGAGACATGGAACTGACCCCTGGAGGCTAGAATTTGAACTCTTGGGGCTTGGACTCACAGAGTTTTGCAGACTGGATAGAGAGCCTTTGAGTAGAGGAGAGGATTGGCGGCGTAGTGGTGGATCTTCTTCTTGGTCACTGTACGGTCCAGAGAAGACAGGGCAAGATGCGGTGGAAGAGCAGGAGCCACGATCCTGCCGAGCTGAGGCTGTTCTGGATCTTGGTTGTCGCCGCAGAGTAGCCATATTAACAGTCTTCCTTCCCTTGGCTCGCACAGTCTTTGGTGATCCTTTCTGTACAGACTCGAGCCTGAGACCATCGTCAGAAATGGACACACACAAGTGAACCATGTCAGGCTCAGTAGAACAGATTTCCAATGGTTTTCTGTCCTCTGGCTTTGCCCAATTCCAATTGTCTGCCCTAGTTGTCCCTGGACACCAACAGTGCACCCAAGCTGTTGCAGCGTGACACACTTTCACTGCTCCAGCTCAGTACACAATGACATCCAAAATAGGTTAAAGTCTTATTTGGTTGTCAACTAACCTACTTTCCTCACCATTCATACGCTGACGATGTCAATTCTATTTTCGCCTTTTTAAAATAGCATAATAGATCAACAGCTGCACCACCAGTGCTTTGTCTGTGGGCATCATCAGTAATGAATTTGTGTATTGACAAGGATGGAGTTGGAAAGCAGGATAACCAGGTCACTGATATTGACAACAGCTACCACGTGAAATCTGCTTTGTGGGCAGCAAAGTGGCCACCAATCGATTGGTCACACGTGGTGTGTTTAGTGGTTTGTTGTTGTGCTTGTTGGGCTGTGGTGCAGAGATGAACCTTGAGGACCATGTTCATTATCTTTAACTTGTCCCTCAAGACACACTTGATATTAATTTGTCAACCCTACAATCTATTTCATCTTAAGACAGAACATCTCTATAGATTTGGTGTGGTGCAGTGGCAGCATCTGCTGACTCTTGCTCAGATGAAAAGGAGCCTCCCCAGCAGATGTTACCTTGTCCAGACACCTGGCCTTTACAGATGCAGTAGCTACCAGGGGCATCAGCTCTTCAGCTGCAATGATAATACAGATTGGTGGTACTTCAAAGTACTATAGTTTCTTAGCATTAACTTCTTAGGCTTGCACAACCACCTATTTTCAACATCTCATAACAACCACACAGTTAATTGATAAAATAAACATTTATTTTCTTGAACTCATATTTTGACAAAACTTATGATGTATCTGTGCCGAGTCTAAACCTCCAATCAAAGACATCTTGTAAGCAATTTACAAATTAACATGACAATTTAGATACAGGATTTACTGAGAAGAGGGGGGAAATAAAGGACAGAACTGAAGAAAACCACACATAAAAAGGGAATAATTGAAAAACAGAACAGAACAGACAGATCCGCTCAATCTGTGGGTGCTCTGACTCATGTAGGCTCTGGCAGCGGGACATCAATAGCACCCAGCAGTGCTCCAGTCTTGCGTAACCACAGAACGACTAATTGCAACTAATTGCTTTGTCACATTCTAACTTATTTGATTTTCATTACTCAAAACTAGTGAAGGTATTACAGAATTCAATTAAGTTAATTGCATTTAGTTGTTAAAATAATTGAAATTTGCTATATCTACATTGCAATGTTGAAACTTTATATTTCTTCATGTTGCAACTTTATGTTTCGTTCGATTAAAGGCTATACTTTCATATTGTGATAATGCTGGACTAAGGGTTTTGGTACATTTAGGACCAAAAACACTCAGCTGAGGTTAAGATGCTGCTTTGGTCACCACCAATATATTGGCCACCAAGAGCCATGATATAAACTATATATAGTTCAGCATCATGGCTGTATGAAAAACAAAGCTATCAGTAAGAACATTGGTTTATTCTCTGTTCTTTCTTCCGTGTCTTTATCTCGCATGTCCCCTGGTACAATTTCCCACACACTGTGCAGGACTGATTACTACACAAAGAAGGGTACTCAAGCAAAACAGGAAGAGGACTGCCTCAGTGAGTGAACAGTGTGAAGCTACTCTACATGGCAGATGGCGAAACCACTGAAAAGACACCACTCCCAACAGCTGTACCCTCTTTAATAGAATGTAAAAAGGAGAGTTTGAAGGAGGAGGCTCACAGTGATTTATGGGGAGACAGAGCTTTGGAAGGACCAAAGTAAACCCTTGATGGTGGAACCTGAAAAGATGAGATATTGAGCACATGGTTACTGGTTTGCTGCTTTTATTTGTCATTTATGTTAGTGAATAAAGAGTCGTTGGGTTTTGATTGGAATTTGAAGTTGTCCGCTCTGGGAAATCATGATGATCATTATTCAGAATATTTTGACATTTTATAGACTAAACAATTATGAGAATAATTAACAGATTAATTATTACTTAGAACCCTGTACTAAATGGAAGAAATAAATGAAATTCTAGTGTAGCTCTGTAACTTCAACCTTTTGCGTGTTTTTAATAGGTCAGATGTTGATGCTGATCTTTCCATTAAGAGTCTATTAATAGGGGCAAGGTTTCACCTTTGCTCCAGCAAAGCAATTAGTCGCTCTGTGGTTACGCAAGACTGGAGCACTGCTTAGGATGCTATTGATGTCCCACTGCCAGAGCTTACATGTGTCACACTGTGCATGTACAGCGTCAGAAAGGCCACAGATCCCAGAGATCTGTTCATAATTCTTCCCGTATGTCTCTGATGAAACTCCATGTCAAAAATGTTTGTAGCTACACCTTATTATTAGCTCCAGATCTCATCTTTCTACATTCTGCCTAAGTCGTTCTGATGCAGCTCCGGTTTGACAACTGAGTGATATAAAGTTAAGTTGCTAAGTAGATACAAGTCCAAATCTCTTCCTGTGATTGTGATGCTGTTATACACTACCTCTGAGGGGCTCTAGTTGTCGCTGAGTAATTAAATTTAAAATCCAACTGGGTGCAGCTTTAATTACAATTTGCTTATAAGCCAAGAGGTAAGTCGTCCATCACCACCACCATGCACAGCGGCACCTCTGTGATTCATTTTGTCCCTACAAATCTTCACACCTACAGAAACTATAAATCCTGCAGCAGGATGCAGCCGAAGCAGTGACACAAATGAAAACACGGCAATGTTTCTCGGTTTGTCTTGTGGTCCACCACTTTGGACAAACTACTGGATGGATTCTTCATGGAATTGGTTCAGACAATCCTGTTCCTGAGAGGAGGAACCCTTCAGACTTTGGTCAGCATTTTAATTTGCCCAGTACTTGGACGACATTTGGCTGTACATCCTCATATGTGCTTTCTACTAATTAGCAAATGTTAGCATGCTGCGAGGCTAAACCACAGACAGTATGATAAGTAGACGGAGCTTCTCGGTTTCAAAAGAGAAGCTGATAGGGAAGTGCTTTAAACCTGCATTCTCTCTCATGTCCAGCAGGGGGCTTTAAAGTCAAAATGTATGTAAGCTTATGAGAAAATGACCCTACCTCTCACCTGATGTTTTACCCCAGTAAACAGTTTCCTCATGAGTTTCTGGTCTTTCTATCCTCGTTTAGTCTTTTGAAAGACACAATAGATTTCGGTCTTTTTTTATCCTAAAATCACCATCCATCCATCCATCCATTTTCATCCGCTTATCCGGGGCCGGGTCGCGGGGGCAGCTGCCTGAGCAGGGACACCCAGACTTCCCTCTTCCCTCCTAAAATCACATGAATCTGATATCAGGAACGTCATTTTTTGGTAACTATTTATCACTCTGTATCTCGCAGAAATATTTGTCTCAGGCTTGCAAGAACACAGATTCATTTTGATGGGTTTCGAGCCAACAAAGGTGTAGTATTTTCTGTTCTTCCTTTTGTGCTCACATTTAGCATCCATTATTTCTGAGGAGAAGAACGAACTGTCAAAACCGAAACTCAACAGGATTATAATAATGTAATCAGATGCGGCAACACAAGCATCCCCCAGCTCTTTGAATAATACACTCTCTCTGGCTGTGCTAATAAGATCTTTGCTGACTCATCATATCCTCCAAGTTCGTCCCGATTTCCCCAAAGCCTCGGCAAAATGAAACACAGAGATCAGATGCCTCATTTCATCCCTTCAAGCGTCTGCCTGATGAACTCTTCAGAGATATGCTTTGACATCTCGCGAGCACTTCACATTCACAAATTGGGGAACACGGCTTAGGATTTGGTATTTGCTGTGCATTTCTGCCTCGGTGATTCCAGTGACATACGTAAATCAAAACTATTGACTGCCTTCGGGGTGGTTAAGAGTTATGTTGAGAATTGAAAACGACACAATGTTATGTGCATATGTTGGGTCTGATAATAAGTTTGTATTGTCTGGAAATGGCTGCTCCTAATAAATCCATATGTTTTGATATGTCTCTTTGCGGTGGTTTTTATGAACACACAGGCCTACAGTTATCTGCATTCGGACCCACTGTGAGCGCACTGTCTGTCTGTGCATTACTCGCAAGTCGGCTTTTGTCAACCCAACATGAGACGATTTCCCACAATTGCTGCATAAGAAAAGGGGGTAGCAGCACTCACTCATTGAACTTTAATGTAATTTTACCAGCCTCCATTCAGTACCCACATACTGTTTTTTGCCTCCTCTTCTTAAACAGCACTCAAACAAATGGCACCCCCCCTCCCCCTGGTGTCAACATTGATGTTGTCATGGAAACAGTGATTGTGATCTGGATCCATCCCTTTTTTTTTTTCTCTGTCCAGCTATGTGCCAAAAGAGATCTGTATAGCTTTCCCTCTAAATGCCAAGGCAATAACACAGACACCTATAGGAAATGTCAGCGGCTCTGTCTGACCAAGGATATGGAGTCTGACAGCCGTGACAAGCAATATTTTTCATTTCCATGTCAAAGGGAGCCCCCTTGGTGATGCATCTTTTACATTTAAAGGGAACAGTAAGTAGCAGCGAATTGAAAATGAATGGCACCGTCGCACACTGAAGAGGTCCTGAGGTTACAGGTGAGATTAACATATATTAAGCATTGAAACTATCGCACACCCATGTCTACGCACATGCATGTGCAGACACGTGCACACTCACATACTCATGCAGCACATGCAGAGCTCTCCCTTCATTTGTTACTGGAATTACACATGGCCACTGTTAATGTATGCAGCAGCGCCCTCCAGTGGTCAAACACAGCAAAACAAATGCTGGAATAATTTTTTCTCATCTGCTGTGTTGCATAGAGAAGTGTCTCTCTGGTCAGTCACCTGTACACCACCGCTTGTAGACATAGTCATGGGTGCAGAACTGTTGTTTGATGATTCCCATTATGCCTCAGTTTCACAGAGCGGAAGAAAATATCTTGTCGTTTATTTTATTGTGAAATTAAATGGGTTGGGCAAATGTTTTTTGTTTTTTTTAAAAAACACAGTCCAGCTTCGTTTTAAAAATGCTTTTCACCACAGATTTTAGTATCGTCTTGCTGTTGTGTGTCAGTAAGTAACAACACTACTGCCAATGATGGCAACGGGATACACAACGTTATCTTAAAAAGGCTGCTTCTGTAACGAGCTTCATTATAAAAGACTTTGAAAGACGGAACCAGGGCGAGACCATCTGTTTTATAAAAAAAAATAGTATTGAGTGAGTGGTTATGAATGCCATAGATGCTCCACAGAAGGCAATTTATAATTGTGCCAAGAGACACTAACTAATGAATGTCTGTGTTTTTTTTTAGAGATTCATATAATGGCCAAGCCCCAGACCTGTATTCCTCTTGAACAAGTAATGCTGTTCACTATCCTCTTTTTTAAATGGTACTCATGTGTGTTGCCATTGTTAAACAAAAAAACCCCCACAAAAATAACAGCATTTTCAATCAAACCATTTAAATACAAAGTGCTTCACAACATCACCAAACAAGACGGAATTTACATATACCAAATTGCAAGTGGCACACCTCATATCAGAAGGAGTTGTTTAACAGAACTGAACTGGAAGGCATAGAGAAGTCCGCAATGGTGTCGCCCTGTCCATCCATCACTGAGGATAGCCCGTTCTTTCCTTGCAACTCAGGTCTCACAAAGCAGTGACACTGTGTTGTTGTCGATCTACAATCTTGCTAAACATATGAACAGTCTTACTGAGTTTGTTCTGCAGACATTGAAAACTACCTGGCAATGAATTAGAAAGTTAAAATAGCGTCGATAAAACAGAACCAGTATTTGTTTATCGTCTCCAAACTGTTGAAGCTCTGCATGAAATGCAACCGCTGTAATCCTTCCCTATAGACCACGCCTGTGTTTGTATCCGATGACAGTTTGATCAATCATTAATCCACACAGCGTCCATTTCTTTGCTGCTTTGCTATATCATCAGTGATCAAACAGACAGTAACACGTGCTTTTCGTGGCACTGTGTAACTCAACAGAAAACAGCCTTATTGCAGTCCCAATTTGCTGCACTTCCAGATCAGGAATTTTGTGAGATACTAGGGTTGAGATTTAGCCTGATCCAATATTAATCATCCCAAGAGTGGAAAAGGGCTGAGAAGATAGCCCCTCCGACATCTTTAATCTTATGGGCTTCTCGCTGCGAAGAAACCCATTCTTCGATTCTGGAAGAAGAAGTGCCCACTCTTAAACTCTGGCTAAATGAGATGATGGAAAACTCTGCATTTATTCTTTAAAACAAACTTGGAGAGGATTTGGCATCTCTGCTATCTGCAAAGCTAGAATAACCGAAAAGCTGTTTATAACATACACTACATGCAATATCTGGGAAAGCCCCGGGAGGGTCAAGAGTCGGGAGGGTCATTTTGTTCTTGTTTTGTTGTTCATTACCTCCGCCATGGAGGTAATTTTTCATCCGTGTCTGTTTGTTTGTTTGTTTGTTTGTTGGTTGGTTTTTCAGCAGAATTACATGAAAACTACTGAATGTATTTCCCCAAGAATCGGATGGACGATGGGTCTCGTTTAAGTATAGACCACATTAACTCTGAGTACAGATCCTGACAAAGGGATGGGTCCATTATGAGCTTTGGGGTTTTTTTCTATACATTTATTTCTCAGGGAACAATGCATGGATGTTGATGAAAAAAACAGCTGTATTTAGGTGGCTGGTACATGTCAGTTCAATTTGATGCAGATCCTAATAAAAATCTATCATTCTTAAACAACACAATAGAGAACGTGATTTCATCTGCATCGTTCTGTTGTCCTGGTGGTTAGCTGGTTCAGATCTTCATGGATATTGAAAGCTGTGATGTTGTACAGGATTATGTGGATGCATGCGGATCCTGTTCTCCACAGTCATAAAGCTCAAAACAAAATGTGGTTGTGTGTTGCCGGCAGAATGTCTTTTATATGTTGCCTGATGTGACCCTTCGGACTTTGCCCTGAGATGATTAAAAAAAAGTGACAAAGTGACTAAAACATGTGGAAATCCAGAGGTAGGATGAAAGGCTGTTCACCTGCAGGCGTGTGATTTATATGCAGAGCAGTCACTGGATATTGTATGAGGTGAGACAGTGTGTGTAAATTATCCATCTGATATGAAGACATGTGTGTGCATTGTTAAAAGGTACTGTAGGAGGATAAATGTGCTGCAAAATGCGCCTCTCTCTCTCACTCTCTCTATCTCTCTATTTTTTTTAATCATTCTTCTCCCACTCCTCTGTTCTCCACTTCTCACCTAAATTCTGCAGTATGTATGTTAGAGTATGCAATACATTCAATTTAATTTACATTTGGTGTGTTGTTTTTTTCACCGAGAGGGGGAAAACAGGTGGATCTTTCTCAGAATAGAGGAAAACAAGCATCAAAACCAAGAGAGACACAGACGCAACCTGCAGAAGACAGAGATGTCATCACTGTTTAGTGCTGTCTAGCACAGCTGGTATTTCTTAATTTATATGTCTGAACAGAACTTATGAATATCAATCAGAGTCACAAGCAGCACACTCGCGAGAGATAAATAAAAATGGGGGAGATGGAAATGATAGCGCTGCGATGAGAATCTAAAGAAGACAGACGTGTTTGTTTTTGCAGGGCACTGGCGTTCAGACTGAATGCATAGGAGAGGGCGGAGATTAAGGATGTTTTTATTAGTCTGCAGAAGCTATCAATTGCATCCCTGCCTCATTTATAAGGAAAAATAAATGCCTGGCGACATAAATTCTGTGCACAGGAAAATCATTCAAGGGAAGAAATACAAAAATAATGTCAGAAACATTTCTCCCCCCCCCTTTTTTTCTTTTTTTTTTTTTCAGCTTCAGCCAATAGCAACAATCTGTCAAGGGAAGGAGAAAGTGCATACTCATACCAGAAAATCTGGAATGTTATCCTGTGATATTGGCATCAAACTCAAGACAGGTATCCATGGCCAAGACTCTCCAACATTTAAAGATCATAAGATTAAATTATTTTAGAGCTCTACAAATAGATTTTAGACATTTAATCCTTCAGTCTCGCAGTCTCACATGACAGGTTGGTGGATTCAAACATTGCGCTAATATCCGTTTCTGCAAAAGAGGCCGAGGGGGGCATCTGATGTCTTCTGGCAAAACTCCAAAGAGTGAGCTATATACACACCAGGGGACAGGAAATATGAGAGGGTGTTTATCACTAATTAACTGTTCAATTACAATGATCACCAGTAGGGGACTTAGGTTTATGGTCATTATCTGCTCTAAAGAGACAAAATTGATAAATCACGGCTGATGTGAAGCTGCACGTCTCCTCACTGTGTTGTTATCTTTAAGTTCCTCAGCAGCTGTTTTGAGCTCAGGTTGATACAAGCTGGAAAAAGGAATCTTCCCCCTAAATCGAATTAATGTTCCCCCTGACTTCCAGTGTCCTACAAAGTAAAAGTTATTTGTTTTGCAGTGATGCACAATTGACTTTCACTCAGCTTTATAATAACAATATAACATAGGAGGACCATAGTTGTAACCTTACTTTTTTTTTAAATGGAGCACGGTTGCACAGAACTTTCCTGCAGTGTCACGGTGATACAGTACATGCGGACTGTGGTGGAATGTAAACGCGTATATTAAATACAGCCCTTGAGTTCATTGAGGATGCACTCTTACTACACTGGAGCTGATGCTCTCATCAGACTTCACAGGAAAACATTGATCTTTTTCGCTCCACTACATTTATCTGACAGCTGTAATTACTTTGAAGATTCAGATTTGCATGCAAACTTGTACCGTTATAGATTTAACTGCAGGCAGTATATGAGGCAATCATTAGCACTGCGTAATTAATACTTTCAATACTTTTTTCTTTATGACAGGAGTTTTACCAGTAATTAAGGCTGCAACTAACAATTACAGTCCATAAAATGTCAAAAATGGGAGGAAAGAATGCTCATCACAATTTCCTAGAGCTCAGTCTTAAAATTGCCTCTTTTGGTCCATTGAGTCTTCATTTACTGTCATAAATGACAAAGAAAGGCAGCAAATCCTTATATTTAAGAAGCTGGAGACAGAAAATGTTGAGTAATAATTATACAGCTCTACTTCACAAATATACTTACTTATATACTTGTTCAACCATTAAGGGTGGCATGGTGCCTCTTCTAACGCATGGTAATGTTGGAACACAGAATTTCTCATGTGGTATAGGTTTCGCATAAAGTGGGTCACACGGTTGTAAAAGCATTAGGCATAAAGCATTCTCTCTCTCTATATATATAGATAACCTTCACTCCTGTGGCTCAGAGCTTGTTGTCCCCAAAAACGATTAAAAACCCATCAGTGAGTCACACAGGTACACTGGGTGACATGTTCCCTCAGTACAATCAATACAAGCATTTATTTGAGTCAATACCACATTCACCACCTGGTGCTCTTAATTCTCACAAGTGGTATTGAGGCTTTTTTTTTAAATTAAGTGCTATATTTGAGACAAACACAGAGGAGGTTTACATCTTCATTAAGAACAAATAAGCCTGGGGCTGAGTGCAGATTTGGGAAGTTCTTTGGTGGTATTTTTGCAGGTTTTATTGAAAAATGTAGATGCAGAACACCAGCTGAGATATTTTGCCATTTATATGTTTGAGACAGCCCCCATATGTTCTGTTACTGTTCCACTGATTATAAGTAGGCCAGTCTGAGCTGGACATATCATATTTATAATGTCATTATCATGTCACCTTGAAGACTGTCCCTACCTGATGTGAGCAGTCACTCGATCAGAGTAGCACATGAGCAAGCTCATCCACCATCTTTGGACAGTTAGGTACGGCAACCTCATCTGGAAAACCTTTAAATTAATGAAATCAAAATCTGCTTAATATCTTTATATATATTATTCTAAAACAACGTCAATTGTCTTAACCCTCCTATGATGTTCCGGTCAAATCTGACCGATTTACAACTTCATAATATCCTAAACCTTTTATTTTTCTTCTGATTCTCTCGAGGCTTTATGATATCCTTCACACTAGGCATTTGAACATATGAAATTTCTGATCAGCACTTTCAACGAATTTTGAGTCATCTAATCAATTTTGTAACACCCATGGTGTTCCCGGTCAAAACTGACCGGCATATGAAATGAATGGGTAATACTAGATTATGTTCATTCCTTAGATGGAAAACATCCCCATGTATACCCACACATCTACATCCACAACCACAAACATCGTCCCACCCTCACACACACACACACACACACACACACATATACAGTATATATTCCCCCACATGTACCACACATTCCAGACTGAAGAATTAGATGTCATTTATGGGAAACTGTCTCTTTCTCGCGCTTATATGCCCACCTGGGAGCCACACACACTCTCCAGACCTAACAATGTATCATACCTGTTCAAAGGCCCAATATATACCGATTTACACATTTCAAACTCAACAATTAGGTGTTTGTTATTGGAAACGATCTCTTTCCCATGCTTATGTGCCCATCCCTACACGTGAACCACACTTTGCAGAATAGACTATCTTCTCATATACAACCTATATAAAACTTTATTTGTGCCTTTCTGTCATTTGACTCTGTGACCACTATGAGTAGGAAATTTACTGTAATAGAGGCTCTGGACCGATTTTTTGAATCAGATGAAGACGAGATGGAAGTTTAACTGGAGATAGAAAAAGTTGTGTCAGTAATGGAAGACAACATCCATCCTGATTTTGATCCAGACCTTTATGAGACTGACCAGTCAACAGATGAAGAGGCTCCAGAGGAAGAGGCACATGGAGAAGAGGCACGAGAAGAAGAGGCACCTGAGGTGACATTCCAGTCCAAGGGTGGCAACTTGCTCTGGTATTCTTCCTCCCAGGACAGAGGAGGCAGAGCAAGAGTGGAAAACATTGTAAGGATGACGTCATGGCCAACACGATACGTTATATCTTGTGTGGATGACATCAAGTCCAGCTTCCAACTCTTTTTACCAGAGTCCATGGAGGGAATTGTACTGGACATGACAAACCTTGGGGGGAAGTGTGTGTTTGGGGACACATGGAGAGAGTTGGACCAGGTAGACCTCCAAGAGAGTATAAATAAAACAAGTTAGCTACAAATGTGATGCCTATGTTTGCAAGGCATACTCCAACCTGATTGTAGAATGCCACTCCTGTGTCCTATTCCAAGGCTGGTGAGCGTTCCTCCAGTTTATGTTTTCAATTTCGAGGGCTAGACAATGGGTAGGGGTATTTCACACTGAGAAAAACAGCTATTGATGGATTTACAAAAGAATACGGAAATGTTATCAAAATGCACCCAGAAGCATAAATTTTGGGTTGAGACAGAGGTGCACACACAGACACACACACACACACACACACAGATGACTACTCATGTTGACTTTCTGATGTCCTGAGAATTTGGTCTCCGTTTTGATTATTATAATTTTCAGTGTCTATTCTTTGTATATTTACTTCAGTTATGCATGTTCACAACTAGTTGGAAACATTGTTTACAGCATTAAAGGGTGTTAAATAACATTTGGTAAATGATTATGTTCTTATTATGTTTTTTGTGGTAATTTAAGAGCAGTTAAACCTGACCGGTCAAATTTGACCGGGAACACCAAAGTAAGGGGGGAGAAACGAACATAATACAAGGGTTAATTCATGTATTTTTTTAATCTCCTTTTTGTATTTCTTTCTATATTTGATCATCATCATTTTATGGATTATTATGTATCTATCTTAATTTTGTTTATGTAGTTTATACTATTGCAGCTGTGTTAATGCTTTATGTCCCTCAGTAGTGTGAATTCATTGTAGAAATGTATGACTGTAATTACCCATACACAAATGTAATATACAGTATGTACATATATGAAATTCCCATTTATAAAAACATGTATTTATGTACAATCTATAACCAAGTTCATATACTGACATATATGTCCAGCCCATGCCAATGTTCACGTTTATGTATGTAAACTACATATATTGTCATAAACATGATTATTTATAGATATATTAAATATGTCA
The DNA here is from genome assembly GCF_900880675.1 of Sparus aurata. Taxonomy (NCBI): domain Eukaryota; kingdom Metazoa; phylum Chordata; class Actinopteri; order Spariformes; family Sparidae; genus Sparus; species Sparus aurata. Next base: position 12,388,804 of record NC_044202.1, read on the forward strand.
TTGTATGAATGTGGAATACACAAACAATACATATATCTGTAGAATATTATGTACATAAGGTATATTTGAATAAATAATCATAGATTACGCACATATGTACACATACCATTATTTGTATTTTACTATTTCACATGTTATAAACTTACATCTCCATAATGACATATCTGTACTAATCATATATATATATATATGATTGTGTTAGTATCACTCTTGATATAGGGGCATATATGTCATATGTTATATTTCTGTAAAAGCATTGCCTTGCCATCTGTAAATTAGAATTTTCTCCATTTAAAACAATAAGAGAAAAAAACGAACGCCTACAAAACTTCAGTATAACCAGAAATTTGTTAAGTACGTTTATGATCACGATTCCATTTGCTAATGATTCTTTCAGACAGTGGTGCAAGGAGCTTTGTTGACATGTAAATTATAAGAACAATATTGCCATAATGAAAATGAGTTACAATTTGTGAACAAGTTACAGTTAACAATGACAGCAATATGAACATTGACAAATATGCCATGCTACAACATGCAAACACACCACCTTCAGATTTGGCAGCCACTCACATCGGGTGGTCAGTTGTTCCGCATTAAACATTTAACAACAAAGTACACAACAGTAAAGTGACGACATTGATGACAGTGATGGCATTTTGAAGAGAAGAAGGAGACATCTGAGGTGTGAGATGGCTCTGTGTATCCATGCTTGGTCATCATTCGACATGGCGGTAGATCAAACCATAGCTTGCTAGTTTCTCCAGAAGGACTGCAAATGGTATTATAATATAGCAAAATTGGGATGCTTTGCAAACACTGTACTGAGAGAGTAGATTCAAGCATGAATCTAAAATTGTTTTTGAACTATATATGCCAACCTGACATCATTTATATATCATTATTACAAAAAAGAAAAAGATTGATATTCTTAGTTGGTAGTTTATCTGAAAAAGGAGGTGCAGTTACTTTAATCACCTCACTGATGGAGTGAACGGGGTCTCTTTCCTCATCTGGCATCGTGAGCAGTGACCTTCAGCTCTACTGTCACTGCAACCTGCATAGATCAAGTCAAATCCCTTCCTGACATACCCTGAAATTGACATCATGCATTTGTTTTGTTGTTGCATTTCAAGTTTTTCAAATAACCTTTTATATATAAACAGAAGATAACAAAACAGATTGTCGCACAACGGTGGAGTTCAGTGCAGAGGCAGAGATAGGGATCTCGAAGCTTTATGGTTTTATTGATGTATGTTTGCTCAAATAAAATTGGGATATCAATGCAACCCTCAGTTACCATGGCTACAGCAGAGCCCCTGTGTGCATATATAGCATGGCGGCTTGTACGCAGCCACACAGGGACCAATTATCTCTTCCTACTTAAGAGGTATGCTCTGTATCCTCTGTGCATACACAGATGCATCTTAGGTAAAGTCCATAAGCTTAAATGGTGCAGATTATGAGAACATTTCTGGAATGAAAATATTAAAGAGAAAACATGGAGGAGAATATGTTAGGAACAAAGGGTTCAGGCAATCTTCTCAGTTTAAAATTGTGAGTGTGTTGTTATCGTAATCTACCATTCTAGTGTTTTTAAATAATTCTATTGATTTATTCATTCGTTCGGGCATAATACATTCATGTTTGTAGGGGTCACAGCCCTGCATACCATAAACATGTAATATAATGTTCACCTTACAGATGAGAAGGCTGCCAAGCCAGTGACTGCAGTTCAAGATGCAGCGTTTCAACATTTGTCACACCACGGGATAGTTTTAAGGAGACCTCGGGACAACTTTTCCTCACCCTAACAAAGTGTTTTTTGTGTCTAAACCTAACCAGACCATAAGCATACTGTCACAACATAAAATTTAAAATACCTTCAAGTAATGTAAAGTTTTAACATATCCATGGTTTGCAAAAAAAGTACATTACCAACAATTATTCTGTTGATTTGGTTTGAGACAGCTGACGAGTTTTTAAATTTCTTTTAGATATTATTTAATATTCACAAATTAAAATCACAAACTCTACAACAGTAATTAACCCACCACATTTTGGCACCTTGATCTGAAATGGTCCAGCCATATAGGAGGTTTTGATCTAGTCTTGTTCATATACTGCACAATCCCATAAGTCAGATATAATATATTCTGAGATCGGTGTATATAACAAACTTTACATAATAGGATAAACAAAAGTTAGTTTGCGTGACTTTAGAGGCTCTAACACAGTAGGTAACTCAAGGTTTTTAACCTGCAGTTCCTCAATTCTAGTATAATAATTACCAAGAAGGAGCCATGGTATATTTATATTGCCTCTAAAGTGTAATTATGAAAATTCAATATGATTAAGCTTCATAACTTGTAGGAGGAAATCATAGCCTTGGTCACAGAAACTAGTAAGTTAATCGTAGCTGGCTCATGAACTTCTGGAGAAATGGACAAAAGAATTATTACTTAAATTTCTTTGTATGATCTTGTCATTTTGACTACTTTTGCATTTAAACATAAAAGAAAAATGTATAAATTCAAGTTAAACAAATTCGGGGCTGTACATTGATAAGATGATGTTTTTTTATGCACATCACTACCTTCCACAACTGGAAACACCAAACCCATGGAATAAAGAGATACACGTAAGTCACTCATTAAACGCCGGGGGAGGCGTTACATGATACAGACCAAATGGAAACATTGAAGGGGGAGCAGTCTGTGTAATTATCTTGATGTCCATTTTATGGAAATTACATGTCATATTTTGACAGCTTCTATTAAAAAAAAAGAAGATGGAAACATGAGAGTAATTTAGATTTCCCTTGCAGGTGCTTGTAAGAAAACTGTGGATGTTTGTACCTCTTAAAATGAGCAAAGCACTGCTGGATGATCTGCTGGACCGGACATGCAGAATACCGCCTATGCTGAGTCAGTGCTTTGAAATTGAAAATACCACTGGCTGTACACTTCTCCTCACTGACTGTACTGTGATGTATGGGGGAATTCTGAACTTACAGCTGTTGATTGATTCATATGTTTACGTCACTGTGGATGTATATTATAAATGTATTATGCTACTTAAATCTGTGAGTTATGTTCCCCTTGTGGGACTGTCACTGGGTTGAGTAACTCATCTGTCTTTATTTCCTACACCAAAATATTTGCATTTACATGTTTAGCTAATCAGGATGAGACTATAACTCAATGGGAGATGCTGGTAAAGACAAAACATTCAAAATCCTGAGGCAACAGCAGCTCTGACAAGCCGTATTGCCAAACTCCAGCCCAGTCCCATGTCAAAGTGTGTAATAGGCCCGCTGATCCACTAGAGATCCCAGAGTTAGGGAAAAATGCATGTATGAAGGTGCAGTACCAGCAGGGGGCGATAATGATAGGACGAGCACAATTCGAAGATCCATAAAATCCACAATGGGAGAGGTTTGGTTGGTAAGGATTCAAGCCCTGTGTCCTAAACAAGTTTTTTGGTAAACATTTTGTTGCCTTTATTTTGAAGATGTAACCCAACATGGAATGTTAATAATTGGTTACTTGACCATGAAAGAGGCCGGTGTTGTTTTCACCGACAGGCGAGGCCAAACGCCTCACTAACACGGTGGACCAGCAGATCTAGTGCCATATTTGACGTGATACCAGATTGCAAATGCTAACATGCAAACAATCACAACTGTAATATTTAGTGGCCATATTGTTTTGTTTGCCACATTCTCAATCTTTTGCAGTTTTGTTATAAGCAAACTACTGATGGCTGTGGGAATTACTTAACTGTTGTATGTCAATAACCAAAGTGTTGGACACTTTTTGACCAGAACCACCAAAATTATAAAAAAAAATCATCCTGAAGGGGACATGTATGTTTTTACCAAATTTAATGGCAAGCCATAGAATAGCTGTTGAGATATTGTGTCTAAAACATGGAGGTTAACTGATCCATCAATTGGCTAAAAACCACAGACTGCACCTAAACAAGAACAAGATCTAAAAGATAATTCCAGGAACCTTTCTAGTAACCTGCTGCCTTGCACAATAGAAAAGCCTTGACTGACCTCTTCCAGTCCTTCCTGCTTTTGACAACCTGATATTTAATATAAGGTGAAACTAATTAATTAAAGGTGAAGCTTCTACGCTCGCAGGCTTTGGCCTCTAACAAGACTTGCTAGGTGAAGCCTGTTAACTGCACCTACTGCTGTGAAGCTGACAACATAGATTTAAGATGTGTAACAGTTCCACATCAGATCATTAAAAGGTGGGCAACACCAAACGCAAGCCCATTTGACTGTGGCGGATCAAAGCTTTTCAGGGATGAGCAAAGGAAGTGTTGACTGGAGCGTGGGCTTGTTTCACCTGGCTGAGCCTGGGTCATGATCTGCATGAGGCTGCCATCTGTCCTGCTGCAGATCTCTCCTTTGAACAGCAGGATATTATAGTAATGTAAGCAAAGTCTGAAGAACATCTAGAAACTCCTCCTAACTGTGATCCTGGACAAAGACTGGGGCCAGGGCCATGACACAGGTCAAGTTGTTGGCTGTTCCTGGAGTTGAACCATCTTCTTTGACTTGTCCTGCAGGGTGGAGGTTTCCAGACCAGCTTGCAGAAAACAGATTTGAAGTGTGTTACAGTGACATTGGTGGGATTTCCTGCTGATGATTAATCTTTCCTTCCACTTTGATGAAATCAAAGACACCAAAGAGGACTCTGACCTTTCCTTGAAAGGGCTTTAGACGCTCTACCACTTCACATATTGAGACTTTGATGGATTAAGGGATAAAGAACAGTGGCTCTTGTGGGCTAGATGAGGCAGCCAGATACCAGAGTGAGCTGCCAACCTTAAATGCTAGCTGCCTAACTGATTGAAAAACGAATGCGGCTGCCTCGCTTAAGAGACATCTCAAAGGGTTGAGATTGAGTAACTGGTGTATTAGAGGGACAGATGGGAAGGACATAGGAGAGTTGCCCCCAAACTGGATCTCGTTACTCTGTCGTGTAGAACCACAGAGGAAGTATTGTAAGCATTGTCTCACTATTAGTAGTATTTCTACGTGCTGTCCCTGTTGTACTGAATTTGGTCGATAAATGTCCACCATGGTGACCAAGACAGGACAGTCTTGTGACACCGCCTTCTTTTGTCTATGACAGAATCGATAAACTGAGATCAATTTTTAGTGCCAGCACTGCAGGCCTGCACTCGTCAGACTGAACAGCCTGATTCCCTGAGGTTGCATATGCAAAGCTTCAACACAGAGATACAAGAGGATAAACCCAAAGAGCTCCACTAGAGGCTGAAAACTGTGTGAAATAAGAGGTGTATGGTACGCGACTTTCAAAACACCACAGCACTAAAACAGCAGGCACGTCTGTGAAGGATGAAGACATTTATTTCACATCACTCCCCCTGGATTACTATTCTCACGAGGCGCAGAGCCACAACTGCCGAGCAGTGATGTTGCATCTGTAAGTGACACTCACTCACACAAATACAACAGCAGCGTCGGAGCTGAAAGCACATAAGGAGCTGCATGTGGATACGCACGTGCCTCTGAGCAATGTTTCCTTTGCATCACCAAGCTTTAACAAGGCGATGTTTCTGGGCTGTGGAATCTATTTGTAGCAGTTCATCCTAACAGCAAGCGTATACCTGCTTGACAGCAATTCCACGTGTTTTAACAAGGTGAAACTGACACTGATGGTTTGTTGACTAATTTGCGTCATCTCTCACCTCTCTCCGTGAAATTCAAAGCCTTAGTACGAAGTTACCTGCAGCCACTCTCATGAATCCTGCCGGATTTTCATCATGGCCAAGAAGTGGACGCACTAATCAGAGGTCTCATTCTTCTGAGGCTTGTACCTAATTAGGTATCATTTTGCTTCTTCGGTTCCTTTCTCCTCAAAACCCACATTGTCATACTGTACAACCAGCTGTAAATGCAGCCTTGTAGAGGATGTAGAAAATTAGGCAGCATAATTATTGTGTGACATTTGGTCTGCTTGACCTGACAGCACAGACTGTACATGTACATGTAGCCTCTAGATGAGAAAGTGAAGCCAATGCAGGCAATCCAGTTGAATGTTTATGACCTGACCTTTATATCAGGAGGTGGAGGATGGTGGTGGAGTTACAGGTGAGAAGGGTGCCAAGCCAGTGACCACAGGAGGTGCTGAATATCTTTGATTTCCAATCGGGCCTAAGCGGAGAAGGTCCGGTGTATAATTTTTAAACTGAGGATTTGTGCGCCCTTCTTAGCATCTCCAATAAAAGCTTGCCTGTTATTTCCACCCTCACATTCTCTGCCAAGAGAGCTTGTATAGAGTTCAAAAAGCTCCGGGCACAGCAGGGGAAGACATATCACAGAGATCTAACCTTTTAAGGTTGTCATGCGTTTGAGGAAGGTATCCAGGGGTGTATCCCATGGTGGGTTATGGAACTCAGAAAACATGCTGTGGAAAAAATGGCAAACCTTTGAACATCTAAGAAACTGGTGTTTCAGGGGTGAAAATGATTCTGAGCTGCATGAATTTGTGTTTTTTGGAAAGCAGGAAACCAGATCATTTTCGGTCTGATTTGGGTGACAGTTTGTTGGGTGGCACTTCTGTCCTGAGGGGACGGAGTTTGCACATTGGCAAGTTATAATGAGCAAATCCTCTCACCCATAAGAAAATACATGTAGCAATTACCCAGAAATGAGACTCTGCATCAAAATCACTGTATCTGCCAGCTTGGTACTTTACTAGTGCGAGCAGGCTCCCATTCTAAGTTTCTATTTACAAGATGTCAAAGTGACCTTCATCGTATATTTATGTCTGAGTGTTGTGATGCAGCTCCCCCTAAAGCTTTACTCTTAACAGATTTTTCTTTAACACGCAACCTGTACACTTATCTCTCCAGCTGTATACAGTTATTGGAGTCTTCTGACACGTAAAGCTGGCTGTTTCCAGGCAACAGAGAGAGACGGCTTTAACTTTACAGAGATCATAATGAGGTTGGATGTCAATCAAACTAGTTTTTTCATTCTGGGCACAACACGACAACAAGACAAAGACAATGACACGCTCTGCGAAGATCATTATCATTTTCTGCTTTGAGCTTTGGATTCATACAAAGACAATCCCATCACATTAGTTGTATAGTGTCGTGTATGATTAGAAGACGGATGCAGAATTTGAGTGGAAGGAAGAAAAAAAAAAAAGAAAGGTCTATCAGTGCGAATTGTGTTTTCATAATGGGATTGGTTCAAGTAACCCTGTGAAGGATTTAAAAATTATTTGATATCAAAACAACTATTAATGCTGAAAGAGCGTTTGTTCACTTGACTCTTCATGTTCACATTTACGTTAAGTTACAATCAAAGCAATGATGTGTTTCCCACGCCTTGTCTGATGACACGAATTTGTTAAAAATGTCTGAGATTCTTCCGCCTTGCTGTGCGGGAACATGCAAAGGCCACTCAGTGGGTCGTCTGCCAGCGATACGCACCGCTCGCTGCGAGGAAAACATGATTACAGAGTCAGAAACAAAAAAACAGCAAGCTCATTGTGCACCTAATGGATGTACGTGCGAGAGCCAAATCTTTTGCTCCATAACCAATGAGGCCATGCTGGAGTATTTGCAATAATAAGGACAAAATGAGTAGAACCATTTGGGTATGAAAAATTGAACGCCTTCCAAAATGAGACATCCACCATTTGGAGGAAAGATGACTTCTTTATTTGCCGGAACAATTCTGACATGAACATAAAACCCAGTATGAGTCGCTATCAATATTATGAGTCATCTCCGAGATCTTCTTATTATATACTGTTGTACTGAATCCATGGAAACTGGATATGATAAATGCCTTTCTGATAAAAAAAAAAATAATAATATCCACATGAAACAGTAAAAAGTGACACAAAATTGATGACAATTATCAACACTAAGAATTATCACATCGAACCAGGATGATAGTGATGAGACAACGTATTGATTTGTAGCTATGTAAGATGGCGTAATAACTCTGATTACACCAACTGCAAAAGGAATTAAACTTTTTTTAGTGCCATACCACGAGACTACCCAACAGCTTCTTTCCTCAGACTGTGTGATTCTCAGCACTCCATCATTGAAAATAGATATAATTCTACTGGACTCTGACTGATTGACAGACAATCATCTTCATCTCACTTGCTTACGAAGGTGATATAGAAGCAAGGAGTACGATTCACTTGGGTTTAAATGGAGCCATTCTGTAATGGAAATCAGCCACTACTTTTACTCCACTTCTACCGTCTTTAGTATTCCTTAATGAGTAAATGATAACACAAATAGTTACTTTCCATGGATAGCATGTTTAAATAACAGACTTACCGAAAATATCTGCAATTTGATGGTTCTGTTTTGGGTTCCAAGATCAATTCTGTGCCACCCCGTTGACTTTAATCAGTAAGAATCGGACAAAAAGTCATGTTGCCCTCCCAATACTAAGCACATCTTACTGCATTAGCACCTACCATGCTGTTTGGCTTTATAAATGCCCCCTGAGCTCCAGCACATCTTTGAAGTTCTCCAGAAGGTTGGAGCTGGAGGGCAAAAAACACTCTCCTGAAATCTGACGCTCGGGGAGCTGCTTCGGTGTCGTAGCGAGGCGGACAGGATTCAGTTTTCCGTGTTTGCCCTCTTGGATTAGGTACGATATTGCTCCCTACATAGCGCTTACATCCCTGGTAAGTGCTAATCATAACATCTGACCCCAGTCCACTGAGCAAACTTTTTTAGTAGCAGCAGCACCTGCCACCCAGCTCCCATTCATCTCCCTTTTATCGTCATCGTGGACAAAAGCCTTGAGACTTGCACATAAGCTCATCTTTTTTTTTTCATGTTCTACATGTAGTGTATGGAAATCATGCCCAATCGGACTTTCACCTCTTGTGGTGCAAAGTGGTATTACAGACAGAACAGGCAGAGGCTAGCTAATTAGCCTGCCAACTTCTGTCAACATCTGTGCATGACAATACATGTTTGACATCACCTCAATCATAAATCATAAAAATGTTTAGGAAATTAGAACAAGAAAATGAATAGAACATCCAGAGGAACTTGTGTTTACTCTGTTCACATCATCGTTTTTCCTGTGGATTTTTCTAGCCACTAGATTTGTCACTGAAATGTAAAGCAATCCTTTAAAGCAGCAGCAGCAGCATTTCTGTCCCCTCTTTGCCACCCAGCTCCCATTCATCTCCTTCTTTTCATCATCATGATCATCATTTTTTTTTTCATAGCCAACATCTCCTCCCTCTGCAGCGATACGCAACAAACACTCTCTCCTGCACTTTCTCACCTCCTCTTCAGCTTCCATCTATTCATCGAGTCCATTCTCAGTCCTTTTCCCACTTCCTCCCTTTGTCGGCGGAGGTGAAAGAAATCGTTAGAGAAAGAAGACGAGAAAGAAACGGCAACAAAAACAAAGTAAGCAGAGCGAGGTCAAACCGTACCTTTGCTATTATGCATATCTCTCCGACTGTTCCTTTCAATTTAGTGCAGTTTTCACATTTGCAATGTATGTTTGAGGCCTCTCCCCAATGAAGACACTCTATTCTAAACTTGAATAAGCCTGCCCCAATTGGAGTGTGTGGATGCTTCTTCTATATGCTCCAATATGTTGCCAGTTTCACTTCTATTTCCAGTTTAAGCATTTCAGCATTTTTTTTTTAGCGCACAGTATGTTCCGTACAAAGTTGAAGTAGAAAAAAGGTATTCCGGCGGTGTCTGTTAGTCCCCAGTTTTGCTGCTTGTATTATTTTCTTTTCATTTTCTTTAACACGATAACCCTCTCTCCAGCGCTGACAGAGCAGTTGTCCTGTTGCATCATGGGAAATGGGAAAGCGACAGAGGAAATTAGGTCCATCATGTTGGTTACAGTTGGAGGAGCACCGACAGTCTCATTATCCGGTTCCAGTCCGTGTGAGGGAGAAATTGATGGGAAATTTCGGGAAGCCATGACTGGGATCTTTGAATGTCAGTGAACCGGACCAGCTCTGATGGGAAAGTGTCTGAGCAGGACATCGACTCATTCATAAGTATGTTGTGGATTTGGTAGAGTAGGCTCGTAATGTACACAATAAAAGCAAAAAGGCTGCGGAGGGAAAGTGCTTTTCCATATAATGCTGTGTAAAAAAGTAACTTGATCTAACAGGCTGAGTTCATCTCCCCACATACTGGCCTCCTTTACAGCTGCGACTGTGCATGTGAATAATTCATCGCGTGTGGCTTCAGCGAGTGAGAGTGGGCAGAGAGGCAATATGAACTCTATCTTAACCTTGAGCCGGCAGCCACAGGTTTCTGTTGAAAGGTGAGATTCAATTAGATGAGGAGCGGAACGGTTTTATCCCCTGCTTGATTTCTGCTCCACGCCCGCTGCAGAGCCGATGAGTGAGAGGGTCAGAGAGGCAGCAGATAATCAACAATAAATGACGAGCGTGATCAGGAATAAATAAATGCGGACAAGCAATTTGCGAATGCAGAACTTTTTCGATATTTTACATTTTGGTTGATTCAATTTTATTCTTATAAAATATGAAAATAGAGTATAGCATAGCATAGCATAGCATAACATAGCATAGCATAGCATAATATAATATAATGTAGTATACTATAGTATAGTATAATGCGGTATGATATAGGGAAGTGTAGGGCAGTATATTGTAGTATAGTGTGGTATGGTATTATGTGGTATATTACAATGGATAATAGGATAGTATTAGTATTTAATAGCATAGAATAGTAAAGTATGGTTTAAAATACAGTAGTATAGTTTAGAATAATACAATATAATATCATATAGTAAAGTATATTTTAAAATACTACAGTATAGTATAGTATTTGTATATATACATAGTCCAAAACCCTGAAACTCTTCTACTAGTATCTAGTAATTCTCATTCTTCATGTTTTAAAACGCACATCTCCCAACCTTGTCACCATCTACAAGATGAGAAAACATCTGTGATGACTCATCCGGCACTTGTAGGCACAGACAGACATTTCCTCCCACCAAATCCAATTGGTGTGACCAAATTAATCCCCTGCCATCACAAGAAACAGCCATTTGCATTTGGCATTGCTGGTAAGGTGCAATTTGGTTAGAGGTGTGTATTCAGCTGTTGGTTCGTTAAAATGTTGTTTTCCCTCTCCCAAAGTGCCGTGGCTGTGATTTGAGTGGCTGTGAAGACGATGGGGGTGTTAAAGTCTTGAGTGACTGAGTGACTTTTTTGTTGAGTTTTCAACTAACTTTGGTCAAGTTAAGGCGGACTAAAGACACTTTCTCCTGAAAGCTACAATCATAGCTGATGATGAGTATTTTTGGGGATGTAGATCAACTTCATTGTAAAAGAAATAGTTCTAATGACATTTTGGAAAGGCTTTTCTTTGCCCTGTCGAAGATACGCTTAATATGCAGTTACAGTTAAAGCAACATTATGTAGATATTGGCATTTTGTGCCCCCACAGTTTCAGAGTGCAACACCACTTTTGAAAAATACAAATTTCAGGTCTGTAACAGTTTGCCAGACTTCATCCGCGCAGGATTCCCAGTTAAACCACAGAGCCTGGCACTTCTGACAGCTCTCCCCACTAGGAAAGCTTGAAATCCCAGAAGACAGTGAGTTAACTGACGAGCACTGATGAGTGACACTTGAGAACCCCTGCTGATAAATGATGGTCAATTTGTGCAAAGAGCCGATAAAATGCTTTGCTGATTACTGATTGCACTTTTACGCACCGACAGCCAGGGTTTTAAAAATAGCTTACTGAAAGGACAATAAAGAGACGTAGACGTATGTTTCCTCAGAGTCATTTTGACAACAGCACACCTATTCCTCTCCTCATTCTTGGCACCATTTGGTCGAAACGTTAACTGTTTATAGATTCTTTCCTTCTAAATCTTTTGTTGTCCTGTGATTATTGTTGTCATCATCTTCAGCTGAGGCCCTGACAGCTACTGAAAAAAAAATTCAATGTGCAATTCAGTCTGACACTTTCAACGATTATTGATCAGCTACACTGACAAATAAAATTGTTGATCTTGAAACCATCACAGTTGAGGCGCAGTTTTATTCCAGACTGCCTGCAAGTGGATGATTTAACTTCAGTCCCAGCGGAGAGGATGGTGTTCAAGGTGTTCAGCTCATCAGGATGAGTGACAGGTGCTCGGCCTCAGACTTGTAGGTGACACTGAGGAGGGCAGGACGCACATGCTCTCTTCAAGGGGAGCAGTTTCAAATATAGCTTCTGTAGGCTGGGGAAGTGATAGGATGAGCACTTATTTGTTTTATGGTCATTTGTGAGAGGAGTTTGTTTATTTAAATGAGTAACGCAAGGTGATTTGAGGTGACACTCTGCTCCGTCCTTTAGTACTCTTTATGTGTGTTGACGGACAGGAGGTAGGCTGGTAATGGATAGAAGCTGAAAGCTAGGGGTGTGGGAGAACAAAGAGAGTCCTGTAACAACACCATTAATCTCTATTATATTTTCCGAGGCAAACATATGGACACAGCGATGGCAGCAGAACAGCTCCAAGGGACAAGAACATCAATAAACTAAAATCACAGCTACAGGGGTACCAGCTGTATGACGGAGGCAATATGATCTTATTGCATTGAAACTTTTAACGTATTCAGCGGCGGAGTAACTGACCTCGACCAATCAGTTACATAAATCACACAATGTAGCGTCCACGGCTGATCGCAGCGAAGGCTTGCATTTAATCTGTACCTGGTGAAAACCTTTATAAAGCGGATGGATTCTTTCAGCGAGTGTTGTGGTTTATTTACCTATTCTGCCTGTCAGTTCTGGTGTTTGCTTTACGTGAGTAAAGGCTATCAGCCCTCGCCAGCGCCTGTGCAATTTCGTTCCCTGCTTCGGGTTTCTAGATAGTTCTGCAAAAGGCCTTGGAGGCCAGTTTGAACAAGCACACACTTTCACATTCACGCAAGATACCACAGTACACGCCATGCATGGTAATGAAAAAAACATACAATATACACACTCGCAAAACCCATTCGAACAATTTCAAAACAGATTTTCAAGCCAGAAATCAAAACATTAGGCTATGCGTCCTTTGCAAGAAGGAGCATCAGTGCAAACACATCATGTAACAGAGCAGGGCTCAACACTAAGGTCCAACTTTTACCTCACCCCTCTTTTTGGAGTGCCTCCTGGCCCCGAAGAATACACACAAATTGGCACTAACAATGTACCGTTAGCTAGATAGCTATTAGCTACTGAGACATCAGCAAACAAGCAGCGATTATTTTAATGCTCGTTATAACAAGGAGGACCATAATACATTGATATGACAGCCCAACATCAGCCCTACCCCTCTGTTCTGACAAGAATCTGACCCTCCACCTCTTGGGGTCAACGCACAAGATAGAGGGGTAGACTGGGCATTGCTTTAAGGAATGGTTGCTCTGCTCGCAACTGGGTAACAGCTTTCGTTTGCCAGAACTGAAAATATTGTTACCAATTTTATCACCTTAAATCTTTAAGAAATTAAGATGTAGTTGTACGTCAGCTTAATAATTGCCTACAGCAACCTGGAAACAGTTACCCTTAGGTCCTTAACGTAATATTAATGTTGAGGCAACTTCTGAGGAGGCCTACAGGAGCAACATTACCACCTATTAGCTGGGTTAACGGAATATGGTGGAAAAGGTGAAACAGACTCTCTGTCGGCAGTCGTGCTTAGGGAATCGGTTTCTTAACTTGGAGCCGGCGATGCATCAAATTACTGCTAACTGGACATCAATCTGCGTTGTCACAACTACTCCAATGTTTACTATCTACTCGGAGCCAATACATAATGCCGTGGCAGCAGTTTTCTGCCTTATTTGATCCAGTTTGAATCCACACTTTGATAACCCTCTGAGTCTGGGTCACTTCTGGATACCCAGCACAGCATCAAAGCATTTTGTGAAATAGTCATTGAAATAGATTCATGTCAATGGGCACCGATTTTCATTTTTTTCATGAAACTTGGCCTGAGTTCAGAATGGAAAATGGAAAATATCTGCCCATCTAGAGGATTCAGTCTCTTAACTATCTTAGATTTTTAATTAACATTTAACCAAAACCATGACCTTTCTCTCTAGCCTCAATAAAAGCACTGAAAAAATATCTTGACTCAACTAAAGGGTAAAGAGGTGATCTGTTTGTTATGTCTCGGTGACACAAACCCAAACCAGGGTGCAACTCGCCCCAAAAGACAGCATCGCCCTCCTGTTCCCATGGTAACTAGACAGTAATAACTGGCATCAGGTGAAGTCATTCCTCCAAATTTCTCTCATTCTCTTTCTTCTGTCTCCTGCCTCAGTCTCTCTCTTTGACTCCCACCTACTCTCACAATCAGTCTTGTCCATCTGCTTCCTCCACGACCTTAGTGCTTGCCTGACAATGAGAGGCTGCAGCTGCCATGGAGATAACAACAGCACTGTCTCCATTAATGAAATTTAGTTAACATCTCTGCACGCAGGCTCACATCCGAGCAGATGGCAAACTCCAGAAATATCATCATTTAGTTCCTGCCTCCTGCAGATCACAGTTTGTGTTCCAGGTAGCTGCTGTTTGAATAACTCGAATTATATTTTACAAGGATGAATATTGTGTTGTGATTGGACAGTCTTATCTCTGGTAATGCTGGGAGGTAATGTAGCTGTTTTGCTTTGAAAATGGTTAAAACAAATGAAAACGCTGTGGAAATTTTCCTTCTCAAGTAAAATACCATTGTGGCAATATTGGAAAGTACAAGCTTCTGGCAGAGGTTTTCTTGAGGTTAAATACTTATTGCCAGACCTTAAATTCCTACATTAGACACACTTGAGAGAGCATATTACGTGATGCACCACTGATCAGCGAAGCCCTCTCATTCCTTTTAAAGAATATTCAAAAACCTGAGAGCCGTCCGGCAATTGTTGCGTCAGAAAATCACAGCGAGTCCTCGGCTTCTGGGGCTGGAGGAGCTGTTTGTTCCGAGAGAGTCTAAAAAAGGACATGAAAAAAACCCTTATTTAAAAAGATTAATTACCCTTTTTTTTCATCTGCAGAATAAAGCTCCCAGTTGATGTAACACTAGTGCAAAACGGTGGTCCAGGCAATGCACTTTAAAGTCTTGCAGTAACAGCCGTGGAGTGAGTGATCAGAAGTACGCTCAGTTCATGTGTGTATTATTGATCAGAGGACATAATGGCAAACAAAGGAACTCACATCAATCATCCTGAGATCAATACGTAACAATGAAATGACTCATTACCTTCAAACAGCTGATGAGTTTCTAAATTGCCAATACCTTCAACACCACCAATTTGTTGTCATTCATTGCTAATTAAGCAGACCACAGCCATTATCAGGTCATTTAACGCACAAACTTCTGCCGCTAGGGGGCTAGCTATCAAAACAAAACAAAAGATGGTTGCTGACGGTATGGTGGAGGGCCGGGCGGAGCCGGCGGGGGGACAAAAGCAACTGCTCAGCTGCTGAGAGAGAGTCTATATTATAGCCAGACCCTCTGGAGAATAAACGGCTGAAGGCGCTTCTCACTCACTTATCGTCACTCCTGTTTATCAACCTGACCGCAGCAGCAATTTGCGAAGCTGGCCTCTGTTTTCAAGAGTTTATGTACTGTAATGTTGACTGCCTAGAGTCTAAAGCAAGTACTTCATTTACTGAGGGTTGTCCTGAGTTTAACCAGGCACACACACAACCTTGGTCAATAATGTGAGCTTACAGCTAGTGTACAGTACAGAAATCTAGCTGTTTGGGGCAGATAAACGCTGCATGAGTAACTCTGCTGTCAAACTCACTTCACTGTCGATGTTTAAACCATTGAACTGAGCTGACTTCCCTCTCCCGGACATAGCGGTGGTGACAACATGAAAACACACTGTTACCTAAAGTAGGCTTGTGGATTTGTTTGGGATAATGTAGCCTAAGTACTCAATGGAACCATTTATAGCATAATAACTAGACATTTTAAGGCAAAATTCCTAAAAATCATATCGTTGAGTGCATGTGTTCATTTTGACCATGTTATTATAAGTATTCCCATGTTAGTCACATTTTTGTGAAAAATGATGAGTAACCCCATGTGACTAACGACTAAAGATAGACAGAAATGCCTATATCTCAAAATGAAGTGATACCAAATGCTTTGTACCATTTGATTCTTGTCAACTTGAAGTTCAATAATATGTGTAAATCTGATATTTAGGATGTCAAATTAATGCTAAACCTATTTTTTTGTGGGTTATTTTTATACATACCAATTGTCTATCAATTAAGGCATTATACGGTGAAATCAGACATTTCAATTTTGTCATGTGTCGCCACATGTCGCCACAGTTTCACTACTGTGGGGATTTTCCTTAAAATAATAGTTCTAGTCACTAGTCATTACTGGGTTAATGCAGGAACTGAAGATGCGGCTAATAGTCTTCCCTTTAAAAATTCATCTCACAATTTTTCTTATCCGAGAAATTATTCTGGAGCAGCAGAAGCATGAAAGTCGAAGCTGAAGATGCTTGAAGTTTTGCCAGCACCCTGAGAATGACGCTGCAGAGGAGTTAGCCCTCAGGACAGAACCGGGAAGAAATGCATTGTAGGCCGCCAGTCAGCAGGAGACGGATCGTCTCAACTCCACCTTCCATATAATTGGTATATTTGAAAGAGTGCTCTCCGTTCCCCTGCCATGTTTCAGCAGGAGCACTCAGGCTAAAAAGAGGAACTACTTTCTATCTCCTCAGCATGCTGACAATAAAGAGGGTGATGTATTATCCGAGAGCACCTGGAATTGTGGTGTATATGCTGTTTGGCACTGAAAGCATCTTTTAGGAGCAGACATGTTTTGTACATATGAGTAATACGGCATTTGTTGAACTACCTACGGGCCTCGTAGAAGTAGATACAGCACATCCTGTATCCTGTCTGGTAATCAAACCCACCTCTGCTGTGGAAGTTGATGTAATGGAGCTAATTCTGTGGAAACCAAAGAAATGTGGAGCCAAATCGCTGAGGAGGTGTCGGCGCGATTTTTGTCTTTCAGCATAGCCCGTGCAATTAAATAAGCCACTCATCCCCCGAGGCAGACACAGGTTTCTCCTTTGTGACTAATTACTGCATGTTGTTGATAGTCGAGAAGGAAGTCAAAATAGAATTAGCAGCCGTATCACACACGTATTTCCTCCCCCCGTCTGCCTGCCTGTTACCCACAGAGACAGGAGAATTAAAGCTGGTGTAATGACACCGTCACACAATCATGACAAAGAAAATTGGTGTCAAGAGACCAAATTGACTGAAAAAAAATTGTCTCCGTCTGTCAACTACAGAACAGCCCCTCAAGTGACAAGCCACTACACACACTGTCTGATTCGGCAGCACAATAGTTTCATGTCTTTTGTTCAATATTGCTACATATGGAGATGATCCTCATTTAAATGGTATGGTATGGACAGAAGTTTGACAGCATTAGATTACTAAAAATTCAAGTTTAGTTATTGTATTCGTACGATAGAAGACTAGATTTTGGGAATAAGATGGCAACTTCTAAGATGGCAAAGAATTTTCTTAATTCATGAGTAACTAATAAAGAGAACCTATTGACATGGTGTACATTATTGAGGCTGGAGAATAAAGAACGAGACTTGGTTAGAAGCTGTAGCTATGAAAGAGTAAGTGTATGATTTAAAAATGATGATGAAATACTGAGAAACAGTTCTGTAGTTTTGGGATACAATATCAGATCCATCTCTAAGACAAAACTGACATTGGAAGCAGAGCTGCAACAATTAGTCCACTATTTTGGTCATTGACGAACAATTTCAGTCGTTTTTCGAGTCTAAATGTTCAAACACTTGCCTACTGAATATACGGATTTGCTGCTCCTCTTTGTGTGATTGTAAAAAAAATGAGTCACTGGGGTTTTTGACTGTTGGTTGGACAAAGGACACAATCAGAAGACGTCACTTCGGGTTCTGAGAAACTGTGATGCGCATGCACGTAATCAGCAGATTTATCCATGATTAAATAATCAGTAGTCGCAGTCCTACTTGTTGAGCTCGCATTCATTTCCAACTTTATTCTTTGTGCTTCTTCCTTTGTATCCAGAAAGTCTTCCATAAGCACCCTGTATGTGCATATGTATATACACATATAATACATACAATCTGCCATAGTGTAATGGCAGATTTACTGTTGTCTGACATGTCTGTGAGCCCTACTGAGCTCCACCTGGCGTGCTCTCCTGTCTAATGATGTGCCCTAATGATCTGCCCGAGAGCCACTGGACAGGGAGGAACTGTGCAGCCACCCTGCGCATTATTAACCAGCGTTATAATTGTGTTTAGAATTCAATCCTTCAGATTAATTTCCTGCAAACCAACGCGTGCCATCTGAGAGTTTGAATGAAATGATCCGTATCAAAGCCCGGTATATGTCGACTGAATGGGGATTTCATTAAATCTGAGCGACTGCGTGCTGAAAATTTAGATGGAATCATTCTTCAAATCTCCAGTGGACTTGAAGTGAAGTAGTTTACACCGATAGGCTGATCTAACTGTGCCTTTTTCTTTCTGCCGTGTAATGCTTCCTCACCTGTGTGGAGGAGGGGGGAAATTGCTCAGTGTGGGAATGACCTTCACAGAGAGCGTAAATGAGACTCCTGAATCACGGAGATCAGTGTGAAATTGCCCTTCCCTGCAGATGCATAATTAGTTGAAATGAGGTCCGACCGCAGTGGTATTTAAACTTAACCTGCCACGGAGAGCTGTAACTTGGGATTCATTTCATTACTGAGTCAGCTGTTAATTAGTATCTTAATTAATTTATTGACTATTTGGACGGAAAATAAAATGAACCCATCATTATTTCACAGATCCCATGTTGGCATATTGATATTGCTTGTTTTTTTTTCCTGCTTCCATTAAGAGTTCTGCTATAGACGACTGAGAATAAATATTGAGTTCAGCCAGACCTTAGCATAAGACAGTGGATTAAGCTATTAGTCAATTAAAAGATAGGTAATTGCAAACTTTGTGAGAACCAATTAAGCATTTGCGGGTTCCGGCTTCTTAAATGTCAGGATTTGCTGCTTTTCTTTGTCATTTGTGATAGTGAATGAAGAGTCTACTGTTTTCGGACTGTTGGTTGCAGAAAAGAAGCAATTTGAAGGTGCTCTGAAATCAAATTTTTTTTCATATTTATCAGACTAAATGTGTAATCAATTAATTGATCAAATAATTAGCAGATGATTCCATAATGAAAAGAACTGTTAACTGCAGCCCGATCGGAAACCAGATTCCACCTCAAACCACCCTGCTGTCAAAAATGACACAGAGCAACAAGACCCCCCCGTGCACACATCAACACACCAATATCCTCAGATCCATAATATCCAATTTATACCTGGAGCACCGGAGCAGATAAAAGATCAGATCCCAGATGAGATCAGTGGTCTGGAGAAAAAAATAAAAAAATAGATCAGTGGATGACTCCTTCACTTTAATGAAGCACATACAAACCTGAGACATTTCATAAAAAAAAGGAGTGAGTGATGTGGATCTGGTTGGTAGCTGTGGTAGCTGTAATGTTACGGCTGGGCTGTGAGCTCCGTCTCTGGAGGTCTGAAAATAAACACACGAGCCAAATTGAACCGGGGGTATATGAGAGCGGAGACCTCTCCAGAGATTATATCAAATCTGAGGAGACTTATCCGCATCTCCTCCTCTCACACCTGCTATCTGTGGCTGCTCGGTTTATAACGCGCCCGTGTGTGTCCTTGTTTTTGTCTTTTCTCTGGCAGATTGACTGTGTGCGAGAATAAAGGAAAAGGGAGATTCTGTGTACTCGCTCCATGCCATTCAAATGGAAAAAGCTTAATTGATTTGCTGCTTATTTGCATTCATATATGGATCACTCCGAGTTCTTGCTCTCGCTGTCAAGACCCAGAACTGGAAAACCTTGGGTTTGGGGGGGGGGGGGGGGGGGGGGGGGTAGGGGGAGTGAGTCTATTTATTGGTTATTAACTTACATGTATGGTCGGTAACACTTTCTCTGAAGCCCATGTCTACAAGGCATTAGAAGTAGCCTATGTTTATAATACATAATAGACACCAGAGTCATAATGAGTTGTGATTATTGCTGTAAAGCATAATACATATTCACATTTATAGATTATAAAGCACATAGGTGGAAGATAACCCATTATGAGTATGTTCATAAGGTGTTAGATTGTATTACAGATGTGGGCTTCATAGAAAGTGTTACCAAAGAAAACATTATCATGATTTAGTTTCACAGATACAGTGATTGTGATATGAATTTGATTTTCACTGAAAATTCAGTTCAAAGCATCATTTTATAAATCATTATTTGTCACGTCTGGAGGAGGAGATTTGTCAGCCGGAGCATCTCTGCAGCTACAGTACTTCGTCATGATGCTGTTTTGTCACACATTGTACCTTGATTGTACCTTGTGCCATTTGGATATCTTTGATAAGTGATATTTTGATTTATTGTGCGGCCCTAGCTACTAGTTCCATGAGATTAAGGGTTTACAAAACATGCAATCGTCCAATAAGATCATTTGTAATTAGTAAGATTAGCTTCACCTCAAGCTACAATACAGTGCTAACTCTAGACTACATGTAGCTACATTGGACCAATGAAATAATAGCTGTGCATCATACATTCTGTAAATGTATCGCCGACGTTTATCTAAGGGCACGTTAACGTAATAACACATAAATATGATAGACAATTAGCCTGCGGTGTGCACCACTTGGACCAAGTGTAGAATAAAGTCATTTTGGCACTGTATGCTCTTCTTCTTCCTGTGACATCACCACAAGGCATGGCAACAATTCCCATAATGCCCTTAACTCCACTGTGGCCCTGTTACATTTTGCATTACATAAAGACCTTACATAACAGGCCATATATCTTTAACCAAACACTTTTAAGTACCTTTTTCAACACCTTGTTCATGACTTTTCAAATCACCTTGTAACGGCTTCATGTGCTCGAACAATCATGAATGTATGACTGAAACATACACAGTAAACCTAAACACACAGTTGCACTTTACAATCATTTATATGAATTTAGCGCAAAAGGTGCCTTTCTGGTGCATTACGAGTATGTTTACCTTTAATAATTCAAGTACATTCAGCTGAGAACACTTGATGTTTATGTTGAATGCAGGATTTTTATTTTTAAACTTGTAATAGATCTGAACACATCCTCCACCCTCACACTGGGAGACAGATTGGCTCGTGTTCAAGGAAGAATTATGATCAAGAAAAAATAAGCAGAAATAAGCTGTTAATGGTATGCAGGGACCTTCCTCACCTCCCTTAAAAAGAGCTTTTCCCCCGAGGCAATAATTATTGCGTTTAAAGAATTAGAGCACATAATGCTCTCTGCAACTGTCTGAGCACTTCTTCCCAGCCGGGGGGTCAGACTGGCGAGCGCACTCCCCCCCCCCGCCCCCCCTTCTTTAGGTAGGAGGAGCGTGTTTCACTGGGACGATGCGCGATGCAGCAGTCCCGTCAAAAGCGTCCAGGTCCTCCTCCGGCGTGGTACACCTGTGGTACCACTTCCAACAGCAGCTCGACGCTTGGATTTAAAAAAAATAGAAAAGAAAAGAAAGTCTGAAAGCGTTTGGAATCAGACTGTCGGGGAGACATAGGTGAGGTGCCGCAAGATAATTTAAGTAAAGGTTTTTTTTTTTTTTTCAGTTATATATGAGAATTGATGATTTGGGGATTTTTCTCTTTTTCTGCCTGTGCGTAATGGATACCTCTGGGAGCAGCCGCGTGTAATTCAGGTGCGTCAATTTCAAATCTAAGAGGAAACAATGAGAGAAAATCATTCGAATTGCATTCAGATTTCCAATGCAATATTGTTTAAACTCACACCACACACACCTCAGAGCTGTGTATCTGTAAATCATCCCTCCTGTGTTCTCCATTTCAGGTTTGTTTTTTCTCCCCTCAATTGAACTTTTGACTGATCAGACATCTTTGAGACATACATCTTCCCTCACATCGCCCGATTTCTTCTTTCTTCTTCTTCTTCTTCTTTTTTTTCCAGGACACAGAGGGGAAATCTCGCTCGAAATTACGATGCATCTCACAGCGGTGGTCTTAATTCTGGTCGTGACGGGCATCGCAGAAGGTAATGTGAGGTTTTTTGATCAGTCCTCTGGGACATCAGATAAAAACACAGACACAAACACAGAGAGATTCGTGTCCATTTATGACAAACAAACTCCTCTCTGGAA
The DNA here is from genome assembly GCF_900880675.1 of Sparus aurata. Classification (NCBI taxonomy): domain Eukaryota; kingdom Metazoa; phylum Chordata; class Actinopteri; order Spariformes; family Sparidae; genus Sparus; species Sparus aurata. The sequence goes on from NC_044202.1 coordinate 12,411,122, forward strand.
GCGTGTAGAGAAAAGTACAAGGGATGCATATTTCATGGCTCTGAATGTTTCATGTGTTGTTGGGTTTTTGGGAGATATTTCTTTTGATGCCAGCACGCTGCTGCTGCTGTCCCTTTCTGTCTCTTGTCTCAAAGGTTGGGATTGCAACGCGGGGTGCAACACGGAAAATGGGTTTTGCGAGAAGCCAGGGAAGTGCAGGTATCGAAACGACCTCGGATTCCTGTGTAGATGATTGCTCGTACCCTGCCGTGGAGGGCTTTGCAACCTTATTTCCATAAATCGCTGGAGCTGTAATTGTTTTCCCTTTGGAGAGATGCAGCCAACTGGATCCCTCTGTTATTCTTCTCTCTCTCCCCCTCTCTCTCTCTCTCTCTCGCTCTGTCTACATTTGTTTGGCGCTTAAGTCAACTGCCAAATCATCCCTTTGTTTGAACAGTGAAGAGCATTGTTATCCTCACAGATAGCTCTCAAGCTCCAAAGCATGCCCAGTTTTAAAAGCTTTTTTTTTTTTTTTTTTAAATCTACTGTCTAGCCAAAAGGATTGTATTCCATCACTGGGAATTAACCAAAAAATGAATGCATTATCAAACAGGACTTTTACTTTAAGAGGGGAAAAAAAGCATGCAGACATTATAGCAACAAGAGCGGCACTGCAAAGCTCTGTGGGTGGTGTATTAATAGTTCAGGATCGTTCCCCTTTTCCCTTCCTCTTTCAGGTGCAAACCTGGGTGGCAGGGAGAGCACTGTGACCGGTGCGTGCCCTTCCCCGGCTGCCTGCACGGCACATGCGAGAAAGCATGGCAGTGTCTCTGCAGCGAGGGCTGGGTGGGCAGCCTCTGTGACCAAGGTGAGTCTCATTAAAGCTTCCCCCAGACACCCGCATCTCTATCTGCCTCCTAACACCTCCTGTCAAATCAGAGGTCAGGGTGAGTCACAGAGCCTCGGGGACACACGCATCAACACCACATGAAGCCAGTGCCCGGAGAATACAGTCGGTGTATTTGTAGACGGGCAGTTAGGGGGAGAAAGATCCAAGACAAAGTAAAACAATCATGGAAAAAAATTGGGTCGAATGTGCAGGCTAAAGCCACAAAATAACAGCAGGAATTCTCGTCATAAACTGCTGCCTTTTCTGCTTACAGTCCACTCGCCAGAAGAAAATGTTGGCATTCTACATTTCTACAATCCACAATTACGTATCATGATGGCATTTCTACAACACGTGTCATATACCATTCACATTACATGTCTGAGCTGATTTTATTTTATCAGCAGGTGGACAGCTGCCAAGCTGGAGACCTGACTGTTCACAGCATTTCAACACCACATCTGGACATTGTCTGCTTTAGGCGACAAATCCAGATATTTTTAACAGGACATCAGGACATTTCCAAGCTGCGTTTGTGGCGACAAAACCAGTTATTTTTAACGAGATGTTGAGACATTTCCGGCTGTGTTCCTGGCGACAAAATCTATTATTTTTAACGAGATGTCGGGACATTTCCAGCTGTGTTCATGGCAACAAAATCAGTTATTTTTAAGATGTCGGGACATTTCTTGCTGTGTTCATGGCAACAAAATCAGTTATTTTTAACGAGATGTCGGGACATTTCCAGCTGTGTTTGTGGCGACAAAATCTGTTATTATTAACGAGATGTCGGGACATTTCCAGCTGTGTTTGTGGCGACAAAATCTCTTATTTTTAACAAGATGTCGGGACATTTCCAGCTGTGTTCGTGGCGACAAAATCTGTTATTTTTAACGAGATGTCGGGACATTTCCAGCTGTGTTCATGGCAACAAAATCTATTATTTTTAAAAAGATGTCGGGACATTTCCAGCTGTGTTTGTGGCGACAATTTTGTTATTTTTAACGAGATGTCGGGACATTTCCAGCTGTGTTTGTGGCGACAAAATCTCTTATTTTTAACAAGATGTCGGGACATTTCCAGCTGTGTTCGTGGCGACAAAATCTGTTATTTTTAACGAGATGTCGGGACATTTCCAGCTGTGTTCATGGCAACAAAATCTATTATTTTTAAAAAGATGTCGGGACATTTCCAGCTGTGTTTGTGGCGACAATTTTGTTATTTTTAACGAGATGTCGGGACATTTCCAGCTGTGTTCATGGCAACAAAATCTATTATTTTTAACAAGATGTCGGGACATTTCCAGCTGTGTTTGTGGCGACAATTTTGTTATTTTTAACGAGATGTCGAGACATTTCCAGCTGTGTTTGTGGCGACAAAGCTGGATGTTTTTTACAAAATGCTAGGCATTTCCCAGTTCCCAGGCCTTTTCAACAAGATGCCAGGATATTTTCAGGCCTGTTTGTAGTGACAGAACAGGCTGTTTTTTTTACAAGATGTCAGGACATCTTTAGCCGTATTTATGGTGACAAAACCTGGTGCTTTCATCTAAAAAAGGATCTTTGCCAAATCCTAATCAGACCATTAACACAGTGTTATCACAACATGAAATTGAAAGGTAAAAATTGAACCTCAAGAAATGTAAAGTTGAAATGCACGAGATGCAAGACTTTAACATAAATAGATTAAGTTTCAACATGTTTGTGATTTGCAGAAACGTGCATCGCCAACATTCATTCTGGCGAGTGGTTTGCCTCTTGAGCGAGACACCATTTGAACTTGTGACTGTGACTGGGAAAATGTATGTGACAAAGCATTTAAAAGAGACATTTCCATTTCAAACACACCCATCTAAATTAAGAACTTAATAACTACTATATTAACTACGATTAGTTTTATCGCATAACAAATGACTTTTTCCCCCTCGAGCAAAAGAGGAAACAAAGAGAAGAAGAACACAAGAAGAAAGATTTTTTTTTTCTTTTTTTGTTTGGCTTCTGGCTCAGTTTGACCTCCTTATCAGCACACTCAGTATATCTCTTGTTCTGTCGGAGCATACGAGCTGCTCGCCCGCGAAACATGGTTGTTTGCAGTTTTTGTTCCCGGTGACAAGATGCTGTGGTGTGAATGCGAGCGAGAGAGTGGAAAACAAAGGCGAGAGGGAAAAACAAGCGGAGACACATAGAGATGGAGGAGGAGGAGGATGATGAGGAGGAGGAGGAGGGAGAGCACACAAGATCTAAATACAGCATGTGTTTTTTCTTTTTTTTAACAACAGACACTCGTCTGTGCTCATCTGGGCCTTGTGCTGGTAATGCCACCTGCATAGAGACGGGCGAGGGGGGATACCTGTGCATCTGTCCCCATGGCTACACCGGGGAAAAGTGCCAGCTGAAGAGAGGACTTTGTCTCACCAACGGGTACTGACACCTTTTATTTATGTCTCTGGTTTAAGTGAAGGAATACTCTGGTGCTTAAAGCCTTATCTCCATTTGTTTATCATTAGGAGCAATAATCAATACACGGCACAATGTAATTTGGGGGCTCTCTGTATGGCCAAGGCAGCTAATCGAAAATCACCACACACCGAGGCTGGTGTATCCGTTGCTTCTTCTGTTGGGTAGCTAGCACAGAAAATATTGAATTAGTTTTTCTTTCTACTGTACCAAATGTCAACCGTTTGGTTGTTGTGACTCGTAACGAGCGAGAGGGTGTTTGCACGTTTGTGCGACAAGCAGAAACATTTGCTTTGATGCAATCCTTGCACATACACGAGCATACCACAGTGTAGGAACTGGCAGGTTTTCAACTGTGAATGAACACTCCTCTTGAGCAGTGCTCCAGCTCATTATTTCCACTCAGGAATTCAACTTTGTTCTCAGGTCAAGGAATAGGGTACGCTTACCTCCGTTTTCCTTACCAAACAGAAAACTGCGACCGTACACCTTCGATATTTAATTTCCTCTCTTTTACCGAACTAAGATGAGCTTAATTACCTTGTTAACTCTTTAAAAAAACACACGCAACACCTTCAAACTCAGCATAAATTTATAAAACTCACCAGCACAGTCTAGGTGTTCTGTTCATAGAATAAGTTGCGAAAATGTTCTGGCTCGAAATGCCGTTTTCACCTGCTGCTGTCACTTCTCACCCATCCCTGCTTGCTGTGTCTCATCATCTCTGAAGTCTCGGTCAAAGCCGCTGTAAATCACCTCTGTACTGTATCCCCTGTCGTCAAACTGACCTCAGTCGGTCTTGGATGCTGCGTTCAGTCCCAGTTCACTCTCACATCAGGTGGCCAAATCCAGTTGAGCTGACCCTGGTCTCCCCTGGTGTTAATCTACTCAAACTGTAGGGCCGCTGGCATCACAGCTAACTGAGCCATGAGCTAATGCTACAGTAAAAGATGGCAGCAGTTGTCTTTTACTCTGGTGATATGCTGCGCTCTATGTTTTTCGGGGCTACCATTGAATTTCTGTCATATTCTGCAAAGCTGATGTGGTGAACTCATTAGCAATTTAAAGTCTTTAAAGTCAAATATCCACTCTCTTTTAGCTAGTTTTTGGTCTCTACCAACAGCTGAGCGGAATATCTGGCTCTTTCGCTGCTAAATGCTCCACTGTACGTACAAGTACAGCTGGGATACTGACAAGATTTGAAAGTTGATCAATGTAAAATAAAGCATAATGTGATCTAAACCCCCGTAGCCCTGGCATCATGTTGGAACATTCATTTAAATTGTAACTTTCAGATGTTTCCCAGCTTTTCCTTTGAGCCAGCGATTGCAAAACACTGCCAAACAACAAAAGCCGAGTGACTTCCAATAACATAGCCAAAACAAACACAATTTTCCTGCGGGCCTAAATTTTGATGGTGTGCCAAGCACCCTGATGCAGAAAGAATGACGTTCAGAGAATGAATTCCCCAACTTCCTCCCGCCATAAATACATCAGCAGCCATGTTTATTGTGCTCTTCCCTTGTCGACGAGCAGCAACCCTTACACAATAGCTGCTAGTGTTTACTTGGGCAACATCTCAAGCTGCATCCCAACACGGGGACTGCGTCTTTTGAAGTCATCATTTCAAAACTGAGTACATGGCTGTCACATTTCAAATGGGTGTGACCAGAAATTCAGCCTTCTATTGCCCACATTTGGAGGACACAGCTGATGTGTACTTTGCATCTGTCAGAATCCCACAATTCCCCCCCGGCCCCCGGTTTCATTATACATTCAGGCAGCCCCCGTCTCCCATCGTGTTGGAAATACCGTATTAGCATTACCTATTTGCTAGGACTTTGCCTTCAGGTGGTGCTAACTGTGCTGATAAATATATCACATGAACTGAAACAATTACTGTAGAGTAGGCACTGCAGAATGGAAACAGTGACGAGGTTTAAACTACACTGTAGAGAAGTTATAAGGATATATAATATAGACCAATAACTGAGTCCACCAGGTAGTATGTTTTCCATTCTGTGTTAAACTGAAACAGTGAAGCTACTATTGAGAAAAAATCCTGTAAATGTCCAACTTTATCAGTTGGTGAGGAGCTCCCAATAGCACCATCGGATTTGTCCGCATTTGGGGCTCATTTCAGGTCCACTGAGGGCCCCCCTTCGTGGGTCCTTCTTCCAAGTACAAGAACTGGCAGGCAGTTGACGTTTGACAGAGGGCTCTCTTCCTCCCTCCTATGTCCTCCTGCCTGGGACACGAATAATCGATCTCAGCGCACCATCTTAAAGAATACCTCAATTTCTAAAATGCACCCCGGCGAGAGGGGAGCTCAGATGTATCCTGTGTGGTGGCCTTTTCGGCTAAGCCATTTGATATATTTTCACATGAAGGCCTGTCGGCCATACGGAAGTTGTCATGAACACGGTTATGCTTATCCGACAGAAATGTGAGATCGTGAAATACAGCTGTAGGCTATAACAAAACAAGGAAGAGAATTTTCAGTGACGAGTCTTTAAATCGACGGTTTCTAACGGACGTCTCATTTTGGGAGAGGTTAAAATGAGGAAAGGAATCAAGGGTGTACAATTCATAATTCTGAAGAAAAACCACACCTTGAAATCTTGCTTTAAGGTATAAAAAAAACACCCCAAAACATTGTCAGTCTCGAAATTGCCTCTCTCTCTCCACTGCCTTTCCACAGCTGGATTACAGACAGGGCTATTCCGTGGAGAAATGCCCCCCTGCCCGTCCTCCCCCGCCTGTCGGATACATATAAAAAAAAGCTCTCTGGAAACAAGGCTATAGCTGCCCCCAGACTCTGAACACCACCATGTCTGTTCTCCATCAGGCAGCCTCGTTATTGACGTGAACACACCTAAAATTCAATAGCCTACAGCTCGGTGTCAGTGAACAGACTGCTCTCTTCCTGCTCCCCCAAAAATAATCATTTCAGTCTTATTGTAATTTTCACAATGAGTCGAGCGGAGCTTCACTTGCATGTCAGGGGAATTCATCTCCATTTAAAGGCCTGCATGTGGTTTCATTAATCAGCTCCTCGATGAGACACCAGAGATGTGTCGAAAAAGAATGCCAGAGCTATTATTCTTGCGACTTGCCGAAAACAGAATGTAAGGGGCTCGTGTAATTACACGGGCTACTATTAGAACTATTGATTATTTTTATCCCGGGTTTTCATCAGTTTACTTTGTGGAGCGTGGCTTCATTGATTGGATATGCTGCACATGTGGGAGCAGGAACATTACTGCAGGGGAGCGAAGACTCCTTTTATTCTTACTCCTTACTTACTGGTAAAGACTTTTAATGAAAGAAAATTAGCATTCACAGTTTTTTCATTCGGGCTGCAGGGCAAAACGACTGAAATTTAAAGTAACAATTCAAGATCTGAAAGGACTGATCCGTTGATCCTCCGTTAATTGCTGAGCAACAGCAATTGATTGAATTGATTAATTAAATAATTCATGGAGCAAAAATCACCCTGCCATCACCCCGGGTCTTAATGAGTATTATTCACAGTTCTATAGACCAAAAGAGTAATTCACCAAGACTAAAGTAGCACAAATATTCAACACTGAAAGCAAGTTTGTTTTTATTTCATTTCATTAAACCTTTATGCAACCAGGCAGTTCCTTAAGATTAAAAGTCTTAAAAGTCTTAAAATGGAGCATCTAAATAAATAAAAGAAAGCAACAGAGAAAATCCATTTTAGGAATAACAATGTCCCTCCTCTTTCCTTTTTTTTTTTTTAATGAGAGCTTTGAACGTCGCAAGAGAGACACAGTCACTAAGGTGTGGCGTTTTATGATTCAGAGCACATTTTGCGCTCTGGTCATGGAATAACCTTCAGACCCCCTCAAGGTTATTCCATGATCAGAATAGCAGAGAGCTCCTCTAACAAGTTCTCTGTAAATCCTCGGTATCTGCCACAGCAGCTAGTGGTAAGTGATATGAGATTACATAGATATGAAAGGACTTGCCTAAAAAATGCAACGGTGCTGCCGACTCATTGGGCTTAATGGAGACTACAGAACCAGTTCCTGAAGTGCAGAGTGATGAGTATGGGGCACTGGGTTTGAAATAGAGCTGTGAAAGACAAAAGAAGCAGTATGCGTTTAAATAATGTGTCCATAGCTCTATTTCAATAGTTGCAGGTGTTTCATGTAAATCACCAAATGAAAGCTGTAAGGCTCCAGACTGACTTTTAATACTGGTTGCAGCGATGCACCTAGAATTCTCAAGAAGGTGCACCGGCACATATTTCAATAATACATTTTAATTGAATTCTCTTTAAAAAAAGAGAACGTTTTTTTTAATGAAAATCACAGCACACGCAACAAGAAACTGAGATTAGCTCAATTTTAACAACGAAGTGAAATGGAGTGCTGACATTTAACAAGCTTGAGAAATTCAAATTAAAACTATTGGGGCATTATAAAAACCAACATTTTTAACTAGTGTTAGAGCTAGACCCTGCAGAGCTCCTGTTGAATGCGACAAACCGTGTTCAACTGTAAGTTATCGTGTCAGAAAACATGTGTGACATACAACAAAACAAAACCTCCATAACTAATGTAAGTAAGTGAGTTTTCTTCAATTGAACCAATTGTTATCAACAATATAAAATTGTTACCATGTTTTTCAGACAGGCAGAGGAAGTAGCCGTATGAAACGAGACTACAAACTACAGTTCTCACATGCATTTGAAATGATGGTGGATAAAATGAGCTAAAGCTAAAATATTTAGATCTTCCGGTCAGGCAAGACAGACTATAAACACACCAAACAGATACAAGATGCAGTAGCAAAGGGGCCTAGTGAGCACTTCCTCCTGTTGCATGATTATAAAAGAGAACAAACAAAGATTATTCAGACCTTTTTTAAGCTCGTTTTTGATGAGCTGTGGAGATCAGCTGTACCAGAGGATGGCTCTATAACAAAAGTGGCGCTGAACTTAAAGCTGCACCACCTCAGGGCGCGGCTTTCCTGAGCAAGTCTTGACAGATTAAGTGCCTTCAGTGCCATGGCCGCCCGCGCATGAGACCTGATAATTAAAAACTAAATTATTTAGAGTTGTTTTTGGTGCAATCATTGACCTGCCATGAGTAATAGTTCAGGATGTTCTTAGTTTTTAACATCCAAGGACTGGCCTCAGTTATCCCTAAATCACGAGAACATTTATTCTCTTTGTGACAATTCAGTTTTCAAGTATTTAAAAAATTGGTTTGGAACAGTTTATTAGGATTTAGAAAGTTTAATCCTTAATTTTATCATTAAAAAGATACATTGCTTTTTCTGCTCCGCAACAAAAGCATAATGCGGGTAATTCATGCAGCACCATCTGCATGGAAAAAGAGGTCACGCATGCAGGTAGATTCTAACTCATTAATATGCTAAAAAAAACGGCTGCAGGACACTCCCGTGGGGAACCCACAGACTTGCAGTAAGGAATAGAAAGTGTCCTACTAACATCGCCTTACTAAACGATTCTGTAAAAGAGGATTGGACCCCTTTTGATGACAGCTTCACCGATGGCTGCATCATAACCACAGGATTAAATATGTTGTAGTAGAGCTGTGCAGTAGATAGGAAGCCGTAAGTGCCCCTGCAGTATATTAACATTGTGCTGCTCTGTCCTCCAGCTCTCCTTGTCAGAACGGAGGCACATGCACGGATGAGAATGGCTCAGCGGCGTACTCTTCATGTTTGTGTCCGCCTGGATTTTCTGGATACTTCTGCGAGATCGCCGTTGACAGCTGCCAGCCTAACCCCTGCCTCAACGCTGGCAACTGCACAAACCACGGCCTGGCCTTCACATGCGTCTGTCCGCACGGCTTCACCGGTTTCACTTGTAATGACACCAGCAGCCTCTCGCCCTGCGCCGGCAGGCCCTGCGCCAACAAGGGCATGTGTGTTGGTCAGCCTGATGGAACCTTCCGGTGCATTTGCCAAAAGTGGTTTACAGGTCCCACATGTTCCCTGCAGCACAGGCCCAAAGCCAGGCCCAAGCCGGTCAGTGCCAGGCCGGTGGACCACAGAGTGTTTGCCCTGACTCCGCAGCACTACTCTCTCCCTGCTCACACCTTCCACAAGCTTCTCAGACCGCCCGAGAGGGACCTGCTCAAGATCACCCTGAAGGAGACGGTGCACTCCCCCGGCGTCCTCGTCACCCACGGTCAGCTCATTTGCTTCGGCATGCTCGCCCTGCTAACCTGCCTGGTCATCCTGGGCACCACGGGAATCGTGTTTTTTGGCCGCTGTGAGACGTGGCTGGCTAATGCCAAGTACAGCCAGCTTGTCCGGCAGCAAAGGGAACACCTGCTGAGAGAGAGCGGCGGGGCGAGCCAGGAAGAGCCGGAGCACTCAGTAAACATCATCCTGCCGGAAAAGATAAGACTCACCAGCTTTGGGAGACACTACACCTCCATCTGATTAAATCTCCTCTCCCTCTCAAAGGAGTTGAAAAGGAATGTCTAAACTAAAGGGCGAAGCAAATACTATGACTGTTGTACAGTTGTGTTAATACAGTGAGGGATACTGGACTACACTGGAATGTATATGAATGTATGGTCCACTGGACTAAGTGGATAACCATGACGCTGCATTGTAAATCTACTTTTAAATCGTACTGTTGGAATACTACCGTTAAAATTGTATGAACTTATAAGAGATGTCTTTTAGCACCTTAATGGCTGGTAAAAACATGTCACTGTGTTGTTTTTCTTAAGGCCATTTTTGACTTGGAATTAATGGTTCCCTGAGGTTAATACTACAAAAAAGAGAAATCAAGTTCATTTAAAAGTCGCCACCAACAGAGCACAAACATCCTCGACCACCTTCCTTTCGGTATGTGTAATGAAACTATTCCTACCATTGTTTTTTAATTTGTGAACAAAGGTATTCTTATACAAATGTATTTAATAACCATGACACAAGCTGCAACATTAATTAATCGATTTTTTTTTAATTGGTAGAAACTCAAAGATGCACTATGTAAGAGTTTTCATTAAAAATATTCAAAGATTAAATAAAATTATCAACAGAATGGAAAGATATAATTTTCCCATTATGTCTCTCACAGTGCTCCCAGTAAGGGCGAGGTATGTACAGTATACCGCATGCTGCACGGCTAACTGAGCTAACTAGCTAACGACAGCCACAGTTGGCAGCAGATAGCGGTTACTCTGGTGATATGCTGCCCCCTCTTTGTCTGGAGTATCAAGGTAGCAGGTGGCCAATTCTCACATATTGCAGCTTTAACTACTGATTTATCATTTGATAATTTTTCAAGCAAAATGCCAAACATCATTTTGTTTCAGCGCCTCAAATTTGAGGATTTGGTGCTTTTGAAAAGAAAAAAATTTACTATTTTCTGACATCTTTTTTGACAGAATGGTAAATTAATTGAGAGAATAATCAGCAGATTAAATACATTGGAAAATGTTGCAGCCCCAATCTTCTCCATACAGCATTTTGTGAATTTGCCATTTTCTGATTAATGCAAAAATACATATTGTGAGTTTGTACAGTATGTACATTTAAAATGTATAATTGGATATTGAGACATGCCACCTGAACAGCTGTACTTTAAAACCCTGCAGGTCGAAACTCTACAGTGCCAGACACTTTTGGTGTATAGGCATTAGTGTGCGATATGTACCTGGAGGTAATTTCATTTCCTAAATACCATCCAGTTTTCCTCTCTCTGCAGATGTGCCACTTTAGGTGTTGGTGTTAAAGTTATATATAGATGTGCACTCCGTTATAAAGATGCAGATTATTTCACAGCTCCTCAAGAAATGCCACTTGCTATTTCCATCATCATCTATTTGTATCCATGCTGTGAACCGGCACCCAGTGAACAGTTTCTCTGAGATTTTGGTAGACCTTACAAGATTACTTCTTACTGTCAGTATTGGAATTTTCACAAGTCATGCACCGATGCGTCTACAATCCCTGAAATCAATACTGTAACATCTGTTAGACGTCATTGGGGAAATGGCCACCCACTTCAAACAAGAAAAACAGATGTGTGTCGCCCAGTTAAGATATAGTTAATGGGGCTCTGTGGACACACAAAGTACCAACAAACAGAATTAACGAATGAGATTTTAGGTAAATAATCATAAGCAATGTGAATATAATGAGATAAAGTTGGTAAAGACAAGTATTGGAACATGTAGAGCAGTCTGCAGCCTCTAAACCTAGAAAAATACAGCAGTTAGAAGCCAAATCCCAATATAAAGATATCTGAAAGATAAACAATAGTTTCAATTATATAACAAAAAAATATCCATATGTTGCCTAAGTTAAACATATTGTTTTATTAAATATCCTAATGAGGATAATTGTGGTATAAGAGCAGGATATGTTTTTTCCCCTTCAGCCTCCGTTCAGCCTGCAGGGAGACTCAGTTAATGTGGTGGGCTGGATTTCTCACACTTCTCTGATAGGGTGGTTATCTTGTGCTTATAACATAACAGGCTTTCAATCCAGACTGTGCATTACATCGTGCAGAAGTAAAACGACTTCCAAGTGGTATTTCTACAGGGTGGCTGTGACTGTGTTTACCAGTATTTGTTCCAGTGCGAGATTATTTGCTGTTGTACTTTTGGCCGGATGTTTTGATGTCTGTTCATTACTTTTAATAAAATACTGTAAAAAAAACAAACAAACTGTGTTCTTGTGTTTGTTTTGTCCTCCCCGGACTCAAAACCCACCAGAGTTTATATCTTTGTAAAGTCTGACACGACAAGCAGGTGAGGCGAGATCAGATGCTTGGCGAGGGGCCACGTATCAGATGGTCCACAGTGCGATACCCGACAGATGTACATGCTGTATATGCACCACCACCCACCTCCTCGAAAATCAGTGGAACATCTGCTCTCCTGCTCTGTGATGCCTCATGTATTCCTCCCCAGAGCCGACTCACTGATAATCGGGTGAGCGATAACTGTGACTGTGTCAGCACTCCTCCACTGTTGCCAACGGTTTGACAGTTTCAGAGAACAGTCTCTGTCTCCGCCTTGTGGTGCAAGTTATCTATGTCACCAGGACACTGCAATAATCAAGATCTCAAAGTAGAAATTATACAAAATGAGTAAAGTCAAGTTGCTCTACCTTTGCTTAAGACACAACCTGGTGTTTTCATCCTATTCCTGATATAAAACAACTGTATTATGTATTAGTATGAATCAAAATCTAAGAGGGAGAGCACACTGGTTAGAATAGTTTAGAGACATTTCTGATCCAATACCTGGATCTGCCAATACCAGAGTTCTTCTTCTTGAGTGTCCTTAACATATTCCATTGCTGTTGCTGTCAATCTGATGTATAAGTTCACATGAGGCTGTCGAAATACACAACGTTCAATTTAAAGCAATCTATTTGAACTGCACTTGCATTAGGTACGCTTCAAACAGATGTAGTGGAGCAAATTCTATGGCAACTTCTTCAAGTGCACAGCGATGCATTATCAACTGCAAGCAAGTACTGTCATTTCTATACATGAGTTCATAAAGAAGGATTTTCAAAGCAAGCAATGGGAAACTGACAATCAAACTACGGAATTTGGATCAGTGCATGGATTGGGCTATTCTGTTTAAGTGGAATGTGTCAGTACCAGAAGGCACCTGATACTAAAGGTGGCCGGATCAGCACCACGTCAAATTATGAGTATTAAAGGATAGGTTCACACAAAAATAAAAATTTTGTCATTATCTACTGATAATGATGCTGATGTAAAGTCAGGAGACGTTTTGCCGTCCACAGAACATTCATACGTAGCCATTTCATGATTATTTTCAGGGTCTTTTAATTCATCTTTATAATCAGAACAAGTCCTCATCTACTTTACAAATTTAAGAGAGCGCTGCAGCACTGTTTTGCTGTGAAGCTCCGTAGTCTAGTGGACTAATAAAACTTCCGTTGACTTTCCATCAGCCTGAGGGTGAGTAGATTATGACTTTTTCATGTTTGGGTTTTTCCAATTACTATCAGATGTCTATTCATACAAGGGAAAGATGGTGAACCTGTCCCGGCAATGACACTGTGGCATTGTCATTCGCTAAAGCGACCATTGTTTAGCAACAGTCAGATGGGATTTGCTACCCACTCATTCCCATGACGAACAGGGCGAGACATATTTGCTTCATGTAGTGAACTCTTTGGCGCTGTGCGAACTTCTGTCAGTTTAAAAAATCTACCTGGTGAAATAATAAAAGCAGAAGAGAACGTGGGAGGTGGAGGTATGCACTAGACCGGTGACAGAAGCTATTGCTAATAGCGTGCCCTGTCCTGCATGCCTTTGTTTAAGTTCACCTGGAACAATCAGGTGTCGGTGTTGACCCGCCCAACAGATGCAACACCAAACACCAAATTTCTGTTTTCGTTTTTGTTTTACTTTGTTTATATTTGGCGGACCCTGCCACCTATCTAGTGTCTAACACTGTTCTGGGGACCTTATTTTCCTCTGAGGACAGCTTGCTTATTCAGTTTTGGAAAGTAGCAGTAGTATTACCTCGTTAATATTGTAAATATTAGAATTTGGAGTTTACTTTTCCTCTCCAAAACTACATAGTGCCCCTTTAAAAGAAACAATGGATTTCAATTTGGTTTTCCCCATCAAGGCTTTCCAACCTTTAGTGGTTCCTTTGTCGCCCAAGATGTTTCGGGCTCACATTCTGGTATGGGGCTCCTATAAATGTGTGAAAAATCATGTAGATACAGAGTCTGACCACAAGGTGTCATCCATTTAAAGGGGGACCAGTGAGCGCTGACAGACGCTGGTGCATTTCACTGCACTGAAAACACCGCATTTCATTTTTCACTGGGAGTATTCTTTTCACATATATGGAATCAACATCCACTTCAGTATTCAATAATGTATCTGGAATACCTGAACAAACACTTGCTTGTTGTACTCGATATCTCTATTATGCATCATTTTCATATCAGCCGTCCTGTTAAGAACAAGATATAACGTATAAAAACAACAATATGTGATCATAACAGTGTAAAAACCTACAGGTAACGCTGCAGGCATCCCGGTTTCCACTCCACTGCTCTTCCTCGGAGCATCAATACACCGTTAAAGGAATCAAGGCCTGTTACACATAACACATCATTTCCCACTTTGTCGCTATATCAGTTCACCGTTTGAGTGACAATCTCCATTCTTTTTTTCCTGTACTACATCCAGCCATTTCTCACTTTACTGCAAAACGTCTCCTGCCGTTTTACTGCGTGTCTCTGACCCACGAAAACTGTCTCTTTAAAAACCTCGGCCACTCCAGCAGATCACTTACATAAATGTTGAAACTGAATGTTAATCAGCTCGGATTGCATATGGATTGCAATCTTTTCTTCATGCTGCAACTTGGCACCGAACGCCTCCCACCGTGGCTAATTCAGTCAATACTTGCGACCATGCTGTAACCAAGGCTGCGATAAAAGCGCCTCATGCACAACAGCACCCTCAGCTCACTAACTGTGTCAGTATTCCTGGAAAAAACGTCCACAAAGGAGGCTCAGAGGCCATAAAGAACATTATTTAAAGCATGGGTTAAAAAGTTAACCCATTAAGCCTGAATCGCAGCTGAAATCTTTACTTGTACTGGGGCCCCCCGGTTCCCCACCACCACCACACATTTGTATGTGGAGTTATGACCCTGGGGAGAGAGGGGCCCTCACTTTCAAAGCCTAACAGAGAAGCTAAATAAAACCCACTTCAGCAGACCCGTGGGGCTCCCTCTGGGTCACAAAAGCAAAACAGACCAGCAAATGTTAAGTCTCTTCCCCCCACAGCCTTGAGCCCCTTTAACCCTTTGTTCCTGTCTGCCACTCCTCTGACAGATGAAACTCAACATCCATGGAAAAATCACACATGGAAAGAATCCAGATCGGATTTGAGGAATTCCAGTAGGGGTTTCTCTTCAGGGGTGCACACCGGACAAACTTCAAGTTATATTTCATTTATATGTTTGTGTGTTAAATGTATTCCAGATGAGCAGTAAAGTCACTGTGAGAAAAAAAAAAAAAAGAGGAAAAGAAAAGACCAGCAACATATTCTCCAATGCTGCCAGACTTACTCTGATTCCTGCGATGTTGGCTCCAAACATTTTGGCTTCGGACCGAGCACTTGCTGCAACCTTCCCCTATATATGTGCAGTTCAACTGAGGTGATGTCTTTCTGTTTGCCAGTATTTAGAGCACAGAATACATCAAAACCATCTGATCTGTACATGTGCAAGTAACAGAATTCCTTTCTTCTGACCCGTCCTTAATCGTATTTGACTGCATTTCTTTTACATTAAAAGGAAATTGTGAAATTCCCCATCAGACTTTGAGGTCATTTCTTCTAATTCTTGCTTTTGCTTGAATCAAAAGGTCCAAAATGAAGAAGGTGTTTTTACGTTTGTAACGATATCATGGAGAAAAGTCCTCATACTTGATACGCTAGAACAAGCAACCAGCTGGTATTCTGCAGACTGACTTACCAATTCATTTGTTTCAGGTGACCCATCAGGTCCAACCTGTGTCCCCTCAGCCACTGCTTTAGGGCACAGATGATGGAAATGACCACATCTCTGACTCACAAGCTGTTCCTGCAAACTAAAGGTGCTGTTTCGGCTGCATCTCCTCATATGTGGACACAACGTGTCGAGGATGAGTGCTGATGGCCAAAGAAAAAAAACTGGAAAGGTGCGATTTTGCTGCCACGTCACAGCTGCTAGGAAAAATAATAAACAAAATCCCTCTCTCATTAGTTACATTTGAGCTGGATCTAATTTGTTTCAAAGCGGTGATTCATGAACACTTTTTCTCTGATAAAAATCCCCGCTTTATCAACAATGAGCATCCTTATTTGTCACTAAATTTGACCTTTCAAAGCCTGGCTGTGTTGAGCATACAGTGATTTATGTCCCAGGTTTTCACTTTTACCCCTTGGTGGACTTTAGATATCAAAGTTGACCAAGAATGAAGGCATTGAGGACGCTGGAGAGACGGGGAACCACAGCATCGGACGAGATGTCGCTCTGCATACAGGTTGTTTCAGAGCTTTTCCCCCAAGTCATCTGTGACCGAAGCATTGCCCCTGGCCGTGTCCACATTGTGTCACGACGCGTATCAGAACCCTCTGAAGGGATTTTCCTTCACTTTTAGATGGTAGACAGAGTAATCCTTTTCCAAGAACACTAAAGATGATGGTGATTTTCATAGTATTGATTCTATGTTTAGGCGAAGGCTCGAGAGAGCAATAAAACCAGCTTTAAAACAGGAAAGAGTTACAGTATGCAGTAACCCACAGTTAAACGCCTTCACTCCCAGCACCGTGTTTCTGGTCTGGGATCGGTGTGTTAAGCCCTGAAAACATTTGAGCGTTTAGACCCTTATAGGTGGATATATCACTACAGCATAATAGGATCAAGTGTGATTATCCTTATTTAATTGTGGGAGGTCAAAGGCTTATGAAGGGGCTGTGGAGAACAGCGCTGGGCAGTTTCGCCGCAGTATCAGCCAGAAACCTGTAATCACCGTCTGTACAGTTTTAAAAAGGTGTCTGAGCAATAATCTGACACACGACATTTCACCCTGATCGCAGACCATATTTGGGACGGAGTTGATTACAGAGAAAAGAAACTGAGCATTTGCTGTGAAAATTGACTGCTGACGTGGAACAAAATAATTGAAACTGAGAAAAAAAAAAAAAGTCAAATTATAGGCTCTGGTCTGAGCTGCTCTTCTCTTTGGGAATAAGTTGGAGATTCTGGGAGATCTTATCCCTTTTGATTTAACATTTTCTGCTTCTCCGCACCAATTTCATGGACTGCACCTTAAAAAAAAAAGGAGGGGGAGATTTGTAGAGGAATCCATGAGAGGCCCGTTGTGCTTTATTGTGCAGGAAATCTTTTTTTTTTTTCTCCCCTCTTATTTTTGTCTAGGAGAAAAAATTACTGTTAAAATCCATACACAGCATGCCCTAACTGGAAAAATGGACTTGGAGGGAAGAAAAGAAAAAAACACACACGCACACACACACACACACACACACTGGCTCTCTTCATTGCAGGCAAACAACAACAATGCAGCACAAATATTCTGTTTAATAATAATAGTAATAATAATAATATAAAAAACAGACGTGCAGTGAAAGAGTAAATCAAATCATTTTTTTCTTTTATTGTATGAAAAATATATCCATAAAACGGAACAATATTTACAAAAACAGTTGCGCCATGCAGGGCAGACAGCAGCACCTTCACCATGATCTCCAGTATAAAAAACATCAGTGTCGGTTCTCTGGATTCAGACCGTTTAAAAACCGAACTTCACAACAATACTGACGAACACAGTGATGCGCACATCTCAACATCCCGACCGAGTCATTCACAGGCGCATTTACACAGAAGAGATAAGGGAGACAAAACAAACAAACAAAAAAACCCAGAAGGAATAAAAAGACACAAACTTTTGACACACAACATAGTTTTTGTTCACAGGGTCTAGACTAACCTGTCTGCGGGCGGATGTGACAGGATGTACAGAAGTCCGATATGACGCGAAGGAGCCTAACTGGATTACATCCTACGATTACTGTGATCCAACCATATAAAAAATAAATACACTTGAACAATTATTGATGGAGTAAGATCTAGCTAGTTGGAGTTATGATACTGAAAAAAAGGAAAATCTGCAGCATTTTTGTTTTCTCGACGTAGCAGCTCTAAAAAAAAAAAAAAAAAAGAAGAAGAAGAAGATGAGAATCGATCTACACGTGAATAACTAGATTATTGGATTTTTCCAGCCTTTTTCTGTATTGATCCAGCCAGTCTCTGAGCTCCGTGATCCGATACCCCTCGGGTCCTCTGCCGCCCTGGTAAACTATCTTCCCCTCCTGCAGTATATAAAGTCTGTCGAAATACGCTCCGTACGCGGCGTTGGAGGAGTTTTCCATGCTGTCGACCACCACCAGGCAGCCGGGCACCTCCAGGTGCATCAGCTGCGCGGCGTTCAGCCGGTCCTCCAGACACCGGTGTTTGGGGATCTGATAGGGCGCGTCGGTGCTCATCCAGCCGTCGGAGGGGTGCGCTTCCTCGATGTACACAACTACAGAGTCTGCTATATCTGCGTTCTGCTGCACGACTCCCTGGAAAGCCTTGAGACGCGCCATGAACGGTGGTCAGGTGCAGCTGCCAAAGTTGAGGATGAGCGGTCTCTTGTCCTTTGCGTAATCGAGGATGCGGCTGCGCCGCTGATCCTCCAGCTGAACAACTTCGGTGTTTGGAGCTCCGTGTCCGAGATGCGCTGCTTTCAGAAAGTCCAGTTTATGGCCGTGCCACACTGCCTTGAGGGACTCCAGGCTGAAGAGACGATTGGAGTCGGATATGCACAGGGGAGGATCGATGGCATCGTCCTCCTGCTCCTTCATCCTGAAGAAAACCCTTTTCCTTATGCATAAAAAGTCAAGCAGCCAGAACATGACTGCTGCCATCAGAAAACGGGGCAGCAAGGCGAGGCAGACCATAGCATTTTTAATAGCTTTAATAGTATTCATTATCACTTGTAAAAAAAAAAAAACCCCAACCCGAATTGTTCTTGTGCCGTGCCACGATCTTGTGGGTTTGAAATTGGGTTGCTTGCAACTTCCCCTCTTTATAAAGCACCGGCAGATTTGAATGACTCACACCCCGCCTCCAAACTGGGGCCGAGGCCTCACATGGTGGGGATTACCTTCTGTCAACTCCACTGCTTTGAGTCACAGCCAAAAGCCAAGGGTACAGGCGAGGGTGCGGCACAGCAGCGCGTTATTTGGAGAGAGCAGGTCATCTTCCTTCATCACTGGACTGTTAAAACGAACGTTTAAGTCCAAAAACGCTCTCGCTGTGTGCTCGGTGAAATCGTTCAAATGTTCCTGCGCATCATGTCTGATAGTCTAAAGTTGGAGCCGCTGCAGACTTTTTCTACTGCAACGACAAAATGTGTTTTTTTTTTTTTTTACCGCAGCATATTTCAACAGATGTGGACCCTGTACTCCACACAAAGCCAGTGTCCTCAAGTGATCCAGCCCCCAGCATGTGCACACTGGACTGTTTGAAATGTCACGTCAGTACATATGTACCAATATAGTTCACATGTGGAACTAGGCGCTTACATGAACATGAGTGCCCACACTCACATGTTTGAACCCCCACAGAAGTTGACATCCTGTGTTTGTAATAAATAACATGACACTCCAGAACGGGGTCAGGCTATCAAGAAAGGTAAGAGTCAGAGGTGGAGAGGTCACGTTTTTTTGAGATATATATACCTGAAAAATAAATAAATAATAATAATAATAATAAAGACAGGAAGCTGTGAAAAGCATAGATTCTGATGAAGTCTGAAATCTTTTTTTTTTTTTTTTTTTCTAAGTCACGATTTTGAGTCAGAAATTGGATTTAAGAGGAGAAAAGCGCAGTCCTCCAGAACATGTCACAATGTTGAGGAAAAGTCCTATTTCTGAATATGGACATGTACAGAACATTTTTTTTCGCGCCTATTTGCTTATGTGTCCCCAATCCTCCGTCCTCTACTGCGCCAACCGAAGTAACATATTAACCAAAAGACACAGACACAGACACAAACACAGCCACGCATGTAATGTACACTACGCTTCCTGTCTGTCTGTCTGGCCTCGGGGGCTCGCAGCACGTAAACATGTAGGGTTATCATTCAGAATGCAAAGTCACTCAACTTGTTTATACAAAAGAAACATTGACATACTTACTTTGCTGTGGTAAGAAATCTCCCAGATTCTTACTCTTTTGTATTTGAAAAGAGGGCCAGGATCATTTTAGAAAATGTGTCCTGGCTGATGTCTGGAGGCTCATAAAACTTAAAAGGATGTTGAAAACAGTCTCTGTTGGTTGCCTGTGAGGTGTTTGAAGAGCTGCCCCCCCGCCTTTTTGTTTTCTTTTAGAAAAAACTAACACTTTCTTCTCAAACTAGCTTCGTATGAACTACTCACAAAGTCCAGAAACAATAAAACTGAACTCTTTGCTCACTGTCACCTCAAAGGACTCTACATACTGGGGGGTGTTTTTTTCATGCATGTCAATAATTTCCTCTCATGAGTGCTTCACACAGATCACGTGAACACAATGTGGTCACCCTTCTGAATTATTGCACTTGGGAATGAAGGCATAAACTAATAATGTTGTGCGAAACAAGCGCCGTGCCACAACTCATGGCAGTATAGAATCAGAACCAGTAATCCTGTAATGTCCCACAAACGGGGAAATTTGTGTGCCACAGCAGACAAAGGACAGAATATTAAAAAAAAACAATAACAATAGCAAAAAGGTAAGAAATAGAATAAAATAAACTTGTATATACATAGAGACATGATATTGTACAAAATTTAACAGTGTGGCAGTGAAAAATATACATATATTTTTTACAAATAATAAATATGGGTATTGGAGAAAAAAAAACCAGATAGTGCAAACTAGAAATGAGTTTTGTATAGTGCACAGTGCAGAGTGAGGTCTTTAGGGAGCAGTGCTGGTTGTACAGTCTGACAGCAGCAGGAAGAAAGGACCTGCGATACCTCTCCTTCACACACTTGGGGTATATTAGTCTGTCCAGTGCTGTGACGGTGACCTGCAGGGGGTGGGACCAGCAGCGATGACAGCTTGTCCATCATCATGCCCTCTCCCACCACCTGCACTGGGTCATGAGGGCATCTGAAGATGGAGCTGGGCTTCTTGATAAGTTTTTCAAATCTCCTCCTGTCTGCTGCCGAGATGCTGCTGCACCAGCAGACTACTCCATAGAAAATGGCTGATGCCACCACAGAGTCATAGAAAGAGGTCAGGAGTGCCCCCTGCACTCCAAAGGTCCTCAGCAGATGGAGTCTGGGACACAGAGGATACGAAATTACAGAGACAATGTGTCATGGGTGACTGAGTAACCTGGATTGCTCCCTGCAAACACGGACTGATATACAGTTTATGTGGGATTTACAGATGATACGTCTAAACTGGTATATCCAGCCATGCCCTCTTCAAACCCACCAGATTTCCTTCCACCAGTCATATTACCTCACAGAGGACACAAGTCTCATCTAGTGATCCAGCCCCCAGCATGTGCACACTGGACTGTTTGAAATGTCACGTCAGTACATATGTACCAATATAGTTCACATGTGGAACTAGGCGCTTACATGAACATGAGTGCGTTCTGACATATTCAAACATCTCAAATGAGACATATAATGCTCATTTCAGGTTCATCATTCTATTTTGGGTAACTAGAATAGATTTACATACTTCAGTTCTCAAAACACACATGTGTTTTCTCGTACTGTCCACTGTGTTCCCCTTCTGTCTGAAACACCCAGTTTTAGCCGCCCCCTCCCAAATACGGAGTCTGCTCTGATTGGTCAGGTCACACACACCTGAGCCAGTAACGCTAATAAAAACAGAGAAGCTTCCCTAAAAACATTATTCTGTGCAAAACCAGCTGCTAGGCATAAATAATGCAAATGTGGGACATAGTGATGTAGTGTGATGTCACAAAGTCTCTGGATTAAAGGCGGGGCTACAGATGAGGCGTCCCAGGCACTTCAGGAGTTTTCTGTGGGAGAGAGGAGCTTCTTTGGCCATTCTAACGTTCACGACCTGGAGCCCCAGGACAGGTGGCTTAGATGAACCCCATGAATTTCACCTCCCTCTACATGTCAGCAAGCTGGTCAGTGCTGCAGTGCGACCCCAGAGACCTCTGAGTGCCCCGTCGGAGCTCTGCAAGCTGGCACTGTTTTTCTGCCAGTCCTGCTTGGCCCGCAGTAAGTATCATGTATGCGTGTTCACATACTGGAGTTCACCATCGCAAATTCAAGTCGCTGCTGGCGTGAATTGCATTGAAGCGTCATATTCGCAGATCTGTACATTGCATATTCATGTCACTTATTCATCACGTCCATGGTGAGTAAACGCCTTCAGTTGGAATATCACTTGGACCAACCGTCTCTCTTGATATTGTCCTATATCTTAACGGCCTAATACATGAAGGTAATGGGTACCAAGGGTATTCCTTCACTTGTCTGGTTCATTCCGTGTTCTTAGACCTAGTGCCCTCAAAACAATGCAAGCATCTTTTACACATCTGTGTATTCAGTCAGTTCACTTTCTCTCACCACACCAGTTCCGGACTCTCACTCCAGGAAACACTTCAGAGAAACTCCGGAAAAAAAGAGTACATAGGTGAAATATTACAGGGAGCCTTTTTCAAGGCAACGCAGGCCAGACACATTTTAAAAAACACTTAAGAAAGTGCAGCGCTCACGGGGGAGCCGAAGGACAGCACGCAGAACGCCGGTAAGAAACCACCCACAGAAATAAACACAACTTTTCAAGCTACAAGTGTAACAAGGCCACTGAGAGAACAATTCCCTGAGGAAAAGCGGAGACAGGGGCTAAAAGCTTCTTCTTATTTTAAGGAAAATCTTTCACACATTAAGTCTGCTGCACACGTCAGCTGGTGCATGTGAGTTCAAACAACAGGGAGTCCAAACAAGCAGCGGCTCAGAAGGCAGTCATACTGATATGCTGGGCAAGCACGACTGCTATCGCATGTGTCGGGGCTATCTTGACCCAAGACAGGCAGATGAAGATACATTTAGATAGCTGAAGGGAGCAGTTTACATATATGACCATATAATATTATGAAAACACGAGACTGTCATAGGCTTCATGTTGACATGTCTACAACACAGGTCACATCTCGTACCATGTTGACATGTCTACAGTACAGGTCAAATCTCATTCTGATTGCATGCATACAAGCTTACATTCACACTTTCATTGGCAATGGAGCGGTAGTGGTGTTGCAGGCAACAAGGCTGCCAAGCCAGTGACTGCAGGTCAAGACTGTGTTCAACATTTGTAAGCATGACAGCACCTTTTCTTTTTAAGGAGACTTACGAGACATTTCCAGCCATGTTTACGGGAACACAGCCAGTTATTTTGAGCCAAACAAGATATTTTCCAAACCGTGACGAAGTGGCTTTTGCAGCTAAACCGAACCAGATCTCAAACACACAGATTTAACCATTGCACAGTTGCAACATAGAGAAATGTTCAGCATATCTGTGGTTTGCAGAAAACTTACATTGCCGGCATTCTCGCAATTGATTGCCGTCAACATGATTCATGTCTACTTTCAATATCCTCTGCATTTGTTGTGTCAGTCTGTAAAAAGGTTTCGGCTCTCATGCCTCATGCTTCATTGCTGCTTCTTTTGCTCTAGAAAACATTCAGGCATAAACCTTTTCATCATGCGCTCAAATATGCTGTTTTTTTTTTTAAAGCCCCTGTACGGAGTTTTTAACTGGATATAGTAAAGTCTGTGGTTTCTGCTGATGTGTCTCTGTTACCTACAACAGCAAATGAGCCCATCAGCGTGAAGATACGCTATTTCTAAGTAGTCTAATTCTATACCTCTGAAAGGCCTTGGTCGGGTCGGACCACTGACGAAACGATTTACGGCAGTCAGACCGGAACTGACGACATTCAGGATACAGCATAGCTGTTTTGTTGCTACGCTAGCCAGTGCTAACCGAGCTAAAACTTTTGTCATGGCTGATAATGAGACAAAGAAAAGAAAAAGAATTCGAACTGAAGACCAACGAAAGGCCAAGAGGGAATCCAATCGAGCTAAGGCTAAACACGGATAAACATTGGCGATTCCTTCGAGAGATGGAGAGAGTTGCGGGGCTTGAAGGGAGGGTCGGATCCAGAATTCGCCCGATTCCTCCTAGACAGGTTTGTACATTTTATTTCATTTATGAAATGTAATGCGGGACGTAGTTTACAGCAATACATGAATTTATGTTGTTACAACAAAGCTGGCTAACGTTACCACTAGATTAGCTTTAGATACTACACTCGTGAAAACGACAACAAACGTCTTAGATCACGCATCCATTTCAGCTGTGTGTATCAGCCCAGCCGACCTGCAACGATGCATCGGTAATATCCTCTGTCATTATAAATGATTCAGTTTCTTACTTAGAACAAAACATCCATCACAATCACTGTGACTTTGCTGTAACGCTAGCACCCTAGCACCGTGGGTAATATATATAGCTGGGAAATTGCAGCGCAACAGCAGCATTACTTTGTTTCACCGGCGGCATATTATATTAACTAGAAATACAAATAGACACAGTACCTCGTCCATATGCACGCTGCAGATAGCTGCTAAAAAAAAAAAAAAAAAAAAAAAGTTTTCAAAGCAAGTCCCGTCGTCTTTCCGACATTTCCAAAACAAATATACACGCGCCGGCCAGACAAACGTCTTCACGACAGTGGGCGCTAGAGCTCATGGGAAATGCAGTCTTCATTCCGGCAAAACACTACCGCTTTCGTCCAGCGGGGCCGCCAAAATCAACACTAAATGAAAAGTCTGTACAGGGGCTTTAAAAAGGACCATTATGTCAAAATTGGCCTTTTGTGTCATTTGGCGCCCCCCACTGTTGCTGAGTGCGACACCAGTCGTCAGTGCAAATCCCAGCTCTGCAACATGGTGCTAACTACAAACAAAACTCGTGACCTCATAACAATGTTATGTGTAACACTGTGATTCTACCCTCTCACCAGGTGTATGTTATGCAATTCCTTTACTTTCATTTTCACTGATCAATTTATTCTTCCCTCATATTTGTAGGCCAATTGGTTTTGATCAAGTTCCTTTGAGTTGAGTTCCTTATGAAACGCGAAATAGATATCATACATATACTCTATATACAGTAGATGTATGAAGGAGCTCCTTTCTTCCTCACATTAGGTAAAGTCGAGTGCTTGGGGCTTTTATCTAGAGTCGAGTTCTAAAAGTTGCATCCTTATCTCGCGAGATATGGCAACACCACCACTGTGTAGGATATCGAGGGTAACTGGTCGGAGATATGCAATATCATTTTTATAATTATGTTTTCATTAGTGTGTAATCACAGATCACAATCACGGATGAGTTTTTGTGTTTTCCTTCTTTCCTCATAATGAGCCTTTTACATCTACAGAGCAAGCCGGCCCCTCTTCCACCATGTTGCCCTGCGGTGTTTCTACAGTAGCAGACAAACCAACTGGCTCGGTTTTTTTGTGGTTTTAGAGGCCACCGTAGAGGAATGTGAGACAAACGTGCTCAATTGGTTGTCATCTGTAACCTCACCGCTAGATGTCACTAAATCCTACTCTGGACGTTTGAACAATAAGAGACCAGAAATAATGTTCCTATTTTATAATGAAACATTGGATTCTGATGTGTCCTTTTCACCTTGAGAGAGAATACTCCCGGTTGCACATTTATCTAATGAATACACAGCATTAACTAAAAATAACTAAACCAAATATTATTCTGTGTTTCTAAACTTGGGCCAAGTATACAGCTCTTCAATTCGGTCGGCACCTTGAAAACCAGATTGAATCACTTTGTCTTAAGCCAGGGATTCACATCTGCCCTGATACCTCGATGATTACACATGTACGTATTACGTTACAGTGTACTCTAGATGCACAGGGAGCGCGTATATCTTCATAACACACGTCAGCACAGAGATTTATGTTAACGAGTCAGTGTCGGGTCTTGTGTACCGGAGGGTGTTCTGTTCAGAGTCTGTGTCTGTGCTCTGCAGGGATTCAGCATCTGGACACACATATTAGCCATTACTGGCCAAGTGCCATTCACTGGTCTGCTTATTCAACAAAAGCATTCCAGGGTCTAGTGAGCACATGGTATATTGGTTAAACCTTAATCTCCTGTTACAGTAAATCCATGTCATATTTGACTGCAGGGTGGCCGTAAACCAGACACGGGGGGGGGGGGGGGGAGCGGGGGATGTCATTTGTCTGCAGCTCAAAGTCGTTGTGATGACTCATATACAGACGACGGGGAGTTGAGCAGTGCGATATCATGGTTTGTCTCAGTGTCAAGCCCAAAGTGCTGAACCAATACATTTCCCATAATACCACTTTTACTAGGAGTCATATCAATGGTTAAGCTCAACTATCAAATGTTAAAAAAAAAACAAAAAAACAAAAAGAAAAACTATTTGTTAATTCTTGTTATTTATTTGGCTTTTTTATTTTATGGAATTGTTCATACCTTCCTATTTGTTTGGTGTTTTATGTGATCTAGCTGTTTTTAAAGCTGCAAATTTTCCATTTGGATTAGCAAAGTTCTCCATCCGCTCATCAATCAGCGTGTTTCCATCCACCTGTTTTTTGAGCACATTTTCCATTTGCACATTAAAACCCTTTCAGAATGTTTTTCAGGCTAAGCTGAGGTGGGAAAGTTGTGTATAAATGTGAGCAAAACGCGACAAAGCGCAATGGAAACCGATTTGACAACTTAAGTGCATGCATGTGTGAGTCAAAGGTAGCAAAAAAAATGGCGGCAGACAGATACATCCGATTCGTGTGCAGTGACGAGGAGTCTAATTAAAGGTCACTTAAACAAAAAAATTGTTCACATATACACATTGTTTTCCATTTGACATTCGACTCGCACTCTTAAGTACGATATCTTTCTCACTGAACCCACAGTTGTTTATCTCAGTTAACCAACACCTGATGTTCGGTTATTCACATGTTGTGCTAACCTGGATAGAAACCGGGGTTATATTAGTCTCACTGTCGCTTGATTCCTTTCTATATCAGTAGTTAGATAATTAGTGCTAAACCATTAGTCGGTTTGTGTTTGACATCAAACTTGAAACGGCAAATTGCAAATCTTTATTCATATCTTTAAATTTCATTTATGAAAAAAATATGCCAAACTTTCACTTGTTATAGCATCTAAAACTGAGACATTGCCGTACTTCTCTTCTTTATCACTACATATTGTATACATTAAGGTTTTTTTATTTTAGGTTGGACCGCTTGGTTATACTCGGTATGGACATTTCTCACCATTTTATGACTCTCTATAGACCACTAAGCTGAAATTAATATTTTTAATAGTGCTTCTGTAATAATGTAATTGCTATTTTTATGTACCGACAAACCAAACACTGTTTAGTGTTACAGCTTTCAAATATGTCCAGTGTGTGTACGATCTCCGACCAGACTTAATATCTACACAAGATAAATGCGGAGCCTCTGCTAATGCGTCTGGTGTGCTTTCGTTATTGCTACGTACGACAGAGTGCTTTTTAATGAGGGCAGCTCATTTGGATTGGGAGGCAGAGGGATGACGGTTGCAGCTGTAATGAGTTCAACAGCTGACTCATCATTCCCCATTCTCTTTGTTGGTAGACCTTTTTTAACGAATCACTTGTCTTTTTGTCCTTCAGTTCTCGCTCTCGGAGGCGGTTTCTTCCCCTCCATCCTTCCTGCGCCCCCCCCCCTCCCTTCTTGCCCGCACTGAAACTGTATTAACACTCTATTATCTGAACCCTTTTTACTTTCTCACAGCAAGTAAACAGAAGTGTTTTCATGAAAAAAGGGCTCTCCCGCTGTGCCTAAATTTGCTTCGAGGAATTACTCTTTTGTTGTTGCGGCTGAAAAAACCAGAGATGAATTCGAACCTGCATGCTTACTTTTACCTCCAATAAACTTTGCTGGGTTCTTGGCAGTGGCTCCAGGTTCATCTGAGGACAATGCAGATCTGGGAAAACAGCCCCTTTTTTTCTGCTGCTTACTTATTGAGGTGGCAGGGATCCAGAAACCACAACTGATGGAATATCATCAAGACTAACCCACAAAACAGATTTATGATAAGTTTCAATGCTGGCTCCTTCTCTTTCAAGTCACTGATATCTCTCTCCTTGCACTGAATAGAATGGAGGATAAAAATCTACCTCTTCCCTATCCTCCGCTTCACCTTCCACGACCCTGTCTAAATCAAAGAGCGCTAGTGTTCATGCTCAACTTGAATGAACTGCCGTTGCCTGCCCTGTGGGCTGTTTGTATCTCAGCAACTGGCGAGCCAATGAGAAGCCGACTAACATGTTATAATAATCTGTTTCGTCTTGCTGGTCACATCGCTCACGTGACGATTTTAAAGAAGCATCGCAGTTTGGACATTTGGTTCCCTGACAGACCCGAAAAGCACCGCATATAAAAAAGACCCCAAGGACAAGCAAACCATAAGAATCACCATTTATACAGAATCTTCTGAGAAGCACTTGAAGAATATGTGAAAGAGAAGAAAGGGGTGTAATCTATAAAATCCCCTGTCACAGTCACAGAAATATTGAAAATGATGCTGGCATTTTTGAAATCATCATCTTTTGATAGTCTCCAACAATGCAACATCACACCTTTGGTGACTTGATTGATGGCACTGTGATGCCTCTGTAGAGTAGCTCGAGGCTTCAGGGTAGTGTTACACACATAAAACATGATGACAATTTTAAAGATGAACTGTCTGCACGTCTGAGGTGACGCGAGACGTTGAGCCAAGCCTTGACGAAAACAGATGCAGATGCTAGATGTGTGACAGACATCGTCGTTTTATCATGTAAGCGCTCTATGATTAAAGATTTTATTGAGACACAAAGGATGTTACGTATACAATTACATTTGCAGATTTAAACTGTGAATATGTGCTCGGAGACAACACCAATTCAAGGTGCTGCAGCGAAGACAGGAGCGGGCAATAACCGACGCAACTTTGCTCTGGGTGTGTGGGTTACATGTTTTGCAGATTGGTGCCTGGGCTTGTCTGGGCTTTATGTATATGCCATAAATGTACGGAGACAAAAGAAACAAAGGATCGAGACTGGGGGGGAAACATCAGAAAGAACTAGACGTTCCTTGTGAGTTTAGGGGACACAAAAATTAATTAACACTTAAATTAACATTTAAAAATAGAACATGTAACATTTCTGCATTTAAATGTCTAAATAAAGCCAGATTATTAAGTATATTGTTGAGTTTTCCATGCACGTTATCCCAAATTATTCCAACAAACCCAGAGAAATCCGCAACTTGTCTGTGTTGACGGCGCGTTTCGTTCGCCCACCTGTCACTTTAACTCCCCCGGAGAGAGTCAGACGGGGACGAAGGAAGTCAAACGTGACTTAACATCACACAAATGAAACTTTAAAACTTGACCCCGTCTGGGAGCGAGGCTGAGTCGCGTAGGTGGATTTTTAATCAGCGGTTGCCCTCATTTAAAAATGAGAGACCAGAGCTCCCATGATCCTACGCTACTTCTCCACGAAATTAAATACAGTGTGGGAACATTTCCTCTCCTCTAGGTGGCGCACATCTGCATGTCTACATCTGCAGCTTTAAATCTCTGCTGCTTAGTTTACCAACCAGTAGTTTAGTTTTTTCTCAAGACATTTTTGCATAATAATAAAGTGGTTATCAGAATATAATTTAACAGCGTCAGTTTCGCAATCCTGGTGTTGTCTGTAGAGTACAAAGGCCTGTAGGTGGCGCAGGTGGGACAGCCTCCTTTAGTTTGATTTTAGTTTGCATCTCTCTTTGAGATACTTAATTTTTTATAATTTTATAATATTTATAATTTTTTATAACTTTAATAACTTCTCATGCTCATCTTTTAAACGATATTCAGAAACGTGCTTCTTGCTCATCTCAAGATTTCAGATATCAAGTCAAACAAAAACAGGGTTAAAACCAGCGAGCAAAAAAATGCACGATTGTCGTGTTTGATTGCTCTGTGAGGGATAAAGACAAAGGGAGGTCAAATGGGGACCAATGGATTAACCTACATGCATATTGACGGCGCCTAACCTTTCACCCATAATGCATCTCCTTCTATCCGCGCTTTCACAATACCTTGCCAAACACCCCGTACGATTCTCAGAAATATTTTCACAGGAGTTTAAGGGGCTCCTGGCAAGTCTTCACACGAAGTCAGCATCTCCAGTTGTCTGTGCCCTTATTTGCACTCGGCCGAGCACTGATGATGGTGTGCATGTCGGCGGATGTCCTCATGTGGCTTCTTTCACTGCCTGCCTGTTTGAGCTTATTAGTGAGTGCCCGTCTGTACACTCATTGATGCCAGTCCCCAGGACAGATGGTGGCAAGACAGGGTGAGTGAGAAAACCTCTGACACGCACACACACACACACACAAGCACTCGTGCACACACGCACGCAAACACACACACACACACACACACACACACACACACACACTCACTTTGTCTCTCATTCTCTCTCTGCCTCTGTGTCTCTCGCCCGCTGAAGCATCCCCAGCTGCTGTGAACACTTGTCTTTATTGATGTTATTGTCAGTTTGTGAGCCGTGGCGTTGACAGTTATTGGTGTGTCATTTGCATACGTTGTAAAGCCTCGACCATGAGTTATTTTAAGACATTCTGCCGCACTGCAAAGGCTTTTATATGTACGAGTTTGCCGGAACACTGCGGCAACACTTCTACTGTCTGCCAGCACTGTTTACCAGCGTGAAGTGAGGTGTGCCTCTCTTTTAAACAAACCTGAATTAGTTTCTCTTTCCTATGTAAATGTTTGCAGAGTAGAAAAGGTTAATGTGAAGTTTATGTGTTTACCAAAAACCAAATCCCCAGGAGGAGAATCAAAGCACTGCTGTCCTCATAAGGTCATTGTGCACTCAACAGTGTTTAATAGGATGTGTTTTCTGCCCTGAGTAGACTCTGCGGGATACCGCTAAAGCAGTGGGACAAACATCAACTGGCAGCATTTGTGATGCTGGACAGCAAGGTGAAGCAAAACACTGATGGCTGAGATCTTCAGGCCGGCCGAGGGCAGAGGAGGTGGAGAGACAACAGCAATGGCAGCACTTTGTAAAACGTGATTAGCTGTAAGGGTTTGTGTTTATCAGAAGTTTAAAAAAATGCTACAGCTACTTAAGTCATAGATTAGATTTAAATGATTAGAAAATGTTCACTTAGGCCGACATTAACAATCATTGCCATTATTGATTAATCTGCCAAATATTATCATATTATGAAGAGAAAAATGCTGATCACAGCTGATTATCTTCTTTATTGGTTGATTAATCATTTTGTCCATAAAATTTCTGTTATAACATTGCAGAGTTGATGTTGACGTCTCAAAATGTCATGCTTTTTCTGACCAGCAGTCCAAAATCCAAAGACGCTTAATTCACAATGATATAAAGAATGAAGATGCAATCGAATTAAGTTTATTTAGGGACATAAGAAGTTTTCAGTGAGCGCAGACATCATCTGTGGGCATAATATTTTCAGTTTAAGATAATTTTTGGTTTCATTACTTTACATGCTCTAATTTTTAACAATAGAAGAAAACAAAGTATTCTAATCTTATAACCTTTTCCCC
Organism: Sparus aurata; assembly: GCF_900880675.1. Taxonomy (NCBI): domain Eukaryota; kingdom Metazoa; phylum Chordata; class Actinopteri; order Spariformes; family Sparidae; genus Sparus; species Sparus aurata. The sequence goes on from NC_044202.1 coordinate 12,442,757, forward strand.
AGTGGAGCACCACTTAAAGCTAGGGTCTGTAATGTTGTTCAGAAACACATTTTGTTAAACTGGGTGAAATGATCCTGAGAATAGTCAATACATTATGTATTCAGAAAAAGGAACGAAAATAATCAGACCTCTGTTGCAGCTGCAGGACTGAGAAAAAGCTGACCAATCCGTGCTATCCGGCCCGAATAGCACGGATTGGTCAGATGCCTTCATGTCTTGTTCTGTCCCTCCCTCCTCCGCTCGTGCACACTTACGTTTCACTGATGCAGGATGAAATATTCAGCACATTCCTCTGCAGAAATACGGAGTTGCAGGAGAAGACGTTCATTTGGTTACAATGGCAGAGGAAATGCAGCCAGCGTTACTTGTAACAGCTCACCCCACTAAAAAGGCAAGGAAAAGAAAGCCTCAGGCAGAAAAGGCTGCGAAGAAAAAGGCTCTGGATAAAGAAAGAAGTCGGACCGAGTCAACATCGGTGCAGCGTTTGAGCGGTGGAGACAACTGGGGCATGTGAAGGGCTTGAAAAGTGATGCACAGGTTGCTCTCTTTCTGTTGGACAGGTAATTATTTGTTTTGTTTCAGGGGAATTTGTTATTTTCATGAAATATGTGAGGTTAGCCAACTTGGCTTCGTTTGTAGCTCGTATTAGCCCAATGCTAACGTTAGCTTCTTTGTGTGTTGTTTTTAGCCATGAGAATGGCTAATGAGTCGGCCCAATTTCCACTTTCAAATCTTGCTAGCTCTCTTGCTAGCTCTCCAGGATTGTAGACCCTAGCTTTAAATCTACATGCAATGCATTCATATTGTGTCCAGCTTAACTGAATTACTGAAAAATGCAATTTTAGACAATTTACAGAAATAAAAAAAGTAATGTTAAGACGAAAAGTCAAACTTTAATAGTGTATTTTTGTTGTTTTTGTTTTTTGAAAACACAGACATCCTAATAAAAAAATACATAAACATGAGGTTGGTCCATGTAGTCATTACTGTCATTTCACTGTTATTATGAAAATGACATATTATCTTTAACTGTTGTGTATAATTAAATGTTACTGCCATGTACTGTTCAGTCAGGCACTTGACGTTTCTGTACTAAATGTTTTCATTGTGCTTAGGGCAAGGCTGGGGATGATTCTACAGCTGTGGTTGTGGGATTTGCATACTTTAAAAATGGACTATCGTTGATCTGTTGACGGACATGTCAGTTTCACCATCGATAATGAAGGACAGACAAGTGGAAACCTTACTCGTCTTTGTTACTGCGCACATGCTGGGTTTTTATTTTCAGTCAGATTCACTTGAACAATTAAACCTGGCCCTCGAATTTAGTGATTGATAGCTCTTCCTTCACAGTGTCACCAGCTCTGTGGAATCCTAAGCCATTGCAACATCTACTGCAGGCTGATTATTAGTTTCTTGAATTAAAAATGCCGTTGGCAGAGTTGTTGCCATTTTATCAGAGCATCTGTCCCTGCGTAGTTTAAGCTTCATGTTGTTGTTTTGCTTTCCAAGTGTTTTATGTGTATGCAGCTGAGTCAGCGCACTGTTGGGGCACGCAGAGGCTGCGATATCCCAGCCACCTTTATTGCATGGGAAATTCCTGTTGGAAAGAGTTGGTCTTTGCCTTTTTCAACGCCTGCTGATTCCTCATCTGAAGTTTTCTCATCTGACATTTTGGACCATAGTGGCACAGGAGTGGTCTGAATGATCTGTCATTATGAAAAAATAATCTAAAGTTTGTTTCATTGTCAGCAAGGAGCCAAGCGAGAGCACTCGCGGCCCAAACACGGGTGGGTGACAACTCGTGCTGAATTATCCCTGTCCTGCGCATTTTTGATGAGGAGAGCCTTGGGAAATATCAGGAGAGGAGCGAGAGTGAGTAGGGACTTCAGAGGAGCAGCAGCAGGGGAGGACAGCAGGTCGAGCCATAATATTTTCACATCGAATGGGATAAATTAAAGATTTATTTCAACAGAACCGGAGTTGGTAATTGTCGGAATAGTGGAAGGACACACAAGTTTTTATTTTGTTGTTGAGTTTGAATGAAAGTGTGTTTTATGACGACAAAATGACTGATTCTGTAAATAGAGTTTGGCAAGTGTAATATAGGGCGCTGTTCTGGTTTCAGTGGACATACCTTGACGGTGCACAATTGGCCGCAGGGTTTAAATTGCAGTCCACTCGGCAGCTGCTGGCTGCAGTGATCTCTCGCTTAACACTCAATCACTTCCAAATTCTGTCACCCTCATTTGTCACTTGAGACACAAAAAGAAAAATGAGGTCCAGGTTGAAAAATTACCCATCAAACACCTAGAAAAGGAAAAAACAGTTCAAACACACTTATAGAGTTTCTTCCCAACACAAACCGTGTGAGATATTTCCTGTCATATACTCCGTAGTTGTTTATACCTATTCATAGTGGCATCACCCCGATAAACGAAGCCCTGACACTGTCCAGAAGGCTCATTTAGATATAAACAAGCCGGAGATAATAACCTATAATCTGTTTCAGGCCATAGGGCTTGCTATAACACGGTAGAGTCAGGGCGTGGGGAATTAAAAAGGTGTGTTTTTAATGTTCATGTTCAACAGCCCAGTACCGCTACTTGTTTGAGTCAAAATGATTTATGCTCCAAAATGCAGAGAAATTGTTTCCTGCAGTTTTGCTCTACAATCCAGGCATTTAAAGGATTTTGAGTGTCGTTGCGCATAGCTACGTTTTGCGTCGTCTGCAGTCGCGAGTGATGGCTTATATTCACCCAACGCACCCCCCACCCGCACACTCGTCTCGTTTTCCTCATTTCTCCCTCACTCTCACCCATCTGCAACCACACACCTCCTCCCTCCCCCCTAACCCTCCTCTCCTCTTCATTACTGCATAGGGCTTTGTAAGACCCCCTGGTGAATCCTGGCATCACGCTCCCATTTCAAAGGAATGAAAATGCAGCACTGGTCTGTGCCATCAGTTTACTCTGTTCCCCCTTTCATCTGCCTGGACATATTAAGACAAGAAATGCGAAAGCTCCGCAGCAGCTCCCACATGAATCAGTCTGAGCCCCCCAGTGGGAACGTGTGCTGGTCATTTCAGGTCCCGTTTCAGGCGAGAGAGAGAGAGAGATTAAGTTAGAGCAAGCGGAGTGGTAAGATATAGTGACAGAGGGAAAACTTCAAGAGAGGCGAAAAGAGAGAGGGCGTTTATTTGAGGACACAGCCTGTGTTTCTTTGGTGGCCTTGTTTTCTAAGGACACTGTGTGCCATAATTAGCCGTCTGTGAACCACTGACCACTCAAATAAAGGAGGATCAGGGGGCATCTGGGCGTCCAAGCAGAAGACACAGTAATAGGAGAACAGAGAAACAGCAGTGCAGATGTCTCGAAATGTAGTGTGTATAATCTGTTTTCCAACCTGGTTCCCATTCACTTCTGTTGAGAACGGATCCAAACACGATTACTGTTTGGTTAGGGTTAGGAAAAGATTGTGGTTTGGGTTAAATAAGAACATACCTCCGCCATGGGCCGACAGTTCCCTTTAATTCAATCAAGTCTAAAACAGTATAAAACTGATGATAGACTAAGACAATGTTGAATAAAGTAGGCAAAATTTGGTTTATTCGCGGCCGAGACCTAGCCTGTATCCACGTTTGGTGGAAATTCTGTAGATGTACAATTCTGCTGACAAACCGACCAAGCAACCAACAGCTGGACACAAATTGGAGTTTGGCTCACACACTGCACGCAATTCCAAAGTCTAAAGCTGGAGTGGAAGTTGGATGGCCTGGCAGGGTCTTGAGCCAGCCACGTGGTGAGGTTTCGGCAACACAGGCGTCATTGTTGAGTTTAGGGAAAGCTCGTGGCTTTGTTTAAATGTTAATGAACACATTACGGCTCATGCTTCAGGTCAGGGCAGACTTTTTTTTATCAATATCAATCCAAGACCATGATCATGATCGTTCCCTCAACCAAGTGTCGCGAGTCTAAACATAAACTTTTACATCATAAACTTACCAGGCTATGTATTAAAATACACAGCTGGAAAACAGAAGTTTAAGGGAATAATTACCCATATCTGACTCATTTTGTCTATGTTGTCAATTAGCCAGCAATAAAAGTTTATATCAAAAGGCTATAAAATACCGTACATACCATTTAACTAAAAGCAAAAACAAGCGCTATTGGAACAAATTTTTACAACACGACACCTCATATAAAACTACTGGGTTATTGAGCTCTAGTCCTCCCACGTGTACACGCAGAGTTCTCAACCAGTTAATAAGCTTTCAGCCCCTTCAAAGTAAACGTCCAGGATAAATAGGACCGATGCCCAATTAATCCAAAATAAAAATAAATTCGAGCAATATAAATAATAATTTTTTATAAATAAAAAAAGGAGGTTAAGCAGAGATAACAGGGGAAAGAAACGGGCAAAGAGTCCACAGAAAAGATGCGTGTAAGGGCAAGGGGACAGGAGGCCGACAAAGCCCAGAGAAACTTAGCACAGGGCAGAGAAGAAAGTATCTCTACATTAGGGGGCGATGTCTTATATTGAATTACTGAAATTATATTATTGACTTATCGATCGACTGATCAGGGCAATATTGGAGAGGGTATACATTTTCATGAAAAATAAAAAAATCTTTAGAATAACCCATGACAGCACGCTGCTACGGCACATTTTTGTTATTCAAGATAAGTGCTTGCATATAAGGTATGACATGTAATAGTAAGTTCCACACTGCACAGCTCAGGTGTTCTAATTAAGTACAGATTTACTCGACATGCAGACCATGCCAGACATTCAGCCTGTCATGGCGGATGCAAATCACTGAGGCATGGAGAATGGTGACCCGGTTACAGATCTGCACTTTAAGGGCAGAGGGCTTATCAGGAAGCACTTCAGGACATGACCCGGTGCTCTATTAATACTAGGGATCTCCAGATATGTTTTTTTCAGGGCCGATACTGATTTAGAATTATCAAGGCAACCAATGGCCATTATTTGGAACTAGGGCTGCACGAAAAATCGTTAAAAAATCGCGATCTCGATTCACACATACACGTTATCTCATTTCCACACATGGCGATTCTGAAGCATTTTATATCTCGAGCTGAATCACAAACAAATGGTCCTACTTTCCTCCCAGATTTTTTGAAGCGCCCCCAAACGTAGCACTTGATTCAGTGGAGGAAGCCCGCCTTCAGTTGAGTGTTTGGATGAAGTGAGAGTGAGAAGCCGTTTTTAGACAGGGCAGCAAGCCGCCAATCTGCCCGTCCTTTTGGCGGCTAGGTCCGCAGTTTTAGACAGAGGGCGTCAAATTGAGGGTCTGTTTTGGTCCGCTGATTTGCCGCCTCGGAGGGTACACTTATTTCCACCTCGCCTGCTAGATGGGCAACTGGACAGCCGCTGAGATCCGGGAGATGCTAGCGGCTCCTGGATCTCTAGCTTGTTGTTGTAGCGCAAGCTAGGAACGGTCGCTACTTTCAAATTAAAAGCCCCCCGCTAAGAACCCAGTTCTGAACTCCAATGGGGTGCAATGTAAAGCTCTTATTTTGAAGACAAATTCGTTGTCAATTGTTCACAGGCCAACTTCGGGCTTCACATCACGTCACATGTTTACGCCTACCTCTGAGGCGGCTTTTGGTAAAGGAGGAATATTACGCCTCTGTTTTAGAAAGCCGACCACAGCAGCTATCACAAATCACCTAGCCAAGGATACGGCCCCAATAAACACTGTACAACATGAGGGATTAAAGGATGCCCTCTCATCTTGGCGACTATTTTTTTTTTTTTACTTTTGTAAAAATCATTTCGCATCCAATGATAGAACTTCAACAAAACAAAAAAAACATTGCTTTGGCAGAGGCATAGTAGTATGCCTCTGCCATACTACAATGTTTTTTTTTTGTTTTGTTCAAGTTCATTAGTGCAATAAACATTTTGTGAAAAAAATCGTGCCAGAGAATCGTGATCTCAATTCTAAGCAAAGAAATCGTGATTCCCCTTTTTTTCCACAATCGTGCCC